>NC_041388.1:23896241-23960632 GCF_002162155.2 Triticum dicoccoides
GCACCTCCCCGCCACCGTCTCTCCCCTCTCTATAAGCCCCCCACCCCTCCCACACCCTCGTTCTCTCTGCTTAGTTAGTACTAGATGTGATTTAGTAGTAGTAGATGTTAATTTAGGGTTCATAGATAATGATTTTTAGGAGTAGTAGATGTTAATTAGTAGTAGTGATGGTACTAGTTAACTATTGTATAATGTAGTTTATTTTTTCTGTTTTTAGTAAGTGTTTAAGATAATTAGTAAGTAAATTAATAAACTAGTTGAACTACTTTAGTTGTAGTTGAACTAGTTTAGTAAGTAAATTAATAAACTAGTTGAACTAGTTGAATTAATAGAACTAATGTATTTTTAGTAAGATAATTAATATAACTAGTTAAACTACTTTATTTTTAGAAAGAACTAGCTTTTTTTCTATTTATAGTAAGTTTATATTTAGTAAGAACTAGTTGAATTAATAAAACTAGTTGAACATGTCATGTTTGTTGTTATTTTTTAGTTTCAACAATTATTTGGGATGTATTAGTGATAACTTATACGGTTTTTGCTTTTGCAGAAATCAAGGAGCCCCTCCATCATCCCCGTCGTCGTCCCCGTCACCGACCCCCTCCGACATCAAGGTGAGACCAGCCAAATATCCATGTATATCTTGTGTTGCTCAAATAGGATATGTGGTTGCCCAAGTGGCCGTTCATGTTCAGTTTACACCTCCGAGTGGCCTATGTTTTGCCGGAGTGTTGATTAATTTCCGTTCCGGCAAATTTCAGGCGCTCGATATGTCCTTTTTTAGCAAAGGTCATGCCGGATTTTTCCGTGAATTTTGGCATGACTTGTGCTAGAATATGTAGGAAATATCGAGTGGCCTGGATTTTCTAGAAAAATAATGATCTAATTTAGGTTTTTTAGTACATATATTTAATTGTACAAGTTTAATCTTTGAATTATGAACGTAGGAAATGTCGTACTCGGACGACGACAGTCTCCCGGGGGAGTGCAGCTGGTGCCACGACGATCGAGGTATGTGCGACAGGTTCGTTGAGCTGGACGAAGATCCGCGCTTCAGCATTAAGCTCGAGGAGACCTTCGATGTTGAAACGGTACGCAACAACGACAAGTGTTTTTTTGTAATTAAGCATGACTTCAACTATTTCAACGTCTAATTTTCATCTTTTACAATTCGACTAGATTATCCCATGCCATGCAAGACGCTATGTCTTGGAGAGGATGGGTTTTGAAGACCATGAAAATTTTCAAACAAAGAAAATACACCTAAGGACCCATCATGATATCAATTTTGAAGTAAATCTGTACAATTCTCAGAGCGTAACCCATTTTGGTTGCCAAAATTGGGAAGCACATTACAAAATGTATGGTTATGAGGGTATGATTGTCACCGTCGATCTTGGTGATCCTGACATCGAGCAAGACAATATGGACATTTGGGTCCTTGTTGATACGCTTTCGATTCTACCGCAATGTGAGTTTCTCAAACATAGGTATTAACTAATTTATATTGTTTATTTCAAAATAGTTGACAGCTTATTTCCATTGACAGCTTATTTTAAATCTTCAAAGAATGTGCAGAAGATGGTAGACAAAACCCACTACACTGATGGCTCTGAATTAACTTATAAGGAGAAAAGTCATCTGATTGCTTATTGTAGTTATCTTGAGAATTACAATACCTATTATCGAACTCCTCCAAATTATGGTGAATACGTGCCACTAGTGCACGTGTTGAACCATGGTAACTTCTATGGAGATACCCTGGTAAGATTTTTTACTATTACGACATCAATGCATATTTTGCATACTTCTAAAACTAGTACATCATTGCTAACTATGAAGTTATTACTATGTTTTTCAACAGAAAATCCCGATGGATTGTGTGCCTCACCTGATGTATCAGAATGGTCGCCTTGCAATTCTCAACATACATCCAGGTCAATCTAAGGAGCTCACCTGTGCATATCAGATTTCTAAAACTAGTGAACACATGCTAATCAAAGAATGGAAAAAATGTTTGGACATTCGCAAGGATGTTCTTCGAAGTAACATTAAGCGAAAGGCAAGAATTAGAGACAGGATAATCTCCATTCTCCATAATGGAGAGTCAGGGGCTATCTTTTTTTTGCTATTTTACCTTAGAGAATATAGTAGGTCCTAAGAGAATGTAGTAGGTCCTATGAGGTACAGTATGTTTATTATGTGATACAATGTGTTAGAGTTGATGATGAGGAGTACTTGTGATTATGACTAGTGACCAATTTTCTATGTGATGTCTCATTGGAAAACGATGATCTTGAGGAGGTGTTATATGACAATGATGTATTATGATGATAAGTTGTTAATGAAATGATGATCATGATGATATTTATTATATCATTGGTGAAAGAACCGCGGATTAGTTTCAAGTGGATGTCCATCCACTTGAAACTAGTCCACGGTTCTTTCACCCCGTGATGTACTAACTCATTATGATGTAAAAACAATTTCTAAATTCCTGTTGTATGAAAACTTGTGTAAAGGTGTATGAATACAGCATGGAATAAAAAAGAAATAAAATATGAAATGATAGTAGCAGCGCGGGCAGGGAGAAGCGCTACTACTAATTGCCAGTAGCGCTCCTCCCGGAAGTCGCTACTACTAAGTCGATTTAGCAGTAGCGTGGCCGGAGGCACGCTACTGCTATACGTTAGCTGTAGCGCCTTATCAGTAGCGCATCGCCCCGCGTTACTGATAGGCCTAAAACATGCGCTGCTGCTAGGCTTTTCCCTAGTAGTGGCATGGCAACCCATTTAATAAAGACATCATATAGTTATATCATCTCATCTTGTTTAGTGTTTACAATCATCATATTTTGAATTATGTCATTCTATCCGAGAATTATATCATGCTATCATGTTTCCATAGGCGGCATGTATGTGAATTATGGCATGCCAACCTATTTAATAAACACATTATATAGTTATATCATGTCATCCTGTTTACATAGTCATCATATTTTGAACTATGTCTTTCCATCTTTTTTAGTTAGCCATCATGATGTGAAATTGTGTCATGCTATCCTATTTAGTTAGCCATCATATATGTGAAATTGTGTCATGCTATCATGTTTGGTTAGACAACATAAATGTGAATTATTTCATGCCCTCTTTTATTCCCCACTATCCATTGCACCTGTCTATCATACAATGTCTGTACATTCAATTACTTTTCTTGTTTATCAGCCATTTGAATTAGAGAGGGTGATGGCAGTATCTAAGGGAGTAACAACACGGTCTTTAGAAAAGATAGTGCTACCAGTTGATGCAAATAGAACCACGGTTGTACTTGCCCAAGAACCAGCCCCACCACACCTAGCCCAGACTCTCGCAGATTGTACCCCTACCCAGTTGGACGAAGAACCAACTACACCCCTTCTAACACCAACCCCAGTAGATAGTAACCCAGTTCCAGTTGACACAGCACCGTCTCCACCATAGAGCACCCAAACACGAGCAGTTAGTAAGGGAACTGCAGTGCCCAAAGAACGAGGACCACCACTCTGAATCCCAACTCAATGCTTAAAGGAGAAGAATAATTGTTCTCAGGTCAGGTTCTGTAGCTATGGTTCATACCCCTTTGCTCTTGCATCACTGTATTTATTCAGACCAACTATTTTCAAATTTGAAGGATGGAATTGAAACTCCAATGGCGCAACAGGTATGTTTTAAACCTGTTTCTTTAACTGGTTTCCTGTTGTAACTTGCTCTATGTTGATTTCAGTTTCAAATGAATAAACAGTTATGTTCTCATGTCATGCGCATTACAAGTATTGTTATTGCTCTATAGTTTCCCACACTTATATTCTGTCTATTCTGCTTTGTCTTGAACAAATAGTATTTGAACTGCGTCTCTATCTTGATTTGGCAACAAAAACTAGATGATATAGACCATAAATGACCATGTTACATAGATATATGTTTGTTTCATGTTGTTATCATGTGCACTTTACTACTGAACTGATTTACCAAAATGAGTTTCATATACAACATGGTAAACCTATGATCTGTCTGCTTGTTTCTCTTTTAGAATGCGGACAAAGTATTGGAGACCAGTACCCCGTTATGCAATGGAAAAGGAAGTAATGTAGATAAGGTTCAAGATAGTGAGACATCCCTGTTGGTCTCGAAGAAAGCTGATAAAAACTACCTTGACGACAGTGAGAGAACCTGAAAGTCCTGTCTTGATGTAGTGTTCGAGTTACTGGCCACTACTACTGGCACAAGCTCTTCGAACTCGCTGCCTGAATCAGTTCGTCTTCTTGAGTCTCAGCTTCTAGTTGAAAGACATCGATCAGATGTGCTGTGATAGGAAGCTGAAGGACTGAGGAAGTCCCTGCAGAATTCAGATGCATACTTTCCGGTGCAACAACAAGCGCTAGAGGATTTAAGTGCCAAACAAGAGAAAGTTAATAAGCTTGCTAAGCATCCTGCCAGCATTATGGGTACCCAGGATATTGTTTCTTCAGATCTTCTGAAGTGGTTTCAGTTCTGGACTTGTTTTGTTGTGGCATTTATTTACACTACTCGCCAACTTTGACAACCAGTGTATATGATATGCTGCTTTGTTCCCTATATTTGCACTGGTGGCGAGCTTTGATGCCCTGTGGATGTAATATGTGTAATAGCCGTGATAGGCTAGCGTAAGTTGCTTGCTTATTTATTTCCTTGTTGTCTTGTTTATTTGTTTGCTTGTAGTTAGTACTATTTTTTTCCCGCGGTTTGCTAGCGGCCACAATAACCTATTTTTTAGAAGTAGGCCACAATAACCATGGGCTACATATTTACTGTAGTGACATTGGGCCTTCTACGGGCCGTAGAAACAATGGGCCTTCTACGGGGAGTAGAAACAATGGGCCTTCTACAGGCCATATCATCAATGGGCCTTCTATGGGTCGTAACATCAATGGGCCTTCTATCGGCCGTATGATCGATTGCCCAAACATGGCCCAATAACATACCGCATTATGGCCGTAAACGGGCTAGAGTTGGAATCGTCCGTTCATGGGCCGACCATAATGGGCCATCATTAATCAGCCATATTTGATGACGCTATAAAAATGGCCCAACGTATTAACAGGCCACAAACGGGCCGACTATAACCACGGTCTGAATTTGGCCCACAAACAAAAAATGACAGTAACGGGACGTAAGTAACCGAATGTTGGAAATGAGCCCAAGAATAAATGGGCCCTGAGAAGGCCGAAAGATAACATGGGATGGAAAACAGCCCAACGGTATAATGGGCTGTTAATGGGTATAAAGTGATACACTATTCATTATGGGCCAGTTTCACCACGGGCCGTTAATGGGCCAAGAGTTACAAAGGGCCTCATATGGGCCGAAAGACTTCATAGGCTATACATGGGCCGGAAGTTAAAATGGGGTGGAATCATATTGGACGGCCCAAATGATGCTACTGGGCCTAATTCGGATAGGTCGTAATGGGCCCTGGATTAGCGGGCTGTAAATGAGCTATATGCGAATAGGCCATTAACATGCTTTCCGTCGGCCGGCCCGCCACCTTTTGACCAAGTCAAACGGGCTGGCCTTTTCACAGGAATGGGCCTCTGTTGGGATGTGCCACGTGTCGATGTATCATAGGCGCCTTCGATCCAATGAGTGGATGACATCTATCCCAACGGTGAGCCGATACGTGTTTCCTCCAGCCGATGCTGATTTTACACGTGGAAAATCCCCATTGGTCGGGGCTGTTAATGGGTTACCGGATCCAAAACCGGACCTGATAGCGTAACGGTGAGCCGTTACGGTGGATGCCACATGTCGGTCACCCTTGACGAAAGCACTTCTATGATGCGAGATTTATTGTCATGGAAGTGGACACTTCCATGATGATATTTTTGGTAATGTCATGGAACACTTCTACGACAGCACAGGTATGACTATCTTGATTCTGTCATAAAATTCTCATGGATGTACATGCATGACAGAAAATGTGACCTCCTGTGACAAACACGTATCATCAGGAAGTGTCTTTTTTTGTAGTGTGCCAACTATCCTTACATCTGGGGGCCCCAATAGGGAGCCTATTTTTTGTGTAGTCGTGCTAGATTATATTAATATACTCACCATATTATAGCACACATGGGCTCTCTCATCAGAATCTAGTGATACCACACAAGGGTTTACAGGGAGCCTCTATTATATTATAATATCCTCTGAATTACAAAGATAATCTCACTACTATTTGTGTTTTCATGCTTTACAGATATTGTACGTAATCACAATGAATAAAAAAAATGCGCACATCAGAAAAATATTGCGGAACAGTTCAATGGGTAACAAACTTGGCATCAAGGGATTGAGGTCCATTGTGGATGCAATGAAACCCACATGCTCCCGACCTATAGATTCGTATTCAGAATATGATCCTAATGACTATTCTGAGCTCAAGGAGTCAAAGGCAGATGGCCTATCCTCTTCACCCAATAAGGTGTCTGTTATAATTTGGCAAGGTTTTATTGGTTGCACATATCTTGCATAAGGTGTCTTGCATTTCTTTTGATTCGTTGCACTGCCATCTGCTTAGTTTACTCATGATATATGTGAAGATGCCATGCCCATCCATTATCAACACCTTTCCATTTGTCGTCATACCATCTTTTTCCATTCAAATGTTGTTCTTGTGTTTCAGACATCCAAAAGAAAGAGGGGGATTATAGAACCTGAAGGAGTACAAGCAAAGTCCTTGAAAAAGGTGGTGCTATCAAAGAACCCACATAGCACCTGACGTATATTGGCAATAGAACCAGTGCCTCTAAACCTAGGATATCGCAACTATGTTGGTTGCTGCTTTGCTCTTGTGAGTACCTATTGTCCTATCGCTGTCCTTACATTCATACCTGGTGGATTATGTGACATCATTGTGCATTATAGCTTGCTTATCCACTGTTCTCTCCAAATTATCAGATCTATATTAATGCTTAAATTAATGTAGAATAAACCCAATGCTTATGAAGAAATTTAGTTATACATTGTTCTTGTAAGTATCTGTTGTCCTTCATTACTGTACTTATATTCGTCAGCTAGTTCTTCATGTACACTTTGCAGCTTATTTTCCCTTTTCCTCCATTTTTCTATACATCAGATCTACATTTACTCTTGCCAAAATATTGAATAAAACCAATGTTACTGAAGAAGTTTAGCTCCGCATTGCTCTTGTCAGTGCCTTCTTCCTGTATGTTGTATTTACATTTGTACTCAGCATCTTAAGTTAAATAATCGCCACTTGTTCCTATATTTTTACATCTATATTTACTCTTAACAAAATGTAGGATAAAGGCAATACTCTTGAATAAGAGTGTGCGGTAAACTTCTTGAATTGCCCCCCACCAATATGGACAAGGTCTTTATAGAGCATGTCTTCACTACCAATGTAAGTTTGTCCTCCTCGAGCCTTCAAACTTTATTGTGTATATTTGGATAGCTATGAGTGTAAATGCTATTTATTTTTTTCGTCTGCATCAAATTGCTTGTTCAAAGTTTATAAAGTAGAAGTACATAAACATAAGTTTGTCCTTCTCAATTTTAGTCTTTAGTTGTACAATCTAGTTCCATTTTCGTACCATGTAAATTAAACTAAACATAGCTAGTTATGTTCTTTAGCACTATGTGTATGCTTGTGTTCTTGATCTGTAATCCAGCGGTGTGGTGAGACTACTAACAACATCACAATGTCATATCCTGCTATGTCTCAACTATGAACAATGTCATATTATACTAATGTTATTTAAATTGTGTCTCTTTATTTATCAATCTGAAAATGGTATAAATTGAAAGTACACTCACCATTCATGCTTATACGTTGTTTAGAACTGCATCTATGCTTGTGTTCTTGATCTGTAATCCAGTGGTCTGGTGAAGCTCGCCGCTCCTGGATAATGCCATTTCCTGCCATCTTAACTATGAACAATGCCTATTATGTTAATGCTATTTTAAACCGTGTCTCTTTATTTCTAACCAAGAAATGAGATGAATTGACAGTGCTGATGCTTATACATGCAAAACCTATTATCTACCTACTTGTTTCTCTTTTAGGGTGACAACACTGGTGCTAGGAAGAACTGCCACAATGATAGTGAGACGAACCCATTGTTTGTCCCTCTAACACATATTCCAAAGGAGAAGGCAACACATCTTGAGGGTAGGGATACAACCACGAAGTCACATCTTGATGTAGTGTCAAACTTACTCAGTGACACAAGCTCGATGAAGTCGCCGCCTGAATCTGTTCAAATCTGACTGGAACTTCAACCTATATGCAAGATTAACTGTAAGTATATGACATTTATTGATGCTATGCATCTTAAGTTGGTGGATATGAGCGCCAAAGAAGTGCAGTATCATCAGGTTGCTAAGCTGCTTGCGCTGCAGCTCCTGGGCCGGGCTAACCTTTCTTGAACTATGTTGAAGTGTTGTCGGTTCTGTCTTTTATTTTTTCCGCCTGTTAACTTCCACTGGTGGCGACCTGCCCAGTTTATGTAATCTGGTGTCTGGTTGCCCTTTATTATCACTAGCGGCAAACTTTGATGCCGAGGAGATGTAATATGTTGTAATTTCTTTGTTGTATAGTCTAGGTTTATTCTTCGTCACGATGTTGTAATTTATTTGCTGTTTCTGATGTCATTGCTATGGGAAAGGTCGTAATATTCGAACGGAGCGCAATGAGCTAATAGGTTAGTATTATAAAATAATAATTTCTGTACTAAAACTGTCCGGTCGCCAATCGCTAGTACGGGCCGAACCGTGGGCCTACAATCATCTTGGGCCATTAGTTTGGTCTAGTCTGAATCTGGCCCACTATTAGTTTTGGGCGTTTAAAAGGCCGAGTAAACCGCTTGTCTTAATTGGGCCCAAAAATTAAATAGGCTTTTAACATATTGAAATGTTTTTGGGCCTTGGCTGACCCAATTACATGACGGGTGGGAAGCAGGCCGAATGTATAACGGGCCTAAATTAGGCCCAACACTCTCAAGGGCCTTTAATGGGCCTATAGGCAGTTTGGGCTAGAATGTATCCACAAAGACTACGGGCCATTAAGAGGCCGAAAGTAACTACGGACCATATTTAGGCCCAGGTGCAACTCGGGCATTTAAATGGCCAAAAGTGAAACCAGGCCGAAAAATGCCCATATATAGACAGGGCCGCTGAAAGGCCAAAACTAGTATCGGGCCGAACTGTTAAACGGGACATTAAGAGGCCGAAGAGCAAATTAGGCCGCCAATGGGCCCAATGGCACAATAGATGTTAAAAGGGTCGTATCTATTATGGGTCGTAATTTGGCCCAAGTAATAAAAGTCAGTTAACAGGCCGAATCAGGTGTGGACCGTAATTTGGCCCAAACTATTGCAGGCTATTAACGGGTCGGATCTGACATGGGCCGTATACTGGGCCCGGAATAGCAGACATTTAACGGTCCGTATTTGATGTGGGCTATAACTTGGTCTAGAAAATGTTAGGATGTTAACGGGCCGGCCCATTAGATCTTACAAAATCTTGTGGGCCTGTTCCAGGGCCGTCTTTTAGACCTATATGGGCCTCTATTGGGCCGTCCCACGTGTCAACATTTCATTGGCGATTCTTGTCAAATGGACAGTTGACAACTGTCCCAACGCTGAGCCGACACATGGTTCGTCGGCGAATGAGAATTTTACACGTGGAAAATCGCCATTGGTCTCGGCTGTTAACGGGTTATCGGATCCAAACCGGAACCCGATAGCTTAATGATGACCCGTTACGGTGGATGCCATGTGTCGGTCACCCTTGACGAAAGCACTTCTATGACGCACGATTTATCATCATGGAAGTGGACACTTCCGTGATGATAATTTTGGTAATGTCATGGAACACTTCTACGATAGCACAGGTATGACTATCTTAATTCTGTCATAAAATCGTAATGGATGTACATGCATGACAAAAAACGTGACCTACTGTGACAAACACGTATCATCATGGAAGTGTATTTTTTGTAGTGCATACATGGTCCTGAAAGTGAGCCGATGGACACGATGCCCACGAAGCTCTCTGTAATATAAGCAGCGAGGCAGATTGTGAAGGATTTATTGAGCCAGCTGACACGCTGATGCAAGCACGAGTGGGCTGCCGCCACATCACTGGTTGTTCCCAATGAGCGCAAGCATCTCATGGAAGGTGAGCCATGGGCACAAGAGCTCGATCAACACCTAGGTGTGGTTGGGAGGGTTCATGGTCGCGCCCCCGACGAGCAGCTGAGGGAGCTCCATGTGATGTCACATCACTGTGACCAGTGTAGAGAAACGCAATGTCTCCTGTGGGAGTAGCACCGACAATGCCTTGACGAAGCTCCACCGCAACTGCACTTTTGGTGATTGTGGTCTTGTCATTGCTCATCTCCGAAGGACACCAATCATTCCAGGAATCTCCACGTTTCGCCCTGAGCTTGGCATGGTCATCATGAGGTGTCGACGTGTCGCGGTTCCCTAGAAACAGTAGTTTCAGAGCCTCTCCTATCTATTGAGAAGAAATAGTAGCCACGGCCAACATGAAAAGTCTGCCAACGAACCCGCATGTCAATTGTGGTGAAGAGATAAGAAACAACATTTTAGGCTGCTTCCTTTTGGTCTAGTTTTCGGCTAGGATGCTACCAACCCGGGCAAATACCCTGGACAATTTTTGTCACATACTACACTAGGACAAGATGATCTTTTCACGTGCAAGTTAATAGTATTGGATGAAAATGTCATATAAGGAATAGATTTTGGATAGATGCCAAATAGGATAGAAATATTTTTTTAAGGCGAAACAAGGAAGCATATTTCAAATATAGCCCAATGAGGAAGTCTCCCAACACACGTGTGTCACATTAGAAGACGACGGTACAAAGAGACGTAGATATATGATTGTGTGTAGTGGTGTGAGTGTGACATATATATCTCTATCTTGTAATCGGTGTTTCTAAAATATCCCACGACCTACTTTAGCCATGCAAGCAAGTAAAGCAGGACCAGAACATATCTCAAATAAAATAAGATAAACATAACACACAAGAAGGCATAGCTGAAACAAACCTTTTAGAACTTATGTCTAAATTGCGGCGCCGCAAACTGGATCAGTCCGCCTGAAACCAGGTGCATGCATGCACAAGGGCTGTGTTATACAAGACAACACATACTCGGGCATGTTTCGTGCCTCACCCACCTTCATCTTCATCTTCTCCTCCCCTGTTTTTCATTATGACATATATATTAGCTACCTCGGTTGTCTCTGCACCCAGGGTTAGAAATATAGGTAGCACTCAAAGAGCAAGAACAACTTCTTGTTTATACCCATGGCGAACCAGAGCAACATCGGAAACCTTGGGCTAGTGACGGCTGTCACTGTTGTTTCAACCAGCATCATTCTCATCTCCTTCCACCTCATCCGCCGCCTCAAGGATGATACCAAGCTCAAGAATATCATCGGTGAGCTATACATGTTGATACATCACTAGTTGTATATATTAATTACAAAATCAAAGCAACTTCATTGTGTTTTTCTTGATGTAAATATCAAGATATAAGATTAGATTACTTACCGCACCTTCGTTGTCGATAAACGAATGCAACACAATGAATGTGAACAGCGCAAGAACAACAGAGCAAGACGATCAAGAAGGAGATGAAGTTGACGGATGACGTGTTGGCGTATCTCTCGCCGGACGACAAGGAGTTCGCCAGCTGGCTAGAGGGTATGATCACAACTGGTGGCCTCATGCAGTCACCGCTACGAAGGGTCCCTCGATTCGACAATTTGGTAGACGCGCTTAATTAATTAGCTTGTATTGCAGCTAGTTGGGCAACAACAAATTAAGCAACATTTTGTGTGCACGTCCAGTTAAGTTAATTATTATTACCATATCATTTATAATAATTAAGGTGTTTAATTCGGGACGCATCAAGAATGGACGATGCTCGGGGACTCACTACAATCTTGTGACAATTGTTTTGGTAGGCATCCAATGTTTGATAAATGGCAGGGTTCTTTGTGTTGTCCTCAGCAAGACCCGGCTACTCACATGCATTTGTTTTTTTACAAAACAACCATCAACTTGTCTTTTATCGGCAAACAAACACTAGAAATGCAGCCAAGGGAGAAATGATCCGCTTACAAGGAAAACATGGCCATATAACCATACTTGGCTCAATTATATTGAGAAAAATGTGTGAAACCCCTCGCAACATACCTACCGATAAACTAGGCCTAGATAGCACTTCCAAAACAAGCCACACCAGCAAAAGCCTACTCGATATAGCACATAGACAAATCCCACTCTAAACATCTCCAACAACGACATGATTCATATTTCACCAAGCCCATGACCTCAAGTATCTGAATTCTTAGTCACAATGTTAACCTTTTTAGGGCATGCTAGTTCAATACTTTTCTGGCCTTGATATCCTCCATATGCTCTATTTTGGTAGCCGAAATCATTATATATGTCATGAAATGACAACTTAAAGTTTTCATTATGAACAATATTGTCAATTGAAGTTAAAGGAGCACAATTTTTGTTAGGAAATATCCAACTTGTATTCCCATGTGGCCATAGGACAGTATATATACCTATACAGGTGTAGGAAATATGTAGAACACCCCTTACACAATGGGGTAAATACAGAAGGTATATATATATACACTATTCTGATCACGGGATGAGAATAATATTCTGATAACTACATAACATGACGCAGCAGTAGCACTTGAACTTCCCTAAGTGCTTGGTTGAACTTCAGCTAAAATGTGTCCACATGGTGCTTGCGATATACCGTTGGAAAGCTGTGGACACTAGTCACAGTCTAGGTTGAATTTTCGGCAAAATGTACACGGTTTAAGAGCAGTTTTAAAAACTGTTTTTCATACAAAAAAACATGAATCATATTTTCAAGCTTATTTCTAAACCGTTTATAGGAATGAGGCAAATGAGATGGCGTTGGATAGTTGCTGCAAATACGCTCATTTCACAGCTTAGTAGTTTATCCAAATTCCATACAGTTAAAGAGGAGTTTCCAAATTGGCAGAATTTCAGAAACTGAACAGGCGGGTTTGTATTTTTAGGTTAATTTGAAAAGGGCTAGTCCGATTGATGCAAATGATATGGTGTTGCAAAGCTGATGAAAATGCACTTCTTTTTCATAGAGAAATTTTTCCCAATTGTAAATTATTTAAACGTAATCTTTATAATGGCCGAAGTCCCACCAAATTCGTATTTTCGCCTTATTTTCTCAATAATTTGCTGGAATGCAGCAAATGATATGGTGTTGGAAAGCTTGAACGAATGCAAAACTTTTATATGTAGATTGTTTTTCCAATTCTTTACCATTTTAAGTCAATTTTGCAAATGGGTAAAAACGTTTTTTGGCCGTAATTTCTACAAACTTTATCGGAAAATGTGAAACTTTTTTGTGTAGATGGTTTTCTCCGATTGCTTGCCGTTTTCAAGTAATTTTGGAAACAATGACATTATGTGTTCTCCCTTTATTGCGAAAATAATTCTTAAAAAATGCACCGCATGAAGAACTTGAACTTCTCGGCGTGTCTACTTCAACTTCACTCTGTTTTTCACGGGCTTCTTTTGCTC
This sequence comes from Triticum dicoccoides, assembly GCF_002162155.2. Taxonomy (NCBI): domain Eukaryota; kingdom Viridiplantae; phylum Streptophyta; class Magnoliopsida; order Poales; family Poaceae; genus Triticum; species Triticum dicoccoides. The sequence continues at coordinate 23,909,898 of NC_041388.1, forward strand.
ATAGCTCTCCATCGACTCATCAGAATAGAGCAAGTGATATACCGATGGAAACCTGCGGTAAACACACAACTTTCCCGTGTTGGTCATTTTTTCATACTCGTGACGGTTTAAAAGATTTTCATCTGAAATTCAATCAGTGTAGTAGTTAAAGTTCCCGTTGTTTTCACGTTGAACTTCTATGACATATTTTCGTTTGTAATTTCTCATCCATTCGTCGGTGTTACAGAAATGATATTCCTTTTGTACAATACTCTCTCACAATAATTTTTTTTAACTTTGTACGACCGAGGACTTTAAATTATAGCCAAAAAATTGGACCTTGCGTTATTATTAATTTTTGTCATATTAAACACACACCATGTAGAACATGAACTTTTTCCGTTTTTATAATATGATTTTTTATTTTATTTTTGAAATCAAATTGCTCCCAGATAATAACTGAACTTCTTTGTGGATTGAGAGAACTATTTTAAAACGCAAAAAAACAATTTCTTTATTGTGTTTTTGAACATGGAAATACAAGGTGAACCTCTCTCGCAAGATTTTTTTAACTTCCCCAGACAAAGCACTTGAACTTCTAAGCTTTTATTTTTCTATACTTTTATTCCCACTTGAAATGTATTCCTTGCAGTACTTGAATATCTCATTGATTTCACTATGAAATTCTGTCACATTTTTGTGTATACGTCAAATTACACGCAATTAAAGGTCAGACATCTTTTTTTGCCATTTTAAAACATGTAATTAGAGCTTGGACGTCTTGCAATATAAATTCGAAATCGTGCACGGAGGTGCATGTGAACTTCTTGCCACAAATTTGAGTTTTTTATATACTTCGAACTTCTCTGTTATTTTAACTTAAAATTCTTAGTCATATTCTTAGAAAGAGAATATGTTTTAAATAAGCAACATACCTTTTTCTAAATTGAATTTCATAGTTTTATTCCTTCTTAGAAATGGTAATAATTTGAGTTTCTCGTATACATCGAACTACTCCTCTTTTTCAATTTGAAGTTCATCATTTTTATTATTAAGTTACAAGGAAAATCTGAGTTTTTTTAATAAATATCAAACTTCTCTATTTTGTAATTTGGACTTCTTGGTTTATTTCTTTCAGTGACAGCAAAATCCTAGTTTTGTGATAAATATTGAACAAGTCTGTTATTTAAATTTTAACTTCTAGAGTTTTTTAGAAATGGTGATAATCCCGTTTTTTACAAATTTTTTAAACTGATCTATGTTTAAAATTCGAACTTCTTATTTTTATTAGAAATGGCGAATATCCATTTCAAAGTGGTGTCTTATTTTTCTACTATTGTGTTTTTTCTGAACTGCTTATGTTCTTCCCATCAACAGATTCAGATTTTCCATTTTTTATACATCAAACTATTGCATTACTTTATTTTGGACTTCTTGTTTCCATTATTAAATAACTATTTTCTATAATCAGCGAACTTCTCCATATTTTTAATTTGGACTTCCACTACAAGAAATATGTCAACTAGTGACCTTCTATCAGTGACCCTGGAAGAATTGGTCATAGATCTATGACCATTTGAGACCAATTGGTCAAAAGCTGTTCGGGGGGCTCCAAACCCTAAACTATAACGACCATTTTGGTCAGAAAGGTTGTAATTTCCTTACACGAAATGGTCATAAAGCATATAGCACTAGTCCGCTGCCTTATTTCTAGCTGATCATGACCAATATAGATGGTCATAACCTTGTAAATTGTGGTGGGTTGCTATGACTAGGCGCCACCTCATTAGTTTTTCCTATGTGTCATGTCCATGTGTCAGTTTTTGCCCTAGGTTATGAAGCAACCTATATTTCTGTCATTGCCAAAATTCCCAAAAAAAATCTCATAAATTCTTTGGGTCATATCTTTGTCAAATATGTACAAAACCTTCCTTGCCTAGTTCAAATAATTCAACAATATTCATTTTCCTATTCTCTTCAGAAAAACACTTTGTGAAGGAAGTGCTATTTATATATTCTTGATTGCCCTTAAAAAATTTGGGCACTCTTTTCTATCCAAATCATTGCCGCATGATAAAATTCAGGTCCATTTGCCCAGTAAATCTTCCTCGGCAAATTTCTGAAGTTTTTGTCCACCTAGAAGCATTGTGAAGGAAGTACAAGATAGGAACATCGTTATGAGTTTAATATTTTCCACATATTCTATATGCCAAAGTCATAATTCTACACAAAAGTTTAGCTCTATCTAACAATACATGTGAGCTCACCATCGAATCTTTGTTCCTGGTAATATTTTTAGTTTGTGAAGCAAGTACATTTTATATTCCTTCATAATTGCTAAAAATTTGCCAGGACATTACCCTGACTATAGAAACCCCCTACACCAAATTTCAGCATAATCCAATCATCTATGTAAGCCCAGCTTCAATTTCTATTTTCTGTTCAAATTGGCACATTGCAAAGGAAGTGCTATCTAGACACCTCCTATTGTCCTCAAACTTTTTGTGCCATCTTACATATAAAAATCATTGCCACGTTCCAATATTCAGCTCCATTTTCCTATTAAATCTTCCTCAGGAAATTTATAAAGTTTCTATCCAAAGAGAAGCTTTGGGAAGGAAGTACAAGCTAGGATTATCCAAATGGTATAAAACTTTAAAGTGATTTAATATGCCCAAATTACCATACTCCACAAAATTTTAGCTCAATCCACTTATCCATTGGAGCCCAGATTCAACATCCATATTTCTGCCCGATGTGGTACTTTGCAAAGCAAGTGCCATCCAAACTCCTCCATTTGAGCTGAAAATTTGCCAAGACAGTCTCCCTAGTAGATGATCATCCTCAGCCAAAACTCGGGCCCATTAGCCCTTTGAATTTCCCGTACCGCTTATCAAACACTTGGCTGCTAATTCATGTTTGAGCAGATTTCGATCTCCAATTATCAAACACTTGGCTGTTATTTTCTTCCTAGCATCTACCTGAGAAGTGTGCAACCTACTATACAAGCCTAGGCTACCCAGAACGCATGGCAATGCCACGGTCAGGCGGTGACCACGCGGCGGGCATGCGAGACTACGCGCTTTGGAGTTGGGGCCCTGGGCCACCGTCCAAACCACGACGTATCACCACCAAACCATGTATTTATGATTAAATAGATACTTATGTAACTAGAAACGATTTTTAGAAAAAACAAAGAGCAAACTATGAGGCAGTTGCAGTTCAAATTTGACACGTTTCCTTCTAAATCGGCGGAAATTTCTCTTTTTCACGAGAGGCGGATAAAAACTTTTGACACCCAACCATTCTGTTAATTGTGCATTAAATATGGCCTAGTATTTTAGAAACTTGATTTGGTCCAATTTTGCAACAAGTATATGGTAGGCCCTTCACAAAAAAAACTCATTTCGGGCACTCGGAAAATGGAAGATGAATTTTTCGTGCAAACAAAATGAAAACTTCCTTAGGAAACATTGTTTGGAATTCCAATATGCACCCTTGTGCATAATATGAGATCATTTGAACAAACTATGCCATGAATGTGGCCATAAGATTGATCATTTGGCTTGAAAGCCATGAATCTTCACGCATGATAGCTCATTTTTAAGAAAACATTTTAAAATAGTTGTCGTATTACAAGTTTATTATTTTTTCCTCATAACTTGGTCACATATAATGACATAATGCGAAGGTTTTCCAATTTTTTGATTTTTTTTTGAATTTTTTATCCCCGATTCAGAATGCGATCAAAATGGCGGGCTTGACCGTTCCTAGCTAGTGGTTGAATCTTGGAAAATTCTTGATGTTTCTCTGATTAAATAGATACTTATGTACCTAGAAATGATTTTTGGAAAAAATAATGAGCAAACTATGAGCCAGCTGCAGTTCAAATTTGACACGGTTCCTCCTTAATCGGCGGAAATTTGTCTTTTTCATGAGAGGTGTACCAAAACTTTTTACACCCAACCATTTTGTCAATTGTGCATTAAATATGTCCTAGTATTTTAGAAAATTTATTTGGTCCAATTTTGCAACAAATATATGGTACGTCCTTCACAAAAAAAAAACCATTTCGGGCACTCGGAAAATGGAAAATGAAATTTCTGTGCAAAGAAAATGAAAACTTCCATAGGAAAAATTGTTTGGAATTCCAATATTCACCCTTGTGCATAATATGAGATCATTTGAACAAACTATGCCATGAATGTGGCCATAAGATTGATCATTTGGCTTGAAAGCCATGAATCTTCACGCATGATAGCTCATTTCTGAGAACACTTCTTTTTAAATAATTGTCGTATTACAAGTTTATTATTTTTCCTCGGAACTTGGTCACATATAACACAATGCGAAGGTTTTCCAATTTTTTGATTTTTTTTTGAATTTTTTATGCCCGTTTGAAAATGCGGTCAAAACGGCGGGCTTGACCGTTCCTAGATAGTGGTTGAATCTTGGAAAACTTTTGATGTTTCTCTGATCAAATAGATACTTATGTACCTAGAAATGATTTTTGAAAAAATAATGAGCTAACTATGAGGCAGCTGCAGTTCAAATTTGACCCGGTTCCTACTAAATCGGCGGAATTTTGTCTTTTTCACGAGAGGTGGATCGAAACTTTTTACACCCAACCATTTTGTCAATTGTGCATTAAATATGTCCTAGTATTTTAGAAATTTGGTTTGGTCCAATTTTGCAACAAATATATGGTAGGTCCTTCACAAAAAAACTCATTCCGGGCACTCAGAAAATGGAAAATGAATTTTCCGTGCAAAGGAAATGAAAACTTACTTAGGAAACATTGTTTGGAATTCCAAGATGCACCCTTGTGCACAATATGAGATCATTTGAACAAACTATGCCATGAATGTGGCCATAAGATTGATCATTTGGCTTGAAAGACATGAATCTTCACGCATGATAGCTCATTTCTGAGAACACTTTTTTATAATAAATACCGTATTACAAGTTTATTATTTTTTCTGGAAACTGGGTCACATATGATGACACAATGCGAAGGTTTTCCATTTTTTTTTTGATTTTTTTGAATTTTTTATGCCCGTTTCAAAATGCGGTCAAAACGGCGGGCTTGACCATTTCTACCTAGTGGTTGAATCTTGGAAAATTTGATGTTTCTCTGATTAAATAGATACTTATGTACCTAGAAATCATTTTTTTTGAAAAAATAAAGAGCAAACTATATGGCAGATGTAGTTCAAATTTGACCCGCTTCCAGCTGGATCAGTGGAAATTTGTCTTTTTCACCAGAGGTGGATAAAATATTTTGACACCCAACTATTTGGTCATTTGTGCATTAAATATGGCCTAATAGTTTAAAAAATTGAATTCTGATGGATAAAAAACTCATTTTTGGCACTCAAAAAAGGGGAACTGTTTTTTTTTGCAAAAAACTCATTTCCGATGACACCTTTTTAGAGATATTTATCTTATTCCATGTTGTTATTTTTTCTGAAAACTTGTTCACATTTTGGTGACACAATGAGAAGGTTTTCCATTTTTTTAGAATTTCTCAAATCATAAAGTAGCTTAAGTGATTTTAACACATTATATTAAGTCAACTACGACCAATTTAGATGGTCATAACATCGTACTGCATTTTGATTGGTCCGTGGACATATCACACGGATCGTGCATCAAACACCGTCGGATGGTCGGGGATCCAACGGCTGTCCTCGACCCATCCACACAAACCCCGAAACCCTAGATGGTCATTTTGCATCCACCCCTGCCTCCTTTCTTTCCACATCCATCCATCGATCCCTTGTCTCCTCGTTGTCTCTCCCGATGGAGAGAGCTCGCGTCCTCCCTTCCAGATCCATCGTGTAACGCCCTCGATGCGGCTACAGCTCCCACATGTCGATTGCCTAACTTGCGACATTGCTTTCAATGCGGTTATGTCTCTAAGTCGTGCCTCGACACGTGGGAGCTATAGCCGCATCGAGGGCGTTACACATCGCCCCCGCCACCTCCCTCCGGCGGAGCTCGCTGCCATTCATGGCCTCCCCCACGCCCACCTCCTCTCGCCTCTCCCCTTCCCTCACCACCTAACCGAACCAACCAGCCCACCATGCACCCTCCCTCATCCTCTCCCCAACCCCCATCCCCCAACTAGCCGTCGGCCGCCTCTTCCCCAATCCTCTTCTCCTTGGCTTCAGGCCCTCACCTTCGTTACCGACGCGCTGCCGCCGTCCTGCTTCTCTCCCGACGACCTCGACACCTTCGCCGCATCCCTGCCGTAGCCCACCCTCAACCTCGTAGTCTCCCCAAACCCTAGCTCCGCCCCGCAGCTCCTCGTCGTCCTCATCTCCCCCGCTTCCCTCGCTCTCCTCCCCTCCCTGCCGCCTCCTCTCCATGCGTCCCTCCTCCTCCCAGAGCTCCCCCTGCAGCAGTCCCACGCTCCCATCCGCATCTACCTATACCCGTTGAGCAGCAGCAGGTCAGGCGGAGGTGGCGTCCCTAGATCCGCGTGCTCGACACTATGGAACTCGTCAACAAGGTATTCTCTCTCCCTCTTCCTTCTCCTTTTGATTCGATCTGGCTGTTGCTCACGCATGCCCGATTTGGTTTTCTTCCTCACGTAGGTCGTCGTCAAGCCCTCGATCTGGCTGCGACCTCCAGCGCGCTCGCTCGGCTGATGGGTATAGGCTGGTCCATGCACGCTGGTGATGGTGGCTCACCAAGGTTGTCATCGTCGCATGCACGCATGATGCACCCAACGACCTCCTCCATCGCCAACCATGAGGACCGGGCACGAGCTACAGTATAGGTCTCATACATGAGGTATGCCATCTCCCGTCCTTCATTTTCCTTCCTTCCTTCCTGTCAAGTTAAGTGCTTGCTTGTGTGTTTGTTAATTCAGTAAACTAGGGGCTGTCAGCCATTAAATTCAGAGAAACCCTTGTCAAGCATGAGGTTCTCCTACATACCTACTACTACATACGTACCTACTACATACCTACAAGCCATTAAATTTGCACATAAGACGGGGGCCTGGATGGTGGCTATTTCTGCAGCAGGATGATAGCATAAATTTTGTAATAATTTTGGAATAGCTTCAGCGCCTACAATTAATTTTGCACATAAAGCTTGAGTAACTTTGCACATTAAGCTTCACTATCTTAGCACATGAAGCTTCTACTACTGTTATTCTTGTCATCAATCTTCCACCATTTTTCAAGAGCTTAAATTTGACTTGGTGTAGTAATCTTGGTGCTTAGTGCTGCTTGTATCTCATGCTAATTGTTGCATGAGTAGTTTCAGTAGTTTTATAACAGCAGCAGTAGCACAAATTTAATTGAATTCAATTAAAATTTCCAGAATCTCTTCTTGATCTGTAATGTTTTAGTGCAACAAAGTCATACCGAGTGAGGTCCATGTGGTGCTCTGAGATGCTCTTGGTGGTTTGTTGTCAAGACAGATATCCCCTGTATGTCATGATGCTGCTAGCTTGTTTCAGTCTAGTATCTCTTGTTGATAGTCTTGTTAACATATCTTTCAGTAGATGTCACAATAGCATGATAAAAATTTTAGTTGGTGATGTACTGTAGTCTGTAGTATGCACTTGCATATGCATGAAAGAATAGTTAATATCTTGATCCAAGTCTAAGCTTTCATACTTAAAATGTTACTCCTGCCAACATGACAACTGTGTGAGGACGCTGTGGCTGGGCTTACAGTGTGTGGGGATCCTCTACGCCGACCTCAGGACAACGCCGCTCTGCGTCTTCTCCAAAACCTTCAAGTATGGCATCGGGCACGAGGACGACGTGCCAGGCGTCCTCTCCCTCATCATCTATAGCTTCCTGCTCTTCGCCATGGTCAAGATCATCTTCATCGCTCTCTTATATTTAGGAATGGAGGTAGTATTTTCTAAATGTGTTTGGTCGGTGCTGAGTATTGGATAGTCATGTATGTGCTCATATTTAAGGGCCGATTAAATCCTCACCTTTCTGCGTTCGAGCTTGTCTGTGCTACTCCATATGACTATTTTTATTTGTGAACCATGCCTTGCACATCAAGTTAATATGTATGCATGTAACTACTAGATATTTCCATATTCTGGAAACAACCGTATATGATCAGGATTTGCACACGTCGTCGTCATCTTAGCTTTGCGTGTTATATGCTGTGAAACACAATCTTATATATGTGTTACCTGCCAATCATGTTTTACTTAACTGATCTAGTGCAGCAGTATGTTGATACATAGCAGAATGGTCTTTTTTTGCAAATGTTCTGGTGTTCATATAGTAATGGACAGTTTCATGATTGTAGGATGTTATAGCTAGGCTTACATATTATATGTATATATGGAACTCATGTAAGGTAATTAGAACTAGAGAAATATATACGTACATGTACCTCATCTATTGCAAATACCAACTATGCATCATCTTGTTAATTACTACACATCATCTTGTTGCAGCCTTATTGGTGAAACAAATTTGTTATTTTTGGCTGGCAGATTTGCTGTTGGCGGCACTAGGTCGACAAGTTGTACCTTTGGAGTAGTACTACATCAACCTCATGGAACCTTCAAGTTGTTTCATTGATTTTCCATGAATATATACTACTACAGCAGCTTGTTACTATTACTACATGCCATCCTTTTTATTTTCAGTAGTGATTTTGATGCACAAATGCTTGTGAGAATATGATGATTTAGCCTAGATATATGATGCAAAGTATGTTGATGCTAGTGCTAGGTCCTCGTTGTGGGTTTCTAACTTTGCAGCGCTGAGGATATCTTTTATGTTGCACCTGAAATTTTCTATTGAAGTCGTTAGGCTAAGTAGTTGCTTGTAGGACTTGAGCATCGGTTCTACTCTAAAAATCATGTGTGTTTGATGGTACAATTATCTTGGTTCATCTACACTTGGTACCTTGTATCAAGCTTGAACATCAAGGTGCTAGACCATGGTTAGCCTGAGTCTTTGTTCAACTTCCTATAAGTAGAAAGCAATGTCAATGTGTCCCAGTTTGGCTATTTCATCTGCTCCAGTGCCATCTGATGAGGTGCCTGGATCTAGGTGCCATCCCCGCCTCTATGTTGGGTCATTCAATTTGTTTTTCAACTTGATGCCATTCCCATCCAGTGCCATGTGATGATCTGCATGACATGAAATAGATATTTACATTTTTAACTGGTTTTCGCTGTTACTTGATACACACTTAGCTTGTACTTGAAGCTATGGGTTACTGATGGTGATTTTGTTCTACTTGAATGCATTGGTACCCCCATCATTGAGCGAACGGATGCAACAACGGCAAGAAGCTCATGGATGTGTGCATCTAAAGCACACCATGGACGTCATCCACCTCCTCACGGATGTGGCAAGAAGAGCTCCATGCTGAAGAACATAACACTTGTAGAGATTGTAAAGTATTGTATCTAGTTATTTAACTTGTGGAGCTTGTATAGCAGGAGCTCTATACTGAATTTGTACAGCAGGAGCTCTATACTGAATTTGTACAGCAGGAGCTCTATACTGAATTTGGGTGATAATATTTGAAGTATTTCATGTGTTTTCTGTGTGCCAATTTAAATACTAGGTATTTATTTACGTCAAATTAGAAAATGAAGAATATGGCCCTGATAGCTAGGACCCAGTACCAGAATCTGACAATGGGGACCCACCTGACTAGTGAACTCATTTTATAAAAAAAGAAAACTCAAACTGTTGAGACAAAAAGCCCATAGCCCAAAAATAAAAAGGGTGCAATGTTGGGCTTGGCCCATGAACCCGACTAGAATTAACAAGGAAAACATATAATAAATGGGCTGAATTAATGGGCTCGGCCCATATAGACACCTAATCGGATCGGGCTGAATCTTGTCAATGACCTTTTCAATTGGTTGCAATTTTGCCACGTCATATTGCCACGTCAGATCTGACGTGGCCTAGGTAGACAGCTAGCGACCAAAATAGAAGGTCACAGAATCAACGACTGTTTGTTTTGGTCGTGGAATTCCATGACCTTCTCACAGAGAAGGTCGTTAATTTTAGTTTACGACCGCCAGCTTTTGACCTTCTGTTTTTGGTCACAAAAAGGTCGCAAATGAAAAACTATGACCTTTCAGCGGCCAATAGTGAGGGTCACAAGTTGACATATTTCTTGCAGTGTTCTTGGTTTTATTTCTTAGTAGCAGAAAAAATTCTAGTCCTATAAAAAACATCGAACCACTTTTTGGAAAATAGTATGCGTGTTGGCAATATCAATGAACATGTATAGAGCAAAGAAGCACAATTGATTTAACAAAACATTTCTCAGTATTTTGTAAAGAGTAAACTACATTCCCTTTGTTTATATTTTTGTTCGAGAACAAACAGAACATTCTTTTTCCTGTTAATGTTTTGAAGTGAATTTTATAGACTTAAATTTTGTTTATGATGTTTTAAAATTTGTTTGTCACCTCAAGTTCTAAAAAATCACAAATCTCCCATGTTTTTCTTTTGCATGTTCAAATTATTTGAGTTTGCGGAGATACACATAACACACTTGACCTTCTCGAACACAACATTTTGACCTTCACAAATAGAAATTTAAAGCATTGTGAAGTTTGTGAAATTTAAAGCATTTTGAACACAACATTTTGCAGGTTTAATTTTATTACTTTTCCTTGCCCGAACTTGTGGTGTTGGCACACACCTACACACAAAAAACATTTTACGCTTGTGAAGTTTGCATACAAACATTTTCTTTTTATAGGATGTTTGAACTTCGGGTTTTTGTATGTATAAACTTCTGATTTATTCAAAAAATTAAGGGAAAGCACAGCCATAGCGCGAGCAAACCGAACTCATGCAGACACGACCATCTTATAAAAGAAATGGGTGGCGAGACACTATGGCCTTTTTGCTTCTCTTTTGGTAGTAGAAGGACTTCACACGAGCCCGTCCTGTCCTTTGAATTATCGGACTTCACACATTCGACAAACATGCTACTTATTAGACGAAATAAATCATGCGTGTGCAGGGAGCAGTGTGTGTCCTCAAAATAGTACCAACCGCATTTTTTTCTATAACAGAAAAATCCCAGTTTTGTAATAGACATTGGACCTCTCTGTTATTTATATTTGAACCTCTGTGTATTATTTCTTTTAATAACAGAAGAATCCTAGTCTGTATTAAACATTGAACTGTTGCGTTATTTAAATTTGAACTTCTAGGTTATTTTTATAGATGATCAATTCAATTAGAGAGAAATGTTTGCGCACAAGAACAGAGCATCATGGTGGAGTGAACCTCTGCAACCCCATTTTCTTCCGCCCAAAATAGTGATCGTTTTTTCACATATGATGGAGCGAACCTATCGAACAACACACTTTGAACTTTCAAAACACAAAACAGATAATAGCATACACAAATGCATGAAAAATAAAGATCTAGCTTTTTCATAGGAGTTCATCTTTTTTGTCAGTTGTCTCTCTACACATCAACTTGAACTTCAACAAAAAACACTGAACTGGATGTGCATGTCACCGTCTCTGCCATCAACCAGGGAGCGTGAGGCTGCCAGAAATTTTTTGTCAAGTGGTGAGGGGCACGACACCACGGGACGTCAGGGGTAAAAGCAAGGACGTGATGGATCCTCACCAGATCCGACGACCATGAGGTGCTTCAGGATCCGCCACTGGTATGCGTCGGGGCTATACAAACGGTTTTTAACCCCTTTCCGCGACAACATTCGGAACCATCACCTAGTGAGTGACTGCGATAGGGGGTCCTTCCCACATGATCCAAAAGCCGTCGGGGATATGCCCTTCTAGCACACACACTCGGCAAAATGAGGTCGTGTGCGACCGGCGAGCGAGCAAATATGGTTATACGTACAGTAGTGCTAAAAAATACAATTATACGGGCGAAATCATTTCCAATTGTAAGTACATCCCACATAGTCAGTCCCCGCTAAATGTTTCCATTCCTATAAACATCCCACACAATCGCTCCAAGGAAAACGTTTGCACAAGGTGGCCTAACGCAAACAATTTTCATTGATCCAACACGGGTTATTCCTAGAAGCTATGTGCGTTGCCTGAGGTCATCGCCCATGGTGTTTTCTGAATAACCATTTGTAATAGGAAAACCCAATTAGCAGGCTAATTGCCCTATTATTAATAATCCATTTATTAATCTAATTGACATTCATATTAAGCACATAATATATTTCATTTCCATATTAAGGAAGCAGAATTTCATAGTTGAAATACATCCGAGTATAACATGATATAGCTTCTGCACTTAGCTACCCCATTACACAATTGCACCAGCACCAAGTTTCACATGCAACATCTAGAACCTTTCAAAATTAGCATCATAGATGGTACATAGACAGATGCATCTCATTTGGGAAACTGTTGAAGCAGAAGGTGAATATTGAGCCTTCATTCATGTTGAAGGTCTTTGCAACTTTAGGTCAGTGCCTGTGGATGATTGACCGTCCATCCTTCGTCCTCTTCAGGAACACTTCAATATTGAACCATGGGTATTGTATGAAAACCTTCCTCGCCTCCTGACCATAGAGGTGGTTTGAGAGGTAATCATCAGTGAACTGCTTTGGAAAGGCCTGAAAAAAGGATGTTCATAAATATCTTCTCTAATTGGAAATGGGGCAAAGGAATAAAAAAGACAAGGTATAATAGTTAGTACCATCTTGTAGTGAACTGATGTCTTCTTCATTGTGCAGACAAATATTTTATTGTTTTTTGTAGCTAATTTCTTTTATCCTAACAATCTTTCTGAGTTTCTTGACTTGATTGATATTCATGGACAACTCATTCCCCCATATGCAAAAAGGGTCGAACAGTGGGTCAAAACGTCTGGCAGTAGGACCTACATGTGCAAGACCAAATTGTTAAAAATCTAAATATTAGAACGGTTCCTGCAATTGCACAATAATGTGCTATTAGACAATGGACCATGCACATGCTAACCTCGGTTGTAAACCTCAGTGCTTCCCATTGTTTCCCTGCAACACATATAAGGTAGTTAGTCAACAGGTTAAGTAAGGGTTCGCATGCTATCAGTAAAATATGTTGATGAAAAATAAGAACCTTGCAGATTCATCGGATTAATTCAAGCCACATGGAAAACCCATTTATCCAAACCAAGCATGATTAAGAACTAAGAAATATAGCACTTGTATATGTTTCTCATGTATTAAGTGCAGCCAAATTCGATTTATTTCTCACATGCACAACAATACAAAATTCTACCCACGACAATCTAACATCGCATTGCAGAATTGAACCAAGCAGTTAACTAAACACCACAACAAATGAACCAAACGTTAACTGAGCACCACATTGCACAATATAACATACTCCTAATAGAAGATCAGACAGTTAACCAAACCAAGCATGCTTAACAACTTGGAAATATAGCAATTGTATTTGTTTCTCATGTATTTAGTAAAGCCAAATTCGTTTTATTTCTCACATGGTATACAATAACAGAATGCACCCAAAACAATTGAACATCGCATTGCAGAATTGAACCAATCAGTTAACTAAACACCACAGCAAATGAACCAAATGTTAACTGAGCACCACATTGCACAATATAGCATACTCCTAATAGAAGATCAAACAATACAAAATTGCACCCTGAAGAATTGAACATCACATTTGCAGAATCGAACCAAACAGATAACCGAAAACGACAACGAATTAACCAAACAGTTAATAAGTGAGCACCACATTGCACAACATATAGAACATATACACTAGAGCAACAGATTGCATGGTAAAAGTAGATAGCACAACTCACTAGAATTTTTAAGGAAAGGCAGTAACTAGCAAACTGAACATGGGTCCTTATAGTGAGCTAATAAGACAAGGTACGCCTCATCGTTGGACATATCGATGACGATTGGCTCCTTGGACATGGAAGAGGGTGAGGCCTCCGCATCGTGGGTGCCCTCGTCATAGTGGTGAGTTGCCTGAGCCGCTCCTGGTACCAACTTGCTGGCTCTCGAGATGAGGTAAGCATGTACACACTGAGAAAACACCTTGTAGTCTTCGTCAAAGGCACCGAGGGTGGCCTCGAGAAAACGCCACGAGTTGTAGTTTAAAGCAGCCAACTGTGTCGTGGCGTCGGCGCGCGAGGTGTCGACGGTGGCCTCGACGGTGAGGTGCTCCTCCAAGATCCAGGGGTCGGCACGAATGGTAGCCATCGCGACCTCATCCGCGCGTGTGGCCATGATTTGCTTCACCGCTGCCAAATGCTCCTTGAGATCCTGGCTATACTGCATGCACCATCGCTTAGGCGGCGCTTATTTGGTGGAGGGGTCAGTGATTTGGGTGGAAGGTGTCGCGCTGGTGGTCGGGGCATGTGGGATGTGGAAGGAGGAGGAGGATGGGGGTCGGGTGTGGATTACCTGCCTGGATAGGCGAGGCCGAGCAGCGTGAAAGAGGGTCGTCGGCAAGGAGGTGGCGCTGCAAGCAAGGAGTGAAGGTTTCAACTTGGAAAGGAAGGCGGAAACAGGGTAAATGTGGCTTTTGGTAAGGGGGAGGGGCGGGGAGGTAGATATTTCTGCGGAAACCAAAAATTTTGACTCGCTTCAGCGAAAAAAACTAGCGCGCAAAGTGTCATCATACGGTGCTCCAGGTTATTTTGTATTGCATCTCACACAGTTGGTGATAATAAACTGTGTGGGGTGTACATGATTTTTCATCTGGATTTGAATTACATAATGGGGTCACAGCGGCAATGGACGGTGTTTGAATTGCTAGAACTTTTATCTGTAGCGAACATGCAACTATATGTGTGTCGTAAAATAATTGTAATTATTCAAGGTTCATTTGGACATTTTATACATTAAATTGGTTTTCTAGCCATTTCAGGTGCACAATTCAAAATTAAACTACATGCACATGCTTCGGTGCAACAACATGGGTTGTAAAATCATATATGTGTCCCTGGGTTTATGCTTAGGTCCCATGCAAGAAATGGGGATGAATTTCAAACACAACGGCACCATGGCTCTCCGGCAAACGCTGAGGTACTTGCTTTTGTAATTATAGTAAATCCCAAACCCGTCTGAAATTCATGAACCTTGGCATGCTATCATGGTCATCAACATGCTGGGGTAAAAAATATTGTCCGATTTGGGGTAGGTTATGGTATAATCTTCTCACAAACCAGAGCTTCTTAGAAGAAGCCTCATGGTTCCATTAGGGAAATGTGTCACCTTTGTGGACAAAACGATATTCGTCTCCTCTTCATCCTTTCAATTTTTTCCTGGTGTCAACATAGAACAACATGAGTGTTGTGTCAGTTTTTTGGATTTTTCGGGGTTCGCTTGGACATTTCTATACATTAACTGAGTTTTCTATGCATTCATGTGTATAATTCAAATTTGAACTACATGCACATGCTCAAGTGCATATAAATTGGTTCAAATTGGAATGTGTATCCTTGGTTACATGCTTAAGTCCAATGCGAGAAATGAAGATGAATGTCAAACACCTTGCCACCGTCGCTCGGCCGCTAACATTGACATACATGGTTTTAAATTCTAGTAAATCGAAAACGCGTCTGAAATTTATGAAACTTGACATGCTAGCATGGAACAACATTAACATGTAGTGGTAAAAATATTTTCCAGGCAGGTTGGGGTATATAAGCTTCTCACAAACCAGAGCTTCTCACAACAACTCTCATGGTTACGGTAGTGAACGTTTCACCTTTCTGGACGAAACAATATTTGTTGCCTCTTCTTGATTTCAATTTTTTTCTAGTGTCAACATAGAACAACATGAGTGTTGTGTCAATTTTTGGAATTTTCTGGGCCTCGTTTGGACATTTTTATACATTAACTAAGTTTTCTACGTATTCCTGTGCATAATTCAAATTTGAACTACACGCACATGCTCTGATGCATATAAATTGGATGAAAATTCAAATATGTGTCCTTGGTTGCATGCTTAGGTCCCATGCAAGAAATGGGAATGGATGTCAAACACCCTGCCACCGTGACTCGGCCACAAACATTGAGATACCTGGTTTTTAAATTATAGTAAATCCAAAACTTGTCTGAATTTCATGAAACTTGGCATGCTATCATGGAGCAGCATCAACATCCCATGGTAAAAAAATTGCCCCATTTGGGGTAGGTTTGGGTATAAGCTTCTCACAAACCAAAGCTTCTCACAACAAGCCTGATGGCTTCGGTAGGGAACATGCCACCTTTGGGGACGAATCGATATCCGTTGCCTCTTATTGCTTTCAAAAAAAAATTCTAGTGTCAAATTAGAACAACATGAGTGTTGTGCTAAATTTTGGAATTTTTCGGGGTCCGTTTGGACATTTTTATACATTAAATGGGTTTTCTAGGAATTTTATGTGGATAGTTCATATTTGAACTACATGCACATGCTCCAGTGCATATAAATTGGTTGAAAAAACAAATATGTGTCCTTGGGTGCATGCTTTAGGTCCCATGCAAGAAATGGGAATGAATTTCAAACACCCTACCACCGTCACTCGGTCGCAAACATTAAGATGCCTAGTTTTTAAATTCTAGTAAATCCAAAACTCGCCTGAAATTCACGAAACTTGGCATGCTATCATGGAGTGGCATCAACATGTCGTGGTAAAAAAATTGTCCCGGGTATAACCTTCTCACAAACTAGAGCTTCTCACAACAAGCCTGATGATGAACGTGCCACCTTTGGGGACAAAACGATATCCGTTGCCTCTTATTGCTTTCAAAAAATCTCTAGTGTCAACATAGAACAACAGGAATGTTGTGTTAAATTTTGGAATTTTTTGGGGTTCGTTTGGACATTTCTATACATTAACTAGGTTTTCTAGGCATTTTATGTGCACAATTCAAATTTGAACTACATGCACATGCTCCAGGTGCATATAAATTGGTTGAAAAATCAAACATGTGTCCTTGGGTGCATGCTTAGGTCCCATGCTAGAAATGGGAATGGATTTCAAACACCAGGGCATTGTTGATTGTCAGCAAAACGTTGAGACACTTTGTTTTTAAATTCTAGTAAATCCAAAACTCGTCTGAAATTCAAACTTGGCATGCTATCATGGAATGGCACCTGACATGTTGTGGTATTTTTCGTGTCCATTTTGAGAGAAGGCGCACTCGAATAACAACAAACAAAGGTATTTTGAAAAAATAGCTGCCACTTTAATATCTCAAACGTTTGTATAATTCAAATCGTGTGCGTTCGGTTAACCATTCATGTGATGCCACGTGCCTTGGCTTTAATGGCTATAGGAGGTGCCGTGCGGACAGCTGCTTGACTGAACGGGAGGCGTTCGAGCACAGTCCAATGCGCAGGCTCACCGAGAGGCCACCAGGAAGCGTGCGAGTTGTTCAACGCAGGATTTGTGCATCTCTTCAACGCAAACGGTTCAGATTGAATACGGTTTGCAAATTAAAGCCAGACTTCGGCGCTAAGCCAAGAGACACTGCGATTTATCAAAATATGTAGCAAAAAATCACTAGCACTATCTAATTTTTGCAACTAAAATTCAGTAATTAAGAATAGATTTCATTCATAGATTAAGCAGTCGTTCTCACGGGGATGCGAGATAGCCTTGGACCGCCACCCGCCTCGCTCCCACTGGTCTTTATTAATGGCGCGGCCGAGCAGCCGCACCACCCCCCATCCTCGCCACACACACAATCCTCTCTCTCCGTCTGCATCCTTGATGCCGCTCTCAATCCTCAAAGCCGTCAGTGTATGAGGATGCCGCTGAAGCGCCCCATCGGAGGGAGTGGCGATGCCAGGGCTGATGAAGCACCGGAGCATGGCGTGAATATGGAGACAGAGGTTTCCGTTGCCACTGACAAGGTGGAGAACAAGGCTGCCAACAAGTGGAGGCGGGTCGATAAAGATCCGCAACCGCAAGCGACTACAGCAGGCCTAGACTTCATCAGCAACCTCCCCATGATATGTTGAGAGTCATCATATCCCTCGTCCCAATCAAATATGGGGCGAGGACAGCCGCCCTTTCCTGGAGGTGGCGCCTCCTATGGCTCCTCACCCCTGTCGACCTCCTCGATGCCCACGAGCTCTGCCATGGCTATCGCAAAAGCTTGGATGCGTTCTCCCACATCCTCAGCAGTCACCATGGCCCAATCAGGGGCCTTATAGTGGGCAAGTTATGTTCCAATGGCAAGGACCGAGCCAAGCTTGACGAGTGGTTCTGATCCCCCGCCATAGATCATCTCAAGAAGCTCAGTTTTAATGATGGGCATATGCGCTTGCTGCCAACTTCCATGCTCCGCTTCGCACCCACGCTGCGCCTCACCAAGTTCATGAACTGCCATCCCCCCTTAATGACACGCCCGCTCTTTTTCTACCACGACTGAAGCACCTTGAGCTCGTCGCCGTCTGCATCCTAAAGGATGACATGTAGTGCATGCTCCGTGTCTGTACTGCACTCGAGTTCCTTCATCTTCAGGCGATGAATTGGTCGAGTACCTTCCACGTCACCTCTAGGACTCTGTAGACTATTTATGTGTGTTGCTGGTGCTGCAATGACAGATCACAAAAGGTGGACCACAATATGGTCATTGAGGACACACCTTCACTTGAGAGATTACTTGTAGTTGATCAACAAGCTCCAACAAGAATCAATGTCATTTCTGTGCCGAAATTGACAGTGGTGGGCTACTATTACTTTCAGGTACAACACTCGCCTTATACCTCTCCTTCTTGATATCAACATTATTTCCAGTTTTGAAGATGTATGTTCGTCTATCATCCAGCAAAGCTTCACCTAGATTCTGGGCACAGTGAAGGTCTTGGCGCTAGAATCTGTCGGCCCCAAACTGGACTAAGTTGTCAGTTGCCTAAGATGCTTTCTATGCCTAAAGAAGCTGTATATCTAGGTGATGTTCCTTTCCTATTAAATGTTAACCATGAGGGAGTTTATTTTTTTGCACCTTTTCCCAAGTTTACAATTAATGACAATGTACTATGTTTTCTGAAGGAATTTTGGAGGATTTTAGGACATACACCCCCACCCCATATTGGTTGCTTGATTCATATGGTTACAATCCATAAGCATTTCTCCTTTGGATTCATCTGTACTAGTTTTCTTAGGGATTTTTTCATCCAATCCAACCTCTCGGGAAGAAGGCTACATGTTTCTAGATTGTAATCAAATGCCCATGTTAATCATGTCAGATCGAAGATGGCATGTTGGTGCATTTTACAAATCCTAAAAACCAAATAGGCGTGTAGTAGTGTTCAAAACTGCATGTAGGCACCAACACGTTCTCTTGTTTTGCAGATAATAAGAGGCCCTGAGGTAAATAATCTTTATAACGACAATAACATCGAATGCCTGGATTTGCATCTCTCAAATATTACTTTGAACTCCTACCAAGGGACCTTACTAGAGATTACACTCACCAGGTTCTTTCTTGCCAGAGCAAGGGTGCTGAGGGTACTGAGGTTGAACACTCATTTAATTAGGAAAGATGAATGTTATGTTGATCAGAGCCGGCAGGTACTGCAGAATGGAAGAGGCTCCAAAAACGCTAAACTTCGTATTGGAAGAGCATATGACACAGCAATTGTAAGTCATTTTTTCAAACCCATACATGACTTGTCAGCGGCTGATCCCTTTGCAGAAATGACGATGTTTGCAATGTATGAATTTGGGCATTGTAATCATTGAATTCGAACCTTGCAATATTTATGGTATTTTCTATATAACGTAATGGGATTTTTAATTTGGTATTGCAATCATGTCACTTACAAGTATGTATATGTTGTTCCTCTGTACACAGAGCATAGATGTTCTGCAGACAGAGCATATCACAACACACACGGACCGCATTAGGTAAGCCGTCAGCTGTGAATTCATCAATCGCAAACGGTTATATACCAGCAAGCGTTTAACCACAGTTTGTCTTATTAGCCACGTATCACCATGCCAGCCTCTGCTCGCGTCCCCCGGCAAGCTCTACTCGCCATTAGGCGCCGCAGCGCACTCTGATCGCGCCAGTCGGCGCGCTCGGCTTGTGATTAGCTTTTCCATGCGTGTTCAACTGCTATATGCATATATATGATTGCTCGCCGTTGAGGCGACCGCGGAGCGCTCTGATCGCGTCCCTCCGTGCGCGCTCTGCCAGCAGTTGGGCGTGCGCACGATCACGTCGGGGGCCCCATATGCATGCGGTTGCACCGTGCGTGTTGCCACGCGATGCAGTTACGTGCGGCACGATGGAGTTACACGCTGCAAATTAGAACTGCCATCAGGGCCTGCCGATATTCCAGGCCGTCCGGTTTCCCCTTTAATTCCCATGGCCATTATAACCTTAGTCTCTTCAACCTTTCGATCGCGCCCCACAACACAACAAGCACACCCATGATGACACTTAGAGAGGGGATGTCTAGCGGCGCTCCAATGGAGTTCAGCGAGCATAAAGTGGAGACCCACACGAGGGAGATGGATCTCTTGGTGGTTTACACCATTGACCCGGTCGTGGTGGATGACTACATCAACACCGTTGAGCAGTTGCTAGCTCGAGACAAGTACAAGGTGGTCGGCATCGACCTCTAGTACACCACCAGTCATCCCAACATAGATCAAAAGGTTGCCATCGCCCAGTTGTGCGTGCACCATCATGTCCTCATCAACCACTATTGCATGGCCACAGAGCCTTGCGACCGTTTCACTAGGTTTGTCAATAGCACCGACTACATGTTCGCCATGGTGGAAACCACCGACTATGTAAAAGCACTCAGGGTTATGGGCATGGCCTGCAAGAACCTTGTCGAAATACGTGAGCACTACAAGGTCTGGGGAAGCACGAAGGATTCCTTGGTAGAACTAGCCTTAGCCTTCATCAACCCATACTACGAAGGGATGAAGCAAGATGCCAACAGAACATGTCCCGTATCCTGGCACGGGGCCTGGATGCGGCAACTAGATGAACCTCACCCCAGGTTCAAGTCCAAGAGCGTGTAAACATGCTATGAGATGCATAGGTGGATTGTTGGCATAAGGAAGGGCCTTATTATGGAGATCGACGAGGCCGGATCGAGCCACAACCAGTGCAAGCGTCACAAGAAGTAGATGATGATCAGATGATCGTTTATCCTAGTTAATCATGCATGTGATATATAGTTTACTTTGATGTGTGGAAATGTCATGTGTGTAGTAGCCAGCTATGTAATTATGCATGTAATAGTTTACTTTGGTGTGTGCAAATGCCATGGTTGTAGTAGCCACCTATGTAAGTGGATGTTTAATTTGGTTATGCAACCATGTCCTTATAAGTGTGTGTGTGTGTGTGTGTCTATATATGTGTTGTTGTTGTTGTTGTTATGTATGCAATCCCATAGCACAACACACACACGTCTTGTTAAGTTGAACCGTTTATGTTCTCTTGGCTCAACGTAAACAGTTCATCTGAGTGAACTGTATGCCGTATATCGCACACACCTTGACCTGGCTGACTGTTTCTTTTGTGTTGCCTAATCACAAACAGTTCATCCAAGTGAACTGTATGTTGTATATCGATCACACCTTCATCTAGCTGCCCATTTCTGTTCTTTTGCCTCGTCGCAAACAGTTCATTGAACTGAACCGTATGCCCCTCATCGCACACTCAACTCAATTCTGAACCGTGTTTGATGCATCCTTCATCGCAAACGTTTTGCATCTTTTTTGATGGGTTTTTTACATCAGCGTTTGTGATTATTGCATCGCACACAGTTTTGTCGAAGGGTCTCTGATCGTAGTGTCATGTTAGCAGCATCCTGAAGTAGTGCGCGTTCCATAGGAGATGACATGTCGATGGATCTCTTCGGATCTATAGATGTTGTGTGATGCATTATCGGTTGGGGCGAGGGTGCGATGGAGGCGCCGGTTGGGGACGGGAGTGCGGCGCGGTGCCGGTTGGGGGAGGGGAGGCAGCACCGGAGCCGGTTGGGGGCGGGGGTTCGGCGCGGCGCTAGTTGGGTGCAGGGGTCCGACACGCAGGGGTGTGGCAGCACCGCCAGTTGGGACGGGGTCGGTCGTGCGGGAGGTGAGCTGTCGGGGATAAGAGGTGTGGGGTGGGTTTGGGTTGTTGTAAGATCGGGCCTGTTTTTTCAACGAATTCGGGAGGATCCCATTGCCCCCTAAGGGAGTCCTGGATTAGGGGGTCTCCAGACAGCCGGACTATATCCTTTGGCCGGCCTGTTGGACTATGAAGATACAAGATTGAAGACTTCGTCCCGTGTCCGGTTGGGACTTTCCTTGGCATGGAAGGCAAGCTTGTCAATACGGATATGTAGATCTCCTCCCTTGTAACTGACTTTGTGTAACCCTAGCCCCCTCCGGTGTCTATATAAACCGGAGGGTTTAGTCCGTAGGACAACACACAATCATACCATAGGCTAGCTTCTAGGGTTTAGCCTACGATCTCGTGGTAGATCAACGCTTGTAATACTCATATCATCAATATCAACCAAGCAGGACGTAGGGTATTACCTCCATCAAGAGGGCCCGAACCTGGGTAAACATCGTGTCCCATGCCTCCTGTTTCCATCCGCCTTAGACGCACAGTTCGGGACCCCCTAACCGAGATCCGCCGATTTTGACACCGACATTGGTGCTTTCATTGAGAGTTCCACTGTGTCGTCACCATAAGGCTCGATGGCCCCTTCGATCATTGGTAACGATGCGGTCCAGGGTGAGGTTTTCCTCCCCGGACAGATCTTCGTATTTGGCGGCTTCACACTGCGGGCCAATTCGCTTGGCCATCTGGAGCAGATCGAGAGCTACGCCCCTGGCCATCAGGTCAGGTTCGGAAACTTAAACTACACTGCCGACATCCGCGGAGACTTGATCTTCGACGGATTTGAGCCCATGTCAGGTGCGCCGCACGATCACGACGAGCATGATTTAGCTCTGTCGTCGGATAGTGTTCGGGAGATCACACCTACAACTACTCCGGCCTTCAATCTGGAGCAAACTGCGCCATCCGAGGACGGAGGGATAGACCCCGCCACGGAGGCTGCACTCTCAGTGGCGATGGAGCCGGATACTGACTTCACCCCTTACAAGAGCCGTGTCACCGAACCACTGGATTCGTCTCTGGCCACGGACTCCGAGCCACCTACATCCGTGCCTATGGAATCCGACTGGGCGCCAATCATGGAGTTCACCTCCGCGGATATCTTTTAGCACTCGCCTTTCAGTGACTTGCTAAATTCATTAAGGTGTCTCTCCTTGTCAGGAGAACCTTCGTCGAACTATGTCCGGCTAGAATGGGATGCAGACGACGAAGAAATTTGCTGCCCACCCACCACCCACACTACAAAAAAAAGACACATCCATGACATTTTGGGCCGACTGAAAAAAATTTCTGTCATACCTATGACACTTCTATGACGATAATTGTGACAAAACCCGGTATCATCATAGATGTGGTGGGATCCTACTTCTATGACAAAATTCATGACAGAAAATGGGCTTTTCGTCCTGGGCGGGCCGGAGACACAGCTGCATGACATTCTTTGGGCTGTCCATGACGGAAAAAACCATGGTAGAAGCGAGGGGGAGGAAAATTTTGGGGAGTTCCCGATTACGGTGGGAGGTCGAGGGCCGAGCGATGTGCGTTTCTCTCGTACTCGTACTCGCGTGTGTGCGAGGCGTTGGCTCTAACTGAACCCGAGCGAGGCGTTGGGCTCTAACTGAACCCGAGCGATTGCACTGCAGGCTACGCGTTACTGAACCCGAGCGATCGATCGATGGTTGTTAACTGAACCCGATCGAGCGATTCCTTCGCTACTGCTGCTAACTGAAGCCGGTCGATTGGATGAACAGTGAGTGTTGCGGGGGGGTGGATGAACAGTGAGCGGTGGCGTTGCCTCTGGATGAGCAGGACCCCGTGGTGTGGAGGGCTGGATGAACAGTAGACGATGGAGGGGTGCCCGTGGAGGGGTGGTTGAACAGGACCCCGTGGTGTGGAGGGCCAGATGAACAATAGACGGTGGAGGGGTGGTTGAACAGTAGCCGGTGGAGTAGCAAGCGGTGCAGGCTAGATGAACAGGAGCATGTGGAGGCTGGAGGAGGTCGACGGTAGCCCGTGGAGGCTGGAGGAGGTCAACGGTGGAGATGAACAGTATCCCGTGGAGTCCCGTTTTGCGGCACGCCACACCCCTCCCGATGAACAGGACCCCCGTTTCGACCGTAGGAGGTCCGTTTCGTCTGTTTTGCGGTACGCCACACCCCTCCCGATCAACAGGACCCCCGTTTCGACCGTAGGAGGTCCGTTTCCTCCGTTCTGTGGTATGCCAGGCCTCGTTTCCAATGCCTGTTCCGTCCAAACCCTCCCGATGAACAAGACCACGCATTCCGTTCCGACCCAGCCGGTTGGCTCCCACGCGTTCCGTTGCCTCCCAATGAACACGAGCATTCCGTTGCCTCCCGATGAACACGACGCATTCCGTTGCCTCCCCATGAACACGACGCATTCCGTTGCCTCCCCATGAACGCAACGACGACGCTGTTTCTCCATTCCGACCCAGCCATGTACACGAGCCCTCGCCATACGTATGCGCGAGTAGGCGTTCGAGACCCCGCCCGTATGTACACATACGTGGCCGTATTTTCTTTCTTGCACCCTGGCCGCTGTACGTACGTGTACATGCTACATGCGCGCCTCTACTATGACACATGCGCGCCTCTACATCCACCAGTATATATGTACGTACACGTTCACGACCAGAATGACAATGCTACGTACGCTTCGACCAGGTGGGTCCCAACTGTCAGGCACTTCCTTGCGTGCGATGATGTAGCTAGTGGGTCCCAGCAGTCAGGGGGGCGAATCGTTTTTTTTTGCCTGGACGCACTCCTTTGCGTGCGAAGATGTAGATGGTGGGTCCCAGCAGTCAGGGGCGAATCCTTTTTTTGCCCGGACGCACTTTCTTGCGTGCGAAGATGTAGTTGGTGGGTCCCAGCAGTCAGGGGGAAACGTTTTCTTTCGCGAAATATAGTGGCCCATCCGGTGGGTCCCAGCTTTCAGGTGGAGGAATCATTATTTTCCGCGTAATAAGGAGGTACTTCCTTGCTGCGACCGTGGACCCAGCTGTCAGCCTTTCCATGTACAGTCCACGTCAAATGGAAGTCGTTCCTTGACCACGTTGACCACGCCGCGCCGAGAGCACCAGGGCGGTGGACGACGGCGAGGCCTAGGAAGGGGATGACACGGAGCCGGGGAAGACGCGGCAATGGAAGCCCGCGCGGAGGGGAGTACGAGGGTTCACTGGTTCGACGGCGGTGTGAGGCCGCCATCGCCGCAGGGCCTGGCTTGTGGTGGGAATAGTAGGGGGCGGTGAGGCCTCCGCGGCAGCACATCTGGCCACGGGAGGCAGGAGCATGCGACACGACCGGCGCTGCTTTGGGTGGCTGGAGCAAGAAGACCAGAGGTTGACGAAGCACTACGGCCGTTGGATGGACATAGTACGGTCACTGGAGCTAGAATCGTTTATATTAAGTTGACAAAGCCCTCGGTCCCTGTCAACTTAGTAGGCCCACAAGTCAGCCTCCCACCAAGGTGGGTCCCGGCTAGCAGGGGGTATTCATTTTTTGTGCGTAATAAGGAGGGACTTCCGGTCGGTCCGAGCTGACAACAGGGGAACGTTTTTTCGCGAAATATGGTGGCCCGTCGGGTGGGTCCCAGCAGTCAGGGGAAAACGTTTTTTCGCGAAATACCGGTGGGCGTTTGGTGGGTCCCTGCTGTCATGTAGGGGAATATTTTTTTTCCGCGTAATAAGGAGGCACTTCCTTGCGGCTGTCGTGGACCCAGCTGTCAGCCTCTCCACGTACAGTATTCTTCTGATGGAATTCGGTCATTGACCACATTGACCACGCCGCGCCGAGAGCACCACAGCGGTGGACGACGGCGAGGCCTAGGAAGGGGATGACGTGGAGCCGGAGAAGACGCGGCAGTGGATGCCCACGCGGAGAGGACTACGAGGGTTCACTGGTTCGGCTACGCTGCCGTTGCCGCAGAATAACATGGGGTGTGGGTGAGTGGAGTGGAGGGATGGCCTGGCCAGCGGTGGGAGTAGTATGGGGGCGGTGAGGCCTCCACGGCAGCACAGCCGGCCACGGGAGGCAGGAGCAGGCGGCACAACCGGTGCTGCTTTGGGCGGCTGCTGCAAGAAGACCAAAGGTTGAAGAAGCACTACGGCCATTGGATGGACATCGTACGGTCAGTCGAGCTAGAATCATGCATATTGACTAAGTTGACAAAGCCCTTCGTCCCCGTCAACTTAGTAGGCCCACTATACTGGGTCACAGCTAGCAGGGGGAGTATTCATTTTTTTTATGCGTAATAAGGAGGCACTTCCTTGCGTGCGAAGATATAGCTGGTGGGTCCGAGCTGCCAGCGGCGGTAATGTTTTTTTGGCAAAATACAGAGGCCCTTTTGGTGGGTCCCAGATGTCAGGTGGAGGAATCATTATTTTGCGTGTAATAAGGAGGCATTTCCTTGCGTGCGGCCGTGGACCCTACTGTCAGCCTCTCCACGCACAGTCCACTTCAGATGCATGTCAGTCGTTGACCACGTTGACCACGCCATGCCGAGAGCACCAGGGCGGTGGACGATGGCGTGGCCTAGGAAGGGAACGACACGGAGGCAGGGAAGACTCGGCAGTTGTTTTTGTTTCCCACACGGAGGGGAGTACGACTGTACGAGGGTTTACTGGTTCGTCTGTCGTCGCTGGAGAATAACAGCAGGTGTGGGTGAGTAGAGGGATGGTTAGGCCAGTGATGGGAGTACGGTGGGGCGGTGAGGCCTGCGCGGCAGCACAGCCGGCCGCGGGGAGGAGGGAGCAGGCAGTCCCGCCGGCGCTTGTTTGAGCGGCTGGAGCAGGAAGAGCAGAGATTGAAGAAGCACGACGGCTGTTGGATGGACATCCAAGAGTATACAGGCCATCTGTGGAAAGCCTCAAATCTGTGGAAAACAGCATACAGCCTATCTGCCATTATTTCAAATAATTTACAGCCCGTTTTCTAATTCTTGCGGATTTTTTTGGAGCCCATATTCTTTTTGTTAGCATTGCAGCCCATATTTTGGCGACGGTTAAAAAATTATACGAAATTTGGCATATGTCGGTGCGGTCTGAACTGTTTTTAATCTCGAAATTTCGAGTCACATTCAGACTGATTTTAAAAATAAATGTATATCAATATAAAATCCAATAAATTGTCCACGCATAAAAATCTATGCAATTTAAAATCTCGGGATGAAAAAATATATTTGAAACTAATTACCTGTTTGATGTGTTTTAAAAATGTACAGCCCATTTCTCATTACTGATGGGCCATTTTCTCGGCCAGCCGAATGAAGCTCTCCTCGTCTTGAAAGATTTGCAGCCCAACAGGCCTGATAAAGCGACTTACTTAACAAATCACAAAAAAACTGGGCTAGCCATTTTCAGAAAGAAAAAAACTACTGGGCTGGTCTGTGGTAAACATAAAAGAAAAGGCTGTCTAGACAGGCCAGAGTGTCCCGCACATCCCAGTTCACACCCTGCTTCCGTCTCAAAAACAAATTAGATAAATGCCACTCCAATTATGGCGATTCATAAAAATTCCATTGCAATTTCCAAACTTTGAAAAATTCCACTTCAATTTTTGCAAACTTTGAAAAACGCCACTACAGTTTGCAAACTTTGAAAAACGCCACTCCAGACTTCGAAAAATGCCACTAGAAATGGCATGAAATGGCATTTTTCAAAGTTTGGAAATTGCAGTGGCATTTCTCGGATACACTAGATTTGGAGTGGCATTTATCAAATTAACCCAAAACAAAAATAAATGGGCGAGCTTCTGGGTCCCTGGTGTCAGCCGCTTGTTGTGCAATTCTCTCGTTTGTTGACTACGTTGACAATGACATGGGACCCAGATGTCAGAAATCCACTAGGAGGAGCCATTTTTTATTGGCTTGAAATAAGGAGGCACTTGCTTGCGTACTGCCATGACCTTGGCGGGTCCCTGCTGTCATCCTCTCCACGTACAATCATCTCCTGATTGTGTATGCGTCAACTTGCTAGGCCCACAAGTCAGCCTCTAAACCCGTGGAGGACAAATACAGCCCATTTAAAAAAATAACAGCCCATTCCATACGTTCAAACGGAAAGTTCAACATTCAGAGCAAAGTAACAGGTCTGATCCACATATAGAGTACTGAACTTCCACGCTAACAACCATCATAGCCAAGTTAACTATCTACTCCCACTAATACTCTAGTAGCATACAAGTACTAACTTACTCTTAGCTAACTAGACGATGCCGGCCGCCATCTATGGTACACGCTAAACGCCGGCACCGGCGTCATGCGCCTCGCCTCGGACTTGCAAGAGGTGCGATAGGGCGCGTTGCTCGCGTGCGTTGGCCCTTTCCATGCCGGCGTGGTCCACCGAAGCTTCGACTTCCAAGTGGGAAACCCACTTGACGAGCTGGTAGTAAAAATCGGCGTCGCAAACGCGTGCGTGCCCGACAGCCTCCAGGGCTATTTGCCGGGCGCCGGCCTCCACGTAGTCGACCCAGTTGCGGGCGCTTTGCTCGCGACTCAGAGCGTCGGTGCGCTGCTGCTCCATGTCCCGCTGGTGGCGCAAATTGGCGATACGATGCTCCTCCGCCAGGCGGTCGCGCTCCAACAACTCCTGCTCCTCCGCCATGCGGTCGCGCTCCAACAACTCCTCGTTCTCCGCATTGCCATCTAAAGACAGATAGAATGCCTCCTCCTTCCGTCTGCCTTTCGGTGAAAACCCAAACACTAGTTCCGGTGGTGACCGCCTCCGGCGTCGCCTACCGCGGACATGGCGAGCGACATCGGGCCGGTGGGGGCTTATGAGGATATGGCGAGTTGGGTCACGATGGCACCGGAGAAGGCCGGGAAACAGTACTTATAGGCGGAAGCTAGCGCGACAGTCATCGGAATTCAATGCATAATGGCTTAGCGCGCCAGCTTGCCGTGGAAAACTAGAGAAATTGAAATTATGACTGTGTCGTCCCATCCCGTCTGGGTCGCACACCGGCATGGCGGTCAAACGAGTGCACTCGAATCATCTCCCTCCTTGTCAATAATGATTCCACGGATTTGAAAAGCCCGCAACAATTAATGCATATCTTTTTTTCCATCAGTTAGCTGCCTTAATTACGGCCGGCTGCATGCAGGCACTTAGAATCGCTTGCAGGCAGTACGCGAAGCAGCATGCAACGAGTCGCAGCCGAGGGCACACATGCAGCCACTTAAATCGCTGGAATTAATTAGGCTTAAACTTCTGCATGTCGTTAATTATTGCCATGCCTTGGTCTTGCTTCTTTCCTCACAGGACTAATAAACCCGGACGGAGGGAGTACCTTGGTTGGTGAGAGGTTTGAATTAAGCCCTGCAAACTGGAAAGGAGGTACTAGTACATGCGTGATCCGCTATTTATTCGTGTAGGATCGAGTAGGTCGTTTCTTGAATTGAGCCCTGCAAACCGGAAAGGGGTAGTACGTGCGTGATCCGCTATTTATCCATGTAGGATCGATAGTGTAGCTTGTCAGTTTCTTCAGAGGTAGGCATTTTTATCCATGTAGGATTGATAATGTAGCTTGTCAGTTTCTTCAGAGGTAGGCATTTTTATTCAAAAAACTGCCACTTCGCATCTTGCGTCACAAATAAAACTGCCAAGAGCGCATTTGTAGGCTAGCAGTGATCGATCAGTAACTTGTAAACACTGAGCGAACAGAAATAAGTAACTGTTAATGCATCTCAATGATTCACAGATCATATACA
Source organism: Triticum dicoccoides (assembly GCF_002162155.2). Lineage (NCBI taxonomy): Eukaryota > Viridiplantae > Streptophyta > Magnoliopsida > Poales > Poaceae > Triticum > Triticum dicoccoides. Next base: position 23,939,673 of record NC_041388.1, read on the forward strand.
AATATGTAGCTCCAAAAGCAAAGATCAGCCACTTCGGATCTTGCGTCGCAACTAAAACTAACTAGTATGATTCCCATACATAAGATCAACATGTTAATGCATCTCAATGATTCACAGATCATATACAAATATGTAGCTCCAAAAGCAAAGATCTAGAAAAAACATTTGTTATTCCTACTAATATGGATGCTTCTCTTGGCCAACATTCAGTACAGACTGAAAGACAAATTTGTTTGTGAAGTCTACAATTCATCTTGTAAACTTAAGTGGTTTCACCAACAGCTGGAACCATGAGAATGAACCACACATGATGAAGGAACATCCACTGCAATATGATTTGGTCTTGTCTCGATCACACCGCGAGACTATTTTCGGAATACAAACTTTAACTTAGGCAAAATGATGCCCATTATATAATCAGACCAAAGCAATGAAGCACCTAGTGTTGGCCAATAAATAGTACAGTACTACTTTTCTGCAGTCCATGAAGTGACTATCCAATCTTTTTGTGTCTATTTTCAAATGGCACTGCATGTAGTGACTATACTATTCTCTTGTGCGGTTCAACCAAAATTGTGGCCACTTTGTTTGTTTGCCAAATAGCAACGGGCAGACATCTCTATCTGCACAAATATCAAGCAGCTAGTAAACATATACCACACCTTGTATTTTCGGTTTAAACATGTCTCTTCTGCTTAGCATCTGTCATGTTCTGCACTGGACAATATGATACAGTTATGTTTTGCCCTGGACAATTTCATACTGAATTGATTTGCTGGTTCAGAGCAGAAATATAACGCCTATTCTTCATCAGACCAAGGATATCCATGTTCGCAGTGATGGAAGAGGTGAAATCGATACAACCGAAATTGAGCATCCAATCATTGAATCATGTCCTGCACCTCCAATGTAGGTCCACCTTGCCAATAAATTCACATGCAAACCACTAGTACTATCTAATGACAGTACAAAAAGAGTAGCAAGATAGTAGCAAACCATATACCTTCGTAATGAACAGCTCATAGTACCACCAATTGGATATAAAGGTTTGGAAAAAAACATGCTCCTAATGTTGAACTAGTTGGACTTTTTGTGCAGTTCCACTAAAATCGAGCATCCCTGTTTGCATAGATATTGAAAGTGTGATTACTCTAAAAGTGGCACTAGTTGAAGCATAGACTCACAAATATAAGCATTCCAATTTCTTAATGGGAAAAGGTAGCAAGACTGTTTCTAACCTCCTGTTTGAAGGAATAAATAAAGCAACAACGGCTGATGTCAGGAAGGCATACATAGTTTTTTCTGAAAAACTGAGCCATTCCTGACCTTTCCTCTTATTTTAAGCAAATTTTGTGCAGTTCTACAAAAATAAAATGCCATCACCGCCTTAACAATTCAGTGACACTGTACAAAAGGAAATGACTTAACATTACATCATGATGTCAGGTATGTAGTCGACAGGCACTAGAGACAAACATAATGACCTCCTCCGATAACATAATGAACATTAATTTTAACAAAGGTGTGACTAGCTTTACTGGGATAATTTGAGTGAACTCTACACCCTTTGTTCCTTAATATAAGACGTTTTCGCGGTTCAATTTAAAGTACCCAAATGTCTAGTATTTAGAAAAAAAGGTAGTAGTTTTCTTGAGCACATATCTGGGAAAGCTTGCCACACTTTATTTATGTCCATACGCTAATGCAACACCATTCGAATACTACAAATCTACACTAATCCAGTGGCTACTGCAATAGTAGAGTAGTTAGTTTATTACAGGGTACAGTACAATGGTTTTACTGAACAGATTTCAAAAAACTCTAGCACTGGAAGGTTTCTATAAGAATTAACAATACAAAATATAAAGGTAACAAGTTTCAGCATTGGTATACTAGTTGTGCATGAGCACTAAACCAAATACAAAAGTCTGAAGGTAACTAGCATTATTAACTAATGACAGTATAAAAAATTGCAAACCATGTACCTCCAAGGTAAATATCATTTTGAACTCGGGGGGACCTTAAAAATTGCTATCCCAATCTTGATAATCGATCAAACATAAAAACTTGATCGAACGAATCAAGAGAACGGTCGGAGGAGGAGGTGCCCACTCTTGAACTTTCATCTTGTCTTCATAATTGTCTGTGCAGTTTAACCAAAATAAAATGACATCAGCGCCTTGGCATTTTGGTGACACTGTACAAAAAAAATTAACTTATCTCATGAATGTGAGGTATGTATTCTATAAGCATTAACAGTGCAAAAATCTGAAGGTAGTAACAAGTTTCATCGTTGGTATACTGGCTGTGCAACAGCATTAGAATGCATTGGCTGAAAAATCTTTAATACATCCACAATCAATAGCTAACCCTGAAATAATCCAGTGACATTAAATGGCATTGCTTAAATTTATCGGTGGCATTAGACTGAGAGCGGCATTAGTTAAATGTGGCATCACTTTAGCAGTAGCATTGCTTGACTTGACTGCTGGTGTTATACTAACAGCAAAAAAAGTGGCAATAAGAGCATGGGAGGCCCATTCGGACAGTGGGCGCACCAGTACGATGTACCTCCACGGACGCAGAGTGGTGAGGGAGGTATGGTTGCCTAGAGCAACAAATATCCAGGCAGCATATGTGGATTACGTCTCATTTTTGTTCTCTTTAGCCACCTTTTTCCTATGCGAGGATAACAAACCGATCGACCTGGTCATTCTCTATTGTGTTGTCATGCCTTTCCACCCTTCTTCCACCAAGAGACACGAGACTTGTTCCTTAGCTACTGATTTCCCCCTTTTCAACCTAGATGCGGGTTCGATGCCTACTCTCTTGGACAGTACAGTCTTCCTTCCTTTCCTTACTCAACCCAGTCATGGATTAGTCTGCATGGAGTAGGGTTTCCTTTAATAGTGCAAATTATGGTTTTCGTCTGCGTGGCCAGCAGAGCAGAAGATAGCAAATTGGGAAGATGGTGGAGTGGAAAAAGATCCACATGCAACGACGTGGCAGATGGGGAAATATAACAAGGTTATGATTCGAAAAGAGGTTGCATACCTGAGGGTCGGCGGGAAGTGGCTTCGCTCGTGGTCGCCGTCCTCTGCACACACTATGGCAGCGAGCTTGGGGACGGAGGCCATCCAGCGCGGGCGCTAGGTCTGAGAGGACGGCCTTGTCATCAGTGTGTGACCTCGCTCGCCGATGATGAGTCGTCAACGTTGCACGTCCTTTTCTTCCCCGGCGGACCTGTGACCACCGGTGAGGAGGGATAGATGTGTCGTCTTTTTTAGATCTGGAGAGAGGGTGGTAGTGTGAGAAGCAAGTGGGCAGCCCTTAGCAAGAAAGCACTGAAGCTCCAGCCTATATATCGTTTTTATACTACTAGTACTAGAGGTGGAGTAGTGGTAGAGTAGTTTATATTTTCTCTGCGTACAGTACCAGCTAGTCGTGCTTCAAAACTGATCGGCACGCCATTAAAAAAATAAAGGTAGATAACTAATGTGACACCTCGGGCCAACGCGACCAGATCGCATTTTGCATGAGAAATTACACACCATGTTTCGTTGACATGTGGTCTCGTTCCAACATATGAGTGAGACGACAGCGAGTAGTAGGAGTATTTCCGAACGGACATGTAGGCCAGGGCGCCTCTTCGTGAACCGTGGCAAACTCGCAACCATCCACCGACTCTTCGCCTTTCCCTCTCAATTTGGAACTGCTGTCGCACGCTCTTCCTCTCCCTCCTCCATTTTCCTTCAGCCCTTCACCCTTTCTTCTGCCATTGTTCGATCATCTTCTCCATGGAGGGAACAGGCCGGAAACGACCCCGTTATTCTTGCCCCGATCTGAAAGATGACGTGGTGGAGGAACTCATTGATCGGTGTAACGTCATCACCTCGGCTAGCATGGCAGGTTCATTCAAGCCCATTCTTGACTCAACTAATAACATCATTACAAGGAACCCAAGAGTCAAAGAGCGGTTTGATCTCCCCTATATTCTTCGCCGTGACCCTGATGACTGGCGCCGGCACGACAGAGGCCTCGCCCTGTGCAAGTTGATGCCGCTTGATAATGATACATATGATGTTAAGATGCCATCGCTTGAGGGCAAGGCTTGGGCGGGCGCAAATGGAGATTGGGTTGTTTACATTGGGTCCAACTGCGAGTGGGAACTTGTGACTGTGTACACTCGTGACCGGGTTCCACTTCCAAAAATCTCAGCAGACTGCCCAGAGGTTGAGCACACCGGTATTGTACGCACATTCAAATACGATCATGGTGACTTTCTTCTATGGAAGATAGAAATTTGTCGAGTTCCCAACCACTCTTGGAATTACAACAACTATGAAGTTGTTGCTATCTTCGACAAGCTTGTTGCCGTCCTTGGTGGTTTGACTCGATGGATATTTCTCAAAAATTAGTTTCTGTACACGGATGAGTATTGTGATGCAATTCAATACGAGGGCCTTGTGTTTGCTGCCACCACTCGTGGCACTATTTTTGCATGGGATCCTCGTAGTTTTGGTATGTTCGTATTCCACCGTAATTATAATTATTTCATCCACATGCATGCGGGTTAGCAAGTTTCCCTTTACTAATTAACCTTCTTGTGTTTCCAAGGTCCTGTGAACATCCCACCAGGTACTTGAAAATTTTTATAACCAAGGGGGAGATGACGATGGTGATGATCATGAGCATGAGGACGAGAAGCGCCCATATACTCTGTGGCGCCTGGCAACTAATTTCGATGGATCACCACTTCTTGTGTGTATACAGCCCACTGATGATGTTACTGCTAAGGAAGCAGGTGTAGTCTCCCATGGTCACACTCTCCGGACCTATTCCAACACGCGTTGCATGGTATTCGGGATGGATACTAGTGTGCTAGGGCCAACTCCTTCTCCCTGGTACAGAATTGATAGTCTTAGAGAAAACTCGCTCTTCCTTGGACAAAACTATCCGATGATGGTGAAAGGCTATCCAACTGCTATTGACACAATGTTACTAGTACCATTTATGAGAAGCAACTGTGTCTATACCTCGGACATTTGGGTGGTTCCCTACCCTGGTACTGATATAGTAGGCCGCTTCAGCCTGGATGATCGGTCCTGCATTGGTCTCTAGTTCGACAATCGATGGCCCATCCTAGAGAATTACTTGTGGTTCAAAGCAAGCATTTCCAACGCCGAGGAATGGTTGAGTTGAAGTTCATTTCATTGCTTGTTATTTGTTGTGTGATGAAAACTTTAGTATTTATAATGTATCCTCATTGTCGATGTGGGTTGATGACCTGTTGTATGTAATAAAATGATACGCTTGTGATAAACTTACTTAATTTATGAATGGCTTTCGAGTCGCTTCTCTGAGTGAGTGGTGCGACGAGGCAAAAAAATATTTTCCGAATACATAATTGTACATGCATTGCAATAGGTTATCGCATGAGGCCAATCAACAATAGTAGTGCACTATTTGTACTAGCTTCACATGATTCGCGCGTTGGGCGAGTGTTTTTACTGTAGCCATATGTTAATGTGTTCACTGTACATAACCAGCACCTCGAATCCTCGATACTAGTACTATATAGTAGGAGTAAGTAGTAGGATTAGTAGGGTGGCATGGGCCAGAACAAGCATTCACGTCCAGGAGTACGGCACACGCCACCACCATGACATCCATCTGACACCATATTATTTCTTGGAGTCCGTGCTAGAGCAATCTCTTCAACCTCGTCGTTTCTCTAACTTCAGCCATCGCGCGGCTGGCGAGGTGGGGGTTTGCCGATAGTTGGTTTCCTTAACTGTGGTCCCACTTGTAAGGCCAACTCCAACGCACGACCCCAAATGGACCTCCGTTGTACACGAACTCCAACAATAATTTTGACTAGAAAAGCAAGACCAAAGAAAACAAGAACCACCAGAATACATTTTACTACTCCTGTAAGTTGGATTAGTGCCTTCTCGATGCATTCATTGTTGATCTGCGGAGGCTCGATCTTGCGTGCTTCTTTCTTCTTCGAGTGTAAAGTAGTAGATGTTGCTTCCTCGCATCTAGTCTCATGTCTAGCCTCTATTCTAGTAGGAGTATCAGCAAGTGCACTAATCTCATCTCTAGCCTCTGTGCTAGCTAAAAGTGATAGAACATCTACTAAATTGCGCTCTATCAATATATGGATGTACTCTTCTTCCCACTACAAAAACTTGCATCCATTCTACTTCCTCCATTGCACAATACATCCCTTCTATTTGTCAAAATATATATGTATCTAGACATGTTTTAGTATATAGGTACATCCATTTTTGGACAAACGGAAGTCAAGTATTTTGGAACGGAGGGAGTACACAATAAAAAATTTAAGTTAGCACAACTAGTCTAATCCGAGAGCACAATCAAAGATTTGGTCGAGTTCATCCTCCTTTTGCCGACACGTGGGACATCCAGCATTCAGGTCGTGTCATGAAGAAATAGAGTGGTAGTTGAAGCCACGAGATGTGCATCTTGGGTTAAACTGTAAATAGAATCATACTACTCTCGAGTAACTCCAAAAGCGGCCATCGAAGATCTTTATTGGATTTGTTTTTCATCACCAGCATGTCGAGGTGAAAGATGTGCAGGTTCAGTGGGTCCTCTTGCGTTTTCACTGACATGTGGGGCCGCATGTGAGCAAACAGACGATGGGCTCCGTGCGTCCGCTGGCTGGCTGAGAAGAGAGATAGAGGAGGGCTGAGCATGGACTGCAGGAAATTTGTTCTACGTACCTCGATATAGGCTCGATATAGTGGGGTGGCATGGGCCATAACTAGCATTCACGTCTAGTAGTACGGCACACGCCACCCACACGAGTCCCATCTGACACCAATTTTCTTGGAGTCCATGCTACAGCCATCTCTTCTCCCTGTTGTTTTCTCAGCCATCGCGTGGTGGGCGGGGTGGGGGTTTGCCGATAGTCGGTTTGCTCAACTGCGGTCCCACTTGTAAGTGAAAATGCAGCACCGCACGCATTCCCGCTTGAGCGGTGTGCCGGACCAACCGTGTGGGGGTGCGACGCGAACACGGCATGCTTTTCCTTTTCAACTCGTAACTTGTAAAATTTGGTTCTGCTCCATGGCGCGACCGATAGATAGAAAATAACGATTTTGCCTAGAGTAATGAGAAGTTTGGTTCTGGCGCCGTTCATGCATAGAGTACATATGAAAATTATGAAGTTGATGTGAAAGGTAAGATAATTACTGTAGTATCATATACTACTACATGGATTTGACGGAAAGATAAAAATACATACGGATCCATCAACGACATCCTCAGGCCCTAGTGCGTCGGGTCACCAACGGACGTGTGAGAAGTAGCGGCGTGGGCGCCGAGCTTAACATGCTTCTAAACAGTGCTGTCCAAGGTTGCCCTGTGGTCCAAGAAGGCCAGCGTCCTATCGTCCTCCTCTTGCATGTAGTAGTCCTTGTGGACGATTTACGCATAGACGTGGGTGATTATGTCGATGGTGTCTTGCTGCGCCAGGCGCTGCGCAGCAAGGGCGACCTCGAGGTGGACATTCTCCGGCACGACAGTGGGCAGTCGCAGGGCCACCAGTGCGTCGAAGAGGTTGTCACCATAGTGGCCATTGAGGGTGGCGGGCATCGCAGAGCCTGGGCGCGTCGGCTGGAGGCTTACGTCAAAGTCGTCTGCAAGCTTCTTGACGACGGTGAACTTGTCGAGGAAACCGACAAGGACCTCGTCGAACAAGGAGATGAAGCTGTCGTCCAAGCGGCCCCTCGCCCTGGCGGCCTCAAGCAATACTACCTGGAGACGTTCCTCGGTGCCGAGCCGCAGGCCGGCATCGTGGACCATCTGGCACAGTCGGCTGATGCTCGCGCTCATCACCTCCATGGGTCTAGCTTAGCTTCTAATCAACTGATCTTGCGATTCGAGTGATCACTCTTGCCCTTGGTTAGCGTGCGTAGGTGCGTAGGCTTTCGTACTACTCCTCGGCCCTCTACTGCACCTGCCTTTGGCTGTATGATAGGTGGGCCAGCCACCCCTGGGCCCACGTGTCATTCACCAAAAGGCAGTTGTCGTAAGTCAATGAAGCTGCGTCCCCCTCCGTGTCGGTGCAGTATAGTCATCTCACCGGACCTCTAGTTGGGGCCCAACGAGAGAAGTTTGATGTTTACTGGTTTATTGGCCCCCTTTGCATTTTGCGCCAAGTTTTGACCTTCGATTTAACTAATAAAATGTTAATGCATGTAAACAAAAATGTTGTGTAAGTCACCTTACGAAAACCAAATAATCCCAAAATACTTAGGCACGGTGCATTAACTCCCTCGTTGTTTCTTATTTCATGACATATCAACCAATGAGAGATGTGGGCCGTGCATGCTTTCAATGACTTGAGACTACCAAACATGACATGCAGTGTTTAGTTCCTTGCATGTAATCCTATTAGTACTCTAGTTAGCAAAAAAACATTAAGTTCTCTCGCCGATAAGAATAAAACACCATGTATTTATTTACAGAGGGAGTAGTACATTTTTTGTGGCATGCATTACGAGATATTGCTAGTCAAATACTAAAATCCAGATGGACGTGGTAGTACTCCTAAATCCATACGATGGTGCTACTAGTACTAGTAGTAGTACTACCAACGTAGTAGTAGGAGTACTAGCACTGTACTACCCGTTGGTCAAATTATTACGTGCGGCTCCTCACAGTGAAGTGACAAGACCCTGCGCCGGAGATGACACCTGAGTATAGGCGCCGTGTTCGGCGTACCATAGTCAGCCTCACCGTCTGCAGTCACTATCATCATGGTTGTAGAGCTAGCCTGCCTACAACTAGCCCTGTTTGACATAATTTCCCGTGCGTAGATGCCCGTGCATTACACGGAACACCAAGATTGGGGTGGACGAATCCGGCAGCGGCCATCGTGCCAGATGTTTCCATGGCCTTCTAGATGTGGTGGGGAGGGGATAAGGCTGATTGTGAGAGACAAGGAGTTGTTTGTAAATAGGGAACAAGTGCGGGCATCTTTTTGCAAAAATGGAGAAGCTTGGTTTGTATGCGTCAGATCTAGATCCAGCGGCTATTGGTGAAAGATGGGAGGCACAACATCATCACCAACTCAGGACCTGTTTGATTCGCAGGATTTTGAAAACACAAGAATAGGACACGGCAATATTACAAGTTTCAAACTAATATTACAAATGTTAGGAGTAATGTTGCACCTACGAAGAGGGAATTACTAGGAAGTTTATGTAAGAACTTTCGTTACTTTAGGTGGATGCGGCATTATCGTACAAACTAAAATCCACCGCCCTGACAAGTCACTAATGGGCAAATAAGTTTTCGAGTCTCTGGCCACTTGATGTTTCAAAAACAAATTCAGCTTCTGCGGAGACTTTGTCATTTAGGCTTAGACGCTTGTGGTGATCAGCACGCCATTCATTGTTGCGCCAGAAAACGCCAAACCTCATTACCTTGAACACACTTGCCTCCAGAACAAAGAACCTGGCCAATTTAATATTAGATGTGCTGCCTCGGTAGTCGATCAAATCAATTTCTGTAAGATGGAGATCAAGGCATTCGATGAGATTGTTATAGTGCAGCACATTTTTCACTTTCGGGTCTTTTTTTATCTGCAAAAGAAGAGAACATATTAGAGCAGCTGGCTGCATAAGATTGCCGTGTCATCAAGAGGTACCAATATCATTCGCTCATACGATAGGGTTGGCTGGCTACTGATATTTTTTCACTCTCTCTCTCTCTCTCTCTTTCTCTCTCTCTCTCTCACTCTCTATCTATCTTTCTGTGTCCTCTCATTTAACTAGGAGCACGTGAAGAGCTTGGGCATTTGTTGCCTTCCACTATGTGGTCGATGCCATATTTCGCAAAAGTATGCCACATAATACGCATCGATGTCAAATCAAAATATTTTGGCACCGCTCTCGCGATGTGAGAGAGTTGGCACCGCTGTGCACACAGACCCACATGTATAAACAAATCAATCAAACCAACTACACCAGCCTCTCACTCTCCCAAACAAGTGTTTTTTTATTGCCTCAGTCCTCTCTCTCTCCCACGCAGTGTTTTTTCATTGCATGAGTTAATTTGGCACCGGAGCAAAGTAGGTGATCCAGATTGGGGCACCAGGTGAGCAATGGAGGGGCATCGATGCCAAATGCATCACAAGTGAATTTGGCACATGTTTTGGCCTACATAGCCCACTTTTGTACTCCCTCCATCCCAAAATTCTTGTCTTAAATTTGTCTAAATACGGATGTATCTAGTTACATTTTAGTGTTAGATACATCCGTATCTAAACAAATGTAAGACAAGAATTTCAGGATGGAGGGAATACTACCTTGTATTTAGTATAAAATTTTGACCATAGATTTACCTAAGAAAATGCCAATGCATGTCACTAAAAATTACACCATTTGAAATTATGTTCAAATACGAATCCAACGATATAGTTCTTAGTGACATGCATTAACATTTTGTCAGTTAAATCTATGGTCAAATTTTGATACTACAATTTTGGAAGAGTAATCCAGGACGGAGGTAGTACTTGCTCTTAGGGTAACCATAGAGTTACTGGAGTAGTCTAAGTTACTTTCCACTATGACTAGCCTATGCTACTATAGTAGTATAGCATAAAAACGATGCAGGTGATCATGTGAGAAAAAATACTTAAAACGTTTCTTTCGGTGCAGTGCGTAGATGCAGTTTTGAACACTACACTTGTCATGGTAATTTGGGAAAATTACAAAAAAAATTGACCTACGTTGTGATTACCGTTTACTTATATGAAAGAAGTTTCACCTCGATGAGTAGCTTCTCCGTGCACGGAAAGCATGTAAGGAATCCAACAACTTGATCCAGATTGGGGCTGATAGATTTTAGTGCTAAGATCTTCACTGTGCGCATGGACTGGGTCAAGCTTGTGGGAATCATTTTCTGGAAGACGGTCGTAAATACATCAAGAAGAAATTTAAAAATGTGAATTTCAAGAAGACGGAGTAGAAGATGAGTGATGTACCTGAACGATTATGGATCCAATAAAGACTTCGGAGAATTTGGCAGACGAGTACACCAACGCTGTCAATTTCGGCGCGTCAATTACCTTGATTTTTGTTGGACCTTCTAGATCCGATACAGGCAATCTCTCAAGGAAAGGCGCATTCTCAATGACCATAACATGGAACAACTGGAGTGATCTCTTCCTAATTGATGTCTTGTTGCGGGGCCAGCAAGACACATAAATCCATCGGAGATTCGTCAAGGCGATTTGGAGGCTAATGAACCCGTGGATCTGCTCAAGACGAAGGTACTCGAGTGCAGTACAGCTGTGGAGCAGGTGCTCTATAGCCTTCTTTGAGATGACAATGTCGAAGAGGTCGAGTTGCTTGAGTTGAGGGAGAAGAAGGGCCAGCGCGACATTAATCTGGGGAAGATAGCAGGAGCTGAAGCTGGCGCGGCGCAGCATTGGCGTGAGGCGGAGCGCGGACGGCGGCAGAGAGCGACATCGTTTAGCTTCAAAGCTGAGCTCCTCGAGCTGATCTAGGGCGGGGGATAAGAACCACTCGTTGAACTTGGGTTGGACCTTGTAGTTGGTACTGAACATGCGGATGTCAAAGCGTCTGGCTGGCCCAGGGTGCGATGAAAGGATCTTGGAGACTGCGGCCATGCGTTTGCAATCCCCGTCGCAAAGGCAGCTGTCAACGGTGAGGTTGAGGGGGACGCAGCGCTAGAGGGGGCGCCACTGCTGGGAGAGTAGGGCGGTCCGCACGGCAGATTTGGTGGGGAGGAGGCCGATGATGACGAGCAGCATGTCGTCGGGGAGGCTGCTGATGAAGTCCAGGCTCACCGGATGCGGTTTTGGCTCGAGCCGCCTCTGCTTCTTGGCTGCCTCGCCATCCATCTCAACCGGTGACGACACCGGTGTACACATGTGCTGGTGTGTGTTGTGTGCTGGGTGTGCGCGAGCGCGTCCTTCTGTGCATGCCGCCGCACAGTGGTGAATTGTGCGCGAGTGCGTCCTTCGCGCGCAAGTTTGTCCTTAATGCGCCCTGAATTTACTAGCGTGCGGGGTGCTACCCCGAGTGGTTTCAACTTTGTTTACTTCACCGCGTGTCAGATGGGCCTCTAGTTTACTTATTTTCACCCACTATCACATGGGGCAGCACACGAAGATACAGAACACGAGCTGACAAGGCAGCATGTGGATTGGTTGACCGGTCAACTAAACAATATACGGAGCTATACGCTGACACAGTGAGCGTATAATCCGTCGGTATAGAGAGTTCGAGTGAGAGGGGAGGCCCGTGAGAGATAGCAGAGAGAGAAAGAGCTACTCCCTCCGTTCGATAATGTAGTTCCAACATTTTTTAAGTCAAACTTTTGAAACTTTGACCAAGTTTATAAAGAAATTACTTATATCTACAATACCAAAGATAAATGATAGTATGAAGTAAGTACATGTTGTGATGAATCTAATGATCGTTCCAGATGTAAATGTTTTTCTCCACATATACCTGGTCAAACTTTTCTGAGGTTTGACTTTTCAAAACATCCATATGCTTATGGACGTGATAGAGTCCCTAACTAGAGAGAGAGACAGGGAGAGACAGAGAGAGAGAGAGAGAGAGAGAGAAAAGTGTGTGTGCTTGTGTGGAAGAGACATGGACAACACACGATAAATGTAGAGAAAAAGCATGCGTGTCTGATGCAAACATATCACACATGCATCTTCGACAACGGAGGCAAGGTGAGGAGATAGGGGCTGTTTGGTTCTAGGCCTAGGAGTGCCACATTTTGCCACACATTTCTTGCCACACTTGCCTAAGGTTAGTTCTTCAAAATGAGAGCCACAAGTTGGCAAGCCTAAGGGAATCTTGCCATTCTTTTTGAGTGTATGTCATGTGGGGCCCTAGTGTGGCAAAAAGTGTATTGCCTAAGGTAAGGCTTGAACCAAACACCCTCCTAAGTTGGTCAAAGTTGCCTAACATTAATTGTGGCAACATGTGGCAACCATAGTCACAAACCAAACAGCCCCATGGTGTGTGGTTGTTTGGAACCGAGAGAGCAAGACTCCTAGCACGTGGCCAAGAGGGGTCTGACAAACAAGGGAGAGAGGTCGAGAGAGAAGTACGGAGAAAATGCAGACATGGGGAGGAGAGAGTGTATGTTTGTCATAGAGAGATCCCCTGGAGATCGTGATGGGACTACATGGGTGGGAGATCAAGTGACAAGGTGTGTGCGCGATAGAAGATGCCCCGAGAGATATCGAGATAGAAGTATGGATGGAAGGAGATAATACGTGTGTTCCTGATGGCTAGTAAGAGATAATCATACTTAGGAGGGGGGAGTGCTTGCGCCTATGATGGAGTGAGGGATTATGGTACTTAGGGGGGTGTGTGTCACATGGAGAGAGACAAGGGCGGAGAGTATTGGATGGGTCTATATGTATAGAGCGAGCGAGACTTGTGTATGCGTGAACCAGGGAGATATAAGGCCAGTTTGGCTTGCGTCCTGAGCATCTTTTGCCTGGCCTAGGGTTGTGGCTGGATTTCATGCACGCTTGTTTGGTTGCTACCCTGTGAAAAAGAAAGCCTGCCTGGCCTGGGTTCCCTTGCACTTTAATTAGCCTGGCTGAACTCCAGACACTACAAGTAGCCTGGCCCAGGCGACCGATTTCGAACGCCTGGTCATGCCTGGTCGTGTGGCCACGAGGCTAACAGCAACATGGATGGATATTAGCATTAAATAATTGATGCATGGATTGATTGATGGGACGTTGATGCTTTGCCTGGCCCAGGCATGAACCAAACACTTCAGCACCACACAAGCCTGGCCAGGCAGAAATATTTTACATCTCACGTCCACACCAGGCAGTACCGGCCGTCAAGGCATGAGGGTCAGGTCATGAACCAAACTGACCAATAAAGTTTGAGAGAGATTGAGGAGACCCGATAAGGCTGAGTGGTGCGTCAGATAGCTGAGAGGGGGAAAGAGATATTCCATCTGCTCGATAATGTAGTGCATGTAAATTTTTTAGAAGTCAAACTCTGGAAACTTTGATCAGGTTTACGCAAATGTTATTTATATCTACAATACCAAAGATACATCATACAAAACTACATCTCATGGTGAATCTAATGGTATATGTTTACCGTACTAGATGTAATTCTTTTTCTCCACGTACATGGTCAAACTTTGTGATGTTTGACTTTTCAATAATTCTATATGCTATGGACCGAGGAGAGTGCCTCAGTCGAGACAGATCAAGTGCGTGTGAAGGACAATGAGTAAGTGTGCAAAAAGAGTATGTGTGTGAAAGAGAAAGTGACAACAAACGATAAATTAGAGAGAGAGTGTGTGTTTTTTCGTTTCTTATGCGAACATATCACGCATGCATCTCTGAGATGGAAAAGCGAGGTGAGGAGATACATGAAGATAGCTATTGTGTGATTGTTTGCAACGGAGAGAGAGACACCCCTGTAGCACATGTCCAATAGAGGTCTGGCCAACAAGTAACAAAGGTCGAGAGGGACACATGGATGGCATGGACGCATGGGGAGGGAGAGAGGGCGTGTTTGTGATAGAGAGATCCCGTCGAGATCGGTGAGGGGACTATATGGGTGGGAGATCGAGGGAGTGCGTGCGCGATAGAAAGATGCCCTGAGAGAAATCGAGATAGACCATGCACATATTTGTGATGGAGACTAAGATTAGCTAGACATATAGATATAGGGGGGACTGCGTGTGCCTACAATTGAGTGAGAGACCATCATACTTGGCTAGTTGGGCATGAAATTGTGTGTGTGCGCATGTGAGATGGAGAGAAAACGAGGGGGGAGATAGAGTTTTAGATGGGCCTATCGAGTGCGTGTCAGGACCCCGATTCCAAGTCACATTGATCTAGCCGGTAACACCTCATATCACTTTGCGGCCTCACGCACGGTATTCCCACAGGTGTCGCCTTACCATGGCCCGGGACCGTTTGCGCCTTTTGGCTCACGTATATGATAGTGTCGCTAGCATCCATGTGATAGAGAACCCGGGCCGACATGACTAGTCGTGAACCCAAAGCGGCACTAACCTATGGGGACAGGCATACATGAATCACATCGAGCATGTCGGTCAGCAGCGTGTGAATCCGGGCTGTAGCACTGGGCTAACAGGACTCCGGGAACCTGGGCTATAGCAGGCTAGGTAGGACTCCGGATGTCACCGCGTGACATTTCCCCGAAGGGACAGACACAGGAACGAAGTGAAACACATGCCGGCCAGTCAAATGTCCTGAACAGTAGTGCTGGGCTAGCAGGACTCCGGTGAACCGGGCTGTAGCAGACTACTATGGCTCATGGAAGCACAAGACTACATTTCCCCATAAGAGAGGCTGCCAAGGATAAACAACTAGATTGTTGGATCCCACACATACCAAGCATTTCGATCATACACACAATATGCTTGATATGTGTAAATACAACATGGCATCACAACATAACTCTACGACTCAAGTATTTATTCACTAGGCTCCGAGGAGCGAGATATTACAAACATGGGTCTCATGACCCAACATCCAGAGCATACAAGTCAAAGCACATGCGGAAGCTTAACTTGTCTGAGTACAGACAACTAAAAATGAAGAAGGCTGAGGAGCCTGACTATATACCAGACCCTCCCAAGGGTACAAGATCGTAGCTGAGGTAACAAGCTAAACGTCGAAGTCCAAGCGGAACTACTAGCGAGACTAAAGTCTCTTTGCAAAACATAAAATAAGCAAGCGTAAGTACAAATGTACCATGTACCCAGCAAGACTTACATCAGAACTATCTACATATGCATCGGTATCAACAAAGGGGGTGGTGGAGTTTAACTACAGCAAGCTAGCTTTGACCCAGTGGCTAACCTGAACTACGACTACAAGCAGCTCTTTTGAGGTGGCGCACACGAGTCCACATATTCACCATTCAATACACCACTATGGATCCGCTCTCGTCTCCCTACGAGAAGGCCATCCATAGCACTCACACTTATCTTGCGAGTTTTAGAGTAACCACTTTCACTTATCTATGAACTATGCAAGGGGTCCAAGTTTCCATATCCGAGGAATCTGGCTATTCGAATAGATAATGATAACCCTCCAGGGATGTACTTCTTCACACACGCTCCCACCACTTACCGTCGTTTACACGACATGTACTCGGCAACCTTCAAGCGGAAGCCCAACGAGGGTGTCGGCCACGACCTACCTAAACACTTAAGTCTCTAGTCCAGGTTTATCGCCTATCCAGGTTCCATCCGCAGGGAGTCCGGCCGAGGTTTCCACTACGGCCCCGAACGATGTGAACAGGGTTCCCGAGACACCAAACGGGCGCCTGGTACACCGTGCCATGGTGTATCTACTGCAACATAGCCCACCCCTAGGGTCAGCGCTACGCACGGCCGCCAACACATAACCTACAAACACCAGAAAGTAGTTGCAACTCCTGGACAGAGTACTAGGGTGATTAAGAAGCCGAGAGGGTCAATTAAGGATCCCAATGAGTGGTAGTAGCTGTTCATGGATCACAGACACAGAACTCAGTTCCTGAGGACGACTGCAATGAGACAACCCACCATGTACTCCTACATGGCCTCTCACCGCTACCTTTACCAAATCGTGTTCACACACTTAGCTCACACACATTAGGACATGTTCACACACCTCCGATTCATCCCCGATGAATCAGACCCGACACAACTCTATGCAATAGCAGGCATGACAAACAAGCATGAATGAGTAGGCACATCAGGGCTCAAACAACTCCTACTCATGCTAGTGGGTTTCATCTATTTACTGTGGCAATGACAGGTCATGCAGAGGATAAGGGGTTCAACTACTGCAGCAAGTAACAGATGAATCGTTGTTATCCTAATGCAGTAAAAGAGAGCCGGAGCGAGAGAGTGGGATTGTATCGGAATGAACAAGGGGGTTTTGCTTGCCTGGCACTTCTGAAGATATCATTGGGTCTTCATCAGTGTCAACGATCACAGTGTCGGTACAACATCTATCGAGCGGGGACAAATACCCGCAACAGAGAAAGAAACACAATCAATGCAATGCACAATATGATGCATGATCATGACATGTCAATATGCTGTGGTTTGAGCTAATGCAACTAGCAACATGTTAAATGGAGTTGGTTGAACCCTAGGTTCAAATTCAAATTCCATATGTGAGAGTTTAAATTCTATTTATGTGAATTGGCCTAAACAGCAGCCATAAGTTGTTCTAACATGCATGAAAATGCCATAAACAGATTCCTTGAATTTTTCTGATAATTTTTCATATATAAATTATTTCATTTGGAGTTATGGTTTAATTTCTATGATTTTTTGAAGTTTAAGTCATTTTCTGGAATTTCCTGAATTGTTTTAAAATCCAGAAAATCATTTACTGTGTCAGCATGACATAGGGGTGACGTCAGCAGGTCAACTGGGTCGGCCAGGTCAAACCTGACCTGTGGGACCCATACGTCAGTGTCTCAGGCTGGTTTGGGTGGATGACAGGTGGGACCGGTCAAAGGCCACGTCAGCAAAGTCAACCTGACATGTGGGCCCAGTGGATTAGTCTAAGTTAAACAGGGAATAAATTCCGGGGTTAATTAACGCGTGGGGCCCAGTTGTCAATGACTCCAGGGGGGTAATCAGTAGGGTGCTTAGGCCCTAATGATGGTGCCACGTCAGCCACCGGCGTTTAACCGCCGGCAACGACAGACCGTGGCGGTGCCCGCTTTGGGTTTGCTCTACGGGCCACCGTTCGACGTGCGGAAGGGCGCATTTGAAAGAGGGGAGAGAGACGCATCCGTGGGTAGCCGTGGTTCGAGTGGGGATGGAAGGAGTCAACGACGACGACTAAAACAGCGGCGGCCGGAGCACGGTGGGTTGCGGGTTTGGGGTTGCGGTGCACGAGAGGAGGAGATGTTGGTGGCTACGGTCTCGTGGGGTCATTCTGAGCACGGTAGTGTACTCAGGTGGAAGCTCCAGTGGCTATAGCCACGACGGCAACATGGCACAGCGACGGCGAGCTTCGGCTCCGGTGAGAACGAGGGCTACAAGGTGCAATCGAGGCGGGAAGAGAGGGGTTCGAAGCGGTAGCTCACAGCGGTTGTAGGGGGCGTCGAAGTGGGCTCGGGGAAGCACGGACGGCGTCGTGGCATTGCCAGCGATCTCGGTGGCCCGAGGTAGAAGACGACGATGTCGAGGGCGTTGCGGTGCTTCCCAGCTCACGTGGCTCGGTGGGGTATACGGGGACGGCGTGGCGGAGCTCCCGAGCATGTTGGATGGGCAAGGGAGGGCCAGTGGCCGTGGCAACAGCGAGCGGCGGCGACGGGCATGCTCGGCCATGGGGGGGAATCAGAGGACCGAGGGGGAGGGAGGTCCAGAGAGCGAGGGAGAAGTGAGAGGGGGGTCGGGGAGGTGGAGTGGCACTCGTGGAGGCGTCCAGGACCTCGACAGCGAGCAGGAGCTGGCGAGGTGCGTGCCAGCGTGCCCCGGCCACGCGCTCGTCCTCCTGGCAAAGGAGGAAGACGACAGGGGAGGGGGCCAGGTGGGCCGGGCCGGCCACTTGGGCCGCCAGGTAAGGTCCAGGTGGGCTTCTCTCTCTCTGCTTTCCTTTTTTATTTGTTTCTGTTTTCTATTTTTCTGCTGCTGTTTTGGCTTTAGTAAAAATACTAAAGCATTTTGTAAAATGCTGCAATAATTTTTGGACACTCTATGGATTATTCCAGTGGTGCACATTTAAATTCAGCATTATTTGAGCATTTAAATTATTTATAGTGTTTAAATGCCCAGATTCAAATATGATATGATTTAATTCAAAAATTCATGAATGACCTTGAAACATGTGCATCATTTTTGTCAGAGGTTTTAACCTTTTCTAAAAATGATGAACATTTTTAAAGGCATTTTGGGTTTATTGAAAAGGCTTATGGCTGACCCTATTTGATTTAATTTTTGGTGCTAGGGTTTGTCATCCCCATTTCAACTTTCTGAGAAATTTAACATGATGACATGAATGCCTTAATGCAACTAATGACAAGCAAATTCTAGGGTTGTGACAGTGCGAGTGAGATATGCATGTGTATGTGTGACCCGGGTGGATGGAGAGTTTGAGAGAGGGGGGAAGAGCTCCGAGACGACATAGTGGTGCGTGAGAGAGTTATGGGCAAAGAGCCAAGGAATTTGTGTGTGTACGATGAGTGCACCCAAGATATCTAGCTTGGACTAGCTAGAGTATCATACATAGTGTGCGAGAGAGACCTATAGATAGTGTATATATGCATGCGAACTAGAAAGACCCCCCCCCACACACACACACAAAAAGAGAGAGAGAGAGAGAGAGAGAGAGAGAGAGAGAGAGAGAGATGGAGAGAGAGAGAGATGGAGAGAAAGGGAGAGGGACTATCGGTGTCAAAACCGGCGGATCTTGGGTAGGGGTCCCGAACTATGCGTCTAAGGCGGATGGTAACAGGAGGCAGGGGACACGATGTTTTACCCAGGTTCGGGCCCTCTTGATGGAGGTAAAACCCTACTTCCTGCTTGATTTATTCTTGATGATATGAGTATTACAAGAGTTGATCTACCACGAGATCGGAGAGGCTAAACCCTAGAAGCTAGCCCATGGTATGATTGTATGTTGTTCTACGGACTAAAACCCTCCGGTTTATATAGACACCGGAAAGGGCTAGGGTTTCACAAGGTCAGTTACAAAGGAGGAGATATACATATCCGTATTTCCTAGCTTGCCGTCCACGCCAAGTAGAGTCCCATCTGGACACGAGACAAAGTCTTCAATCTTGTATCTTCATAGTCTAACAGTCCGGCCAAAGGATATAGTCCGGCTGTCCGGAGACCCCCTAATCCAGGACTCCCTCAAAGACCAACAAGGTTTTTGTGTCGGATGCGTGCAACAGAATTGAAGATTGTTGGCGAGAGAGAGAGAGAGAGAGAGAGAGAGAGAGAGAGAGAGAGAACAGGAGTCTGGGAGAGGGGGAGGTCGCCTTTTATGCATCAAAGACTGATATAAACCATGTTTCGATATAAACTTGCATTCAAATTTAAATTGGAGAACATGTTGTCTGCAATCCACACATGAATGGATATATGCGTATATCAAACAAGTTCATTAATTTGACTTTCAGCATGTTCATGGAGTACTATAATACTGTACAACATGCTACTCGATTGAGGTGTTCAATTTTGGATTTAGTTCACTATTTTGACCTACTGAACGAGCTATTTCATTGAATCGAGATATTTCATTTTGGGTTTGATTCGCGTTTTTGAGTGGGTCAACTATTTGTCATATAGTAAATCACTGGCAACGAGCATGTAAAAACACATTACTCCCGAGCATCATCTCTCCATCTAAAAAAGAAGTGGCAAGCTAATATTTCAAAATTTGATCCGAACCGACTTGGTAAGGTCGACGTGGATGCTCGTTCTCCCAAAATTTTAACGAACCGTTAAACATCCTCTCTTCTCGGTGGAATTCGCCCGAGCAAATAAATGGGAGACGCGAAATTACCTTCCTATGTGGGACACGCATCAATTGGCCCGTTGTACATCGAGGGTAGGTTCGTAACTTCATCCAAGCGCGCCTTCTCCTTGGCCGAAATGACATGTGCCGAATAATTCATAAACCATGGTCGGCAAAACACGCTCTCCTCGCCCGAAATAGCTCGCGCCTACTATTTCAAAACACGCTCTCCTCGCCCGAAATCGCTCGCGCCCACTATAGTTCAAAACACGCCCTCCTCGCCCGAAATCGCTCACGCCCACTATTTGGGGAGAAGCAAAGTTACTCTACTATCCCCGACCCTCAGTACACAGACCCAAGCCGAGAAGCCTATAGGCAAGGGTAGAACTGTAACTCCCCCTCACATTTCAGACAAATGCGTCCATAAGACATGGTTCCACTCCCCTCC
>NC_041388.1:23961004-24078232 GCF_002162155.2 Triticum dicoccoides
ACCTCGTGGGCGCCAAATCAGCTTCTCCCCAAGAAGCTCCCTTCTCCCGAGCCTCCAAACCTCAGCCCCACCTCCATGGCGCCCCCACCGCACCAATTTCACAGCCGCCCTCCTCCCTAATGCCGGAGACGCTGTCCATTTGTCGTCGTGCACTGGGTCATGTGCCTCTTACTCCGTGCTGCTGGTGTTGCCTCGACGATGGCCGCGTGAACCGTACCGGAGCCGATTCACCCCCGCCTTTGTTCACGACGCCGGAGTGGCTCCAACTTCGGATCCGTCCAGAGTCCTAGCGCTGCTTCCGCGTAGCCGTCGACCGTCGCGACATCGCTCTTTCCCTGCCGCTGGTCGCCACCGCAACCGCGCCGGCCTCACCGACTCGGCGGCTGGATCTGCCTACTTCACCATGCCGCCAGATAGGTCGCACCCTCATCTCAAATCACTTTATTTAGGCATCAGTTGTCTGAATTTTTATTCTGGGCCAATCGATTCCCAATGGGAAGCAGCACCCCTCGAGGCGGCGGAGCTCCTAGGCTGCCGGTTGGCTGGTGTCTAACGTAATGGTGCGGGGCCGCAAGTTCGTCGCGGAAGCAGCGCTTAGATGGCTATCTTTTAGAGTTGCATGGGTTGAAGGTACTGTCGCCGCCGGATCTAGATGACGGGGAGTTTTTGTGGATTGGCCCGGGGGCGCAACCACGGCAGTGCGGTGGGGCGGGGAGCGGGGTTTTGGCCGGGGCCACGGACGGCGAAGGCAGGCTGCTCTGCCGTTGGTCGCTGGCTCTTTGGGGAAGATTCTGAATAGTGTCAGCTGGGAGGCACAAGACGGCCAGCCATCCGGCGTAGATCGGACAGTAGCAAAATAAAGTAAAATCATGTGACCCCAATTTAGTCTTCAGTCAACAGACGTGTGACCACTCTCGTACCTTGTTGTTGATCTCTTAGTGTATTTCTTCAAATCAAAGAGATATGTCGTTCTTAACATTATGCATTATCTGCATCTTCAGACACACCATCTTCCGACTCACCGTAGCTGCTCCAACAAGGGAAGCATACGCCAGAAGGGAGCTATAGTCCCCACTCAATGGTTCCCTGCATCGAATGCGCATGCCCGACATGGACAGCCACAACAACTGCAGGGCCATCGACAAGTCAGCACATGATGCTCACTCCTATGGATGGCAGCCAGATAGGTTGTACCCTCATCTTACTTGTGTGCAACATTTATGGCTTTGTTATTCACCTAAGCATGGAAATAGATCATCACATTTCACTGTATATTCATGCTGATCTCTTACAGGTCTTGTTCAGGAGTTAACGCTGTTCCATAGCTCAGTTAAGATACTTGTTCTTTAGGTAACGTTGTTCCATAGTTATCATCCATCAGCCAATGCTATCCCACAGGCTGGTGATTATAGTATTATACCACTTCTAGTATTACCTATGTTGTTCTTTAATACTTTTGTGTGCCATCTAGTTAATCTCGAGTACAAACGATACATATTCTGTAGCTTTCATCTGTGTTCTCCCTTTAGTTTATGAGACCTGTTGCTGCTAGTTAACCCCAGTCCTACTATTTATGTCGTCTCCTATAGGCACTCATTACATAAATCTAACTACTAGTTGTCTTGCATGCATGTCAGATATAATTGCACACACTGATATATCCACAAGAACCTCACGGAGCAATGTAAAGGCCAATAAACTTGATGTCAATGATACCCAATATGATGGAACATGTAAAGGCAGTTCTTCAGAAGACTTGCAGAAGATTATGAATCCTCTTCACCCCACAAGGTCCTTGCTCTAACTTGGCTTGTGTATGGGTAAAACATGCATATAATGTCCTGGAGTGCATCTACTCTGTTGCAATGCCATGTGCTTAGCATGCTAATCATGCATGTAAATATGTCATGCCTTCCTGTTTTTCAGTACCTATTCCATTCATGATAACATGTTTTCAAATTCAGGTAGTGTCATTCTACTCTATCGCAATGTCATCTGCTTAATTTGGACATCATGCTTCTGAATATCTTATGCATTGTTATTCATCATTATGTACTTCATCTGTCTACCATACCATGTTTTTTTATATTGAAGTGTTGTTCTAGTGCTCTGTTGCAATGCCATCTTATTTTCCCAATCATACACATGTATGTTGCCTTAGTTATTTCTATACGTATTCCGCTAGCATACAGTTTTACATTCAACTAGTGTTTTTTGCTGTGTTGTCCTATCGTATCCCTAGCTCTTACACCATACTCCCTCCGTCCGGATTACATGTTGCCGAAATGGATAAAAAAGGATGTATCTAGAACTAAAATACGCCTAGACCCATTCATTTTTTTCCGGATGGAGGGAATACATGTCAATATGTCATGCCTTTCTATTCTTCAGTACCTATTCCATCTCTCTGATGTCGCGTGTTTTATAATTAAAGCAGCATTCTTCTATACAAGGCATGCAAGGGGAAGACGACTATGTTAGAATCTGAAGGGTTACAAACAAGGCCTTTGCAAAATATCCAAACGCCAGGAGATAATAAACCAACTCCAGCTTTTATAGATACTGCTCCAGCACAGAGAAACCCAACTCCTACTGATAATAAGCAGATTACAGTGGTCAAAGAACTAGTCCGCTCCAGTCCAGCAAAAATATGTCAACTCAATTCTAAGAAGCGTGTGCGTATCCTTGCATCATGAAATTTTATAGCATGTTGATCATATTTTCTACATTACCCATCTCTCTTTTAGAAAATAAGCTTAACAGATAGAAGAATTTCTGCAATGGTATCGTTTATGAGGAAAGATTCTTGCAGGAATTCTCTGTGCTCCAATGTAGATGTAAGTACCTATTGTATATCACTATATTTTTAAATCAGCATGTATTTTTTTAATCGGCGTGAATCCAACCTTTATCTGATCTAAATTTAGTTGTAGCAAAATGTATGATTAAAGGCCACAATGTTGATTTTTGCAAGGAAAACTGCATGAGTGTACTATCTCATATCAATGGGTTTGAATACTTTGGTTCTGCAGTGGGCTTTTCAGTGTTTTTTTACTATGTTGTCCTGTCGTATCCCTAGCTCTTACATCATACTCCCTCCGTCTGGATTAAATGTCGCAGAAATGGATAAAACTAGATGTATCTAGAACTGAAATACGCCTAGACCCATCCATTTATTTCCGGATGGAGGGAATACATGTCAATATGTCATGCCTTTCTATTCTTCAGTACCTATTCCATCTCTACTGTAGCATGTTTTATAACTGAATCACCATTCTTCTATATAAGGCATGCAAGGGGAACACGGCTATGTTAGAATCTGAAGGGTTACAAACCAGGTCTTTGCAAAAGATCCAAACGCCAGGAGATAATAAACCAACTCCATTTTTCATAGATACTGCTCCAGCACAGAGAAACCCAACTCCCACTGATAATAAGCAGATTCCAGTGGCCAAAGAACTAGTCCGCTCTAGTCCAGCAAAAGAATGTCAAGTCCATTCTAAGAAGCAGGTGTGTATCCTTGCATCATGAAATTTTATAGCATTCTGATCATATTTTCTACATGTTTCTTACCCATCTCTCTTTTAGAAAATAAGGTTAAACGATGCAAGACTTCCTCCATTGGGATCATATTCGAGGAAAATATCTTGCGGGAATTCTCTGTGCTCCAATGCTGATGTAAGTACCTGTTGTATATCACTATATTTTTACATCAGCATGTATTTTGTTAATCGGCGCGAATCTAACCTTTATTTGATCTAAAATTAGTTGTAGCAAAATGTTAGAGGCGCCAATGATGATTTTTGTAAGGAAAACTGTCTGGTAGTTTTGCATACTGAGCTGCATGAATGTACTATCTCATATCACGCACATTACTGAATTGTAGTGCTTCTCTGGTTGCCCGTTCATTCATTGTGTCAATGTTGCTTTTGTATTACCTTACCTGGCTGATGATAGCTGTGCCATATTGTGTTAATTTGGTGTAGGCTAGTTTCCCAAACGTTCGTTGTGTCAATGTTGCTTTCCTATTATCTGACTTGGCCAATGATAGCAATGCTAGTGTGTTAATTTTGTGCAGGCTACTGAAGATAAGAAGACAAACTCTGAAAACAGCAAGGCAACCCCATTGTTTCTTTCCAGTAAATCTAGGCTAGGTAAAATGGCAATAACTCATGATTAATCTGTTTGGTTCCCGTCCTAATTTATGTTATGATGCAGTGGTCGAGACACTCTACACTATCAATAATACAAGCCTGCCAAAATCGCCATCTGAATCTGTTCAGTATCCTCTGTCTCGAATGCAATGGAATAAATGTATGTTTGTGAACCAACTAATGGCTGAAGCAATGATGGAAATGGTGGATGAATCAGAGGTGCAGAGTCGTGCGACACAACAGCTGATAAATGTTTTCAGAGATAGTGTAGCAAAGCAGCAAGAACTTGCCCACATGCTTATGGGCGTCATCTGTGCTGAGGTTGCAGATTGTGACGTTGTAGATGGTTAGGTTCTGCTCATTTATTTTCACTAGCATCAATCTTTGATTGCCCGGTGGATGTAATTTCCTGTAATATATGCTGGATGTACAACGTTATTCCCTGTATGCCGTACCTTTGCTTGATCAGTTTTGGTCCTGTGCATAATTGCTCGTCGTAATGGGCTCGAATTATCTAATTTGGCCTAAAGACATGAACGAACTTTAGTGGGCCCATTAAGTTAATGGGCCGTTACTAGGCTGAAAGTTAATGGTCGGCCCTCTTACCTCCCGGGTTGTTAACAGGCCGACATCGAAGCGGGCAACAGGTGGCCCCAATTTATTTCACGGGCCGTTAACAGACCGTTACTAAGTTTGGGCTACATATGGCCCAACTATACTGTAGGCCTTTAGCAGGCCAAAAGAGACAGCGGGCTTGTACTGGACCATGAAGAGCATGGGCCGCTAAGAGGCCGAAAGTCAGGTCGTATTGTAAACGGCCCAACTATGTTGTGGGCCTTTAGCAGGCCGAAAGAGAAACCGGGCTGGTATTGGACCATGAAGGGCATGGGCCGTTAAAAGGCCAAAACTAAGGTCCGACTACAAATGGCCCAACTCATTTATGGTCCGTTAACAGGCCGAAAGGCACACGGGGTCGGTAATTGGCCCAACACTTAAATAGGTCGCTAAAAGGCCAAAACTCAGGTCCGACTACAAATGGCCCAGCTGATTTTTGGGCCGTCAACAGGCTGAAAGTGACACCGGGCCAGAAATTGGCCCAACACTTAAATGGGCCGCTAAAAGGGCAAAACTCAGGTCCGACTACAAATGGCCCATCAGATTTATGGGCCGTCAATAGGCTAAAAGACACACCGGGCCGGAAATTAGCCCAACATTTAAATGGTTCACTAAAAGGCCAAAAGATGTACATCCTGAAAATTGGCCCATCCATTAAATGGGTCGTTAACAGGCCGAAATCTCATGGGGCCGATATTGAGCCCAAATATATAGCAGGCTGTTAACGGGGTCGAACTAACGATGGGCTGCAATGGTGTCAAATCTTTAATGGGCCGTTGACGGGCCGAATTGGCACATCTCGTATGGGCCGTGGGCTTAAATGGACCTCACACAAGTAGGCCTTATATGGGCCGGCTTGCTAATTTTTACTGGGCCGACCTTTTTCACCGGAATGGGCCACTTTTGGGCCGTGCCACGTGTCGATCTATCATAGGCGCCTCCTGTCCAATGAGTGGATGGCATCTGTCCCAACGGTAAGGCAACACGTGTTTCCTGCGGCCAATGATGATTTTACACATGGAAACTCCCCATTGGTCCGGGCTGTTAACGGGTTATGGGATCCAAAACCAGACCCAATAGCTTAACGGCGTTCCGTTACGATGGATGCCACGTGTCGGTCACCCTTGATGAAAGCACTTCTGTGATGCGCGATTTATTGTCATGGAAGTGGACACTTCCGTGATTATAATTTTGGCAATGTCATGGAACACTTCTACGACAGCACATGTTATGGCTATCTTGATTCTGTCATAAAATCATCATGGATGTACATGCATAACAAAAAACATGACCTACTGTGACAAACACGTATCATCACGGAAGAGTATTTTTTTTGTAGCGCCACTTAGTAGCCACTATCGACGATTTAACCGACATGCTCGACTTTGACTCTGAAGATATCGACAGTATGGACGACGATGCGGGAGACGAACAGGAACCACCGCCCACAGGGCGCTGGACTGCCACCGCATCATATGATATATACATGGTGGACACCCCCAAAGAAGGCAATGGCGACGAGACAGCGGAGTATGGCCCCTCCAAGAAGCAGCCCAAGCGTCGACGTCAGCGGCGCCACTCTAAGTCCCGCCACAGCAAAAGTAGTGATACTGGCACAAGAGACAACAACACTCCGGATAGTGCCGAAGACAACCACAATCCCCTCCAGCACGATGTAGAGCGGGAGGGTGAACAAGCTAGCCCTCCAGAGCAGGCAGCAGATGGAGAATCAGAGGAGGACAATTACATGCCTCTCTCCGAAGACGAGGTGAGCCTCGGTGATGAAGAATTTATCGTGCCTGAGGATCCCGTCGAGCAGGAGCGCTTCAAGTGCCGGCTTATGGCCACAGCAAATAGCTTGAAGAAAAAGCAACAACAGCTTCAAGCTGATCAAGACTTGCTAGCAGATAGATGGATCGAAGTCCTTGCGGCCGAGGAATACGAACCTGAGCGCCCCTCCAAGAATGACCCAAAGCGCAGGTTGCTACCTCACCTCGAGGAGGAAGCATTGAAACCTCCATCACCAGTGTATGATGCGGCTGAACGGCCACCGTGTGGCCGAGCCAGAGAGGCGTTTCAGCCTGAAGTTCAGCCTGCACCCCGCCGCCACTCAATCAAAAATACCAAGTCCCAGGGCAACACACAGGACCTGCGAGACGTATTGGACAGCAGGGCAAAACATGCAAGGTCAATATGCGGGTCACGAGGGAGCGCACCAACACGGGATGATGACCGTCGCGCCGGATACACTAAAATTAAATCCGGCCGGGCCGAATACAGCAGACAAGACTCATATGAACTACGTCGGGATATAGCCAGGCACAGAGGCGCCGCACACCCCCTATGCTTCATTGATGAAGTTATGGATCACGAATTACCGGAGGGTTTTAAACCCGTAAATATCGAATCGTATGATGGTACAACAGATCCCGCTGTATGGATTGAGGATTTCCTCCTTCACATCCGCATGGCTCGCGGTGATGATCTACATGCCATCAAGTACCTCCCACAAAAACTCAAAGGACCAGCTCGGCATTGGCTGAATAGCTTGCCAGCAGACTCGGTCGGCAGTTGGGAGGATTTGGAAGACGCATTCCTTGACAACTTCTAGGGCACTTATGTGCGACCATCGGATGCTGATGACTTGAGCCATATAACTCAGCAGCCAGGGGAATCAGCCAGGCAATTCTGGACATGGTTCCTAACTAAGAAAAACCAAATTGTCGACTGTCCGGATGCAGAGGCCTTAGCGGCATTCAAGCATAACATTCGTGACGAGTGGCTTGCCCGGCACCTCGAACAGGAGAAGCCGAAGTCTATGCCAGCCCTCACGACACACATGACCCGCTTTTGTGCGGGCGAGGATAGCTGGCTGGCTCGCAGCAACAACACATCAAGGAATCCGGGTACTCCAGATACCAAAGATGCCAACGGCAGACTATGTCGTAACAGACAAAAGCGCCGCAACAACGGTGATAACACCGATGATACGGCAGTCAATGCCGGATTCAGAGGCTCTACATCCAGTCAGCGGAAAAAGCCATTCAAAAGAAGTACTCCGGGCCCGTCCAGTTTGGATCGCATACTGGATCGCTCATGTCAAATACACGGCACCCTCGATAAGCCAGCCAATCACATCAACAGAGAATGTTGGGTGTTCAAGCAGGCCGGCAAGTTAAATGCCGAAAACAAGGACAAGGGGCTGCATTTTGATGACGAGGAGGAGCACTAGCCGCCGAACACGGTAGGATAGAAGAGGTTCCCCCCACAAGTAAAGACGGTGAACATGATATACGCAACCCACATTCCCAAGAGGGAACGGAAGCATGCACTAAGGGACGTCTATGCGATGGAGCCCGTCGCCCCAAAGTTCAACCCATGGTCCGCTTGTCCGATCACCTTTGATCGCAGGGACCACCCCACTAGTATCCGCCATGGCAGATCCGCCGCACTGGTCCTAGACCCCATCATTGACGGATTCCACCTCACTCGAGTCCTTATGGACGGCGGCATCAGCTTGAACCTTCTCTATCATGATACAGTGTGCAAAATGGGTATAGATCCCTCGATGATCAAACCCACCAAAACCACCTTTAAGGGCGTCATCCTAGGTGTAGAGGCCCATTGCACGGGCTCAATCACACTGGAAGTGGTCTTCGGATCTCCGGACAACTTCCGAAGCGAGGAGTTAATCTTCGATATCGTCCCGTTCCACAGCGGCTATCACGCACTACTCGGGCGAACCGCATTTGCAAAATTCAATGCGGTACCGCATTACGCATACCTCAAGCTCAAGATGCCGGTACCTAGGGGGGTCATAACAGTCAATGGAAACATAGAACGCTCGCTCCGCACGGAAGAGCACACTGCGGCCCTCGCAGCAGAAGCACAAAGCAGCCTTTTAAGGCATACCACCAATTCGGCGATACAGCCCCCGGACACCGTCAAGCGAGTCTGGAGTAAACTACAACAGGATCGTCTGGCACGTTCAGAGCTCGCCTAGCAATTCAGCCCCCGTCCCAGTCCCAATCAAGCGACAAAATCCATGCCGCGCGTACATAATTACGCACTAAAAATACCATGGGCATAGGCGGGGGCACGATCAGGGCACATCCCACAATGCGGCTTAACCGCCCTAGGGGTTGTATACCTTTATCATTTTTTCTCTTTCAGGACCTAACTCTTTGAACGCCGTTTCAGGCAGTACGATCACCGAACACACTACGGGAAGGAACAACCAAGGAGGCAAGAAGCTAAGATGTACATGGGAACCCCCAGGTGGTCTCTAATAATAACCGATATACCCGCTTTTTGTCGGATTTCGGGTTCCGGCAGACCCTTAAGATTCGAACTCTGGGGTGCGCACGGAGATCTTTCCCCTACCGACTGCTTCTATGGCTCGCAAGGAATCTAGGCTGGAAAGAAGAACACACAAGGGACACGAGGTTTATACTGGTTCGGGCCACCGGTGTGGTGTAATACCCTACTCTAGTGTGTGGTGTAGTGGATTGCCTCAGGGGCTGATGATGAACAATACAGGGGAAGAACGACCTCGCGAGAGGTGTTCTTGAGCTGGTGTGGTATGTTCTACTTGGTCCAGACCTTTCTCTCCTTTTTTCTCTTCTCTCCCTTTTTTCCTTTTTTCTCCCCCCTTTGAACCTCGGGGGCTAGTCCTATTTATAGAGGCCCTGGTCCTCTTCCCAAAAAATGAGCGGGAAGGGCGCCAACAGTTGGCCATTTTGAAGGGGAACATCTAGTACAAGTTATCCTGACCAAAGGTGGTCTTCGGCTACCAAAAGCACTCGTGGTGACGCCGTCTTGGGCTCCATGGTGACCTCTGTCCTGCCGCTCTGCTAGTCTTGGTCTCGTTGCACTGGAATGGTAACCTTTGCCTGATGCCTTGGCCTGTGCTTGCTCCCTTTGCACCGAAGGGGAAACAAGGACACTGCGCAGGCCGCGCCCGCCTGGCGCCCACCTAATCTCGATCGTCATGGCTTGCGTCACGGGCTCCTCGCGAGGCACCCCTGCCTTGATCTCTCCGCCTCCTCGCGAGCCTGCCTGATGAGGCTGCTCCTGAGGAAGCCTCCTATCGTTCGCCCCGCAAGGCTTGGCCATTTGTGAGGGTCTTGAGCTTGAGCTGATGAAGCTGGGCCGCACTGGGCCCCCACTCGAGCCACGCCGTAGGCCGCAGGCAAGCAAGTCTGGGGACCCCCGTTCCCAGAACGCCAATAGTAGCCCCCGGGCCCAAGGTGCGCCCGGGCATGGCTTAGCAGAGAAGCTAAGGGGCAAGCACGAAGCGCCGCGGGCCCCGATAGCCTGCTGCCTTGGGCACTGCGTGGCGATTGATTGGACGTGGGTGCACGCGCCTTCCCATGATGCCTCGGCAGCTGCCCATCTGACAAAGAGGTGCCCGGGCCAGGCTTACTTGCTTTGTTCTCATTCGCCTTGCCCTAGATCTCCTTTTTCACTCTTCTCCTTCCTGCTCCCAAAATCCTCTAGATCTGTCTCAATCCTACCCATCCGGCATGCCATGGCGCCTCGCAAGTCCCCAACCGAGGCCTGGTACTCTCCGGCTCTGGATCCCCCGAACTTGTCGGAGAAGAACCTTGCCCGCACGTGCCTGATGACGGTCGCGCAGGGCGGCAAGGGGGCGACTGTGCTCAAGACCGTCTCCGACCAGCCTGAGAGCAAAGGGAGCACCTTCTATCCGTTCTTTGTGAGCGCCATCATCACCGGTCTGGTGCCTCCTTTCTCCGAGTTCTTCTTTGCTGTTCTCCGCCAATACAACTTGCAAGCTCTGCATCTCCACCCCAACTCTGTTCTTCTCCTGGCGATTTTCTCTTACTATTGCGAGGCTCACGTTGGGGTGAAGCCCTCGGTGGCCTTGTTGCGCCACTATTTTTCCCTCTGAGTTTCTCGAGCTTTATCGCATGGGAAGAGAATCGAAGGCTATCTCGAATGCTATCTCGAATGCTATCTCGAAGCCTGGGAAGAGAATCGAAGGCTTCCGGAGCAAGTGGGTCATGGTGGACGTCGGGCGCCTCCACCCCCGACTGGTGTTGCCTATGGGGCAGCCCAAGGCCGTTGACGCGTGGTCCCGTGCGGAGCTTGTCGACCCCCGTTCGGAGGTGGTGCTGAATAGGATGAATGCAGGCCTGAGGCCAGGCAACTTGGGGGCGGCGAAGCTGACTGGGGATACACTCCTGAGGGAGTTCTTGGAGCACCGGGTGGCTCCACTCCTGGAGCACTCGCTCCCATTATGGAGGCTTGGGGAAGCGGACGCCGCCCTGTGCCTAAGCTCCAAGGCTCTGGCCGACGAGGATCTGGTCGCGGCCCTCCACTCCTTGGTTGGGGGAGACGTGGTGAGCCCGGTGGGCGCCCCCGTCCCCCTGTTCCTTCGTGACGACTGGGAGCAGGTGGTGAACTCCATGCCCACCTTCAATGGTGAGGGGCTGGTGCCTGCGGATGCTCCCGAGGATCTGGCGGTGCTGGCGATGGTGGACGTGTCCTCCGGCAGCTCCAACGGGAGTGAGAGGGAAGAAGAGGCGGAGGAGGAAGAGTCTGACTCTGAGGTGACTGGCGAGGAGTCGGGGGAGTCCTTCCCTCGGCGCAGGTCCCGGGTCCTCCGCTCCATGCCGGATGATGACGAGGCCGGCGCTAGGCGAGGAGGGGAGGACTCTCCCTTGGTCACAAGGAAGGGAAGGTCGGGGCCGGTTCTCCGAGGGTCTGCTCTGATCCCCGGTCGGTACGAGGCCAATTCCAACCCTCCTAACGTGCCTTCTGCTTTCGGGCCTCCCAAGGCTGACCCCAGCTGCAGGCTCTCGGGCTTCAAGTTTCGCCGGAAGCTGCTCGAGTCCGCGAGCGACGACCAGTAAGTGCTTGATCCATGCTTTGCTTGGTTTCTGCCGCCGAGGCTTGACGTCTGCATTCTTTTGCCAGGCCGGCACCTGCAGTGAAGAGGTTGAGAGGGGCTTCTGCGGCCCTGCTCGGGGCGAGTCCATCTGCCGGGGTGGCGCCTTCATCTGCTGGGGAAGGAGATGGCGAGGCTCGCGCCTCCCCTGCCCGATCGTCTCCGCGAGGCCAACTGGGACGCTTCGGCGAGGAGTCAACCCCCGTGGCCCCACTGACCCTGGAGGCGGCTGCGCTTGATGCTACAGCCGGGGTAGCCAAGGCCCAGGGGGTTCCTTCCTGCCAAGCTATGATCACGCTGCCGTCCTCTCCGCCCGCTCCACTGGTTCCCGTCTTTTCTTATCCCTCTGCCGCCGTCCTGGACCGGGTCGCCAACAAACTGAGTCAGCTGCGGGAGGATCTTCTGAGTGCGGACCCTCGCCTGATGGCCGGGCGCTTGGAGCTAGCTTCTGGCTGGGCCTGTTCTACCACCTCCGTCCGAGCAGCGCTGAGCCAGGCCATGTCGGCCTCCGATGGGGAGAAGCAGGCCGCCATCCAAGCCAAGGCCGCTCGCGACGCTGCCCTGGGTGACGCCGCAGCTGCCCAGGGCCGCTGCAAGGCGCTGGAGGTCGAGCTGCAAGGCCTGCACGATAAGCTCGCCAAGGAGGTCCGCGACCGCCAGGAGAAGGAGAAAGAGATGAAGGCTCAGGAGGCTTCCATCAAGGACCAGGACACCAAGCTTGATGACAGCTGCGACCGGTTGGAGACGCTGGAGCGGTCGCTGAAGGCGGAGAGGACCAAGCTAGACGCCAAGGCGAAGGTGCTGGCCGAGGATCGAGTGGCCTTCGCACAGCTGCAGAAGAAAGCTCGCACTGCGCTTAAGACGCTTTACGAGGGCGGCTTGGAGGAGCCATTGGCTGGTGCGGAGGACGGCCCGCTGAGCTGCTTCCCTTCCTGGTCCGTGCGCTTGAAGATGTCGCAGACGGCCTTGGCCCCACGGCCGAGGCCGAGGCGCGTGCCCTGTCTTTTGCAGCGCTGACACGTGTCCTCAGCCACGTCTACCTGCGTGACCCCAACGCCAACTTCGACAGCCTGCTGGAACCCGTGAGCGGCGACCTTGCCGCCGCTGCTGCTGAGGCCATGAAAGGCCGAGCCAAGGCTTTGCTGGGGAGGTTCCGCGCCTTCAGTACCTTGCCTGGGCGCGATGCCACCAGTTCCGCGGCCTCAGGAGGCGGAGTCGCCCAGCGTGACTCCACCATAGGTGGCGGCGCCACCGGAGAGTGATCCCTTCGTGGCTTATGTCCTATTTTTACCCCTGCAACATGTACCATGCCTCGCGGAGGCGTTTAAACTTGTGTTTGGCGTCGTGAAAAAATCTATGGTTTGTAATATTTGCTTTAAATTCCCTAGAATTTGTATTTTTCCCTCCTATTTGTTTGCGCTCTACGTCGGCAGGGCCCGGCCCCGCGCATGCCTCAACCGTCGTTAGCCCCGACCGAAAACCAGGACGGGACTAAGGAGTGAGGGGCTACGTGGCAAGTTAGGCTCCTGAGTCGCGATGCTCAGGAGTCCCCATTCACGCACGAGCAACAAGTAGGGAAGGGGGAGCAAAGGAGTGGATTGGTCGTTCTGCGTCGGCAGGGCCCGGCCCCGCGCATACCTCAACCGCCGTTAGCCCCGAGCGGAAACCAGGACGGGACTAAGGAGTGAGGGGCTACATGGCAAGTTAGGCTCCTGAGTCGTGATGCTCAGGAGTCCCCCTTGACGTTCAAACGGGTTTTCATACCTTGGCTCCGCTCGGGGAGGGGCGCGCAACGACTAGGTCCGAGGGGCCTGGCTAGGTGGCGTGCGCTCGGGCATGGCCCATGCGCAGCCCCCGTATCTAGCCCCCTCATGCGGCACTCCCGAGGGGAGGCGTTGCGATGGTGCCAGACACTAAGCTCCGGGCTCCCTGAGGTTCGTATGGCCGTGGGCCGCCCTCAGTTGTTTATCACCATCGCTGAGCATAGCGCTTCCATATGTGTACGGGCATAGCCGCTCCTCGGCAGTGTCATCAGCCAGCGCGGAGTATGGTGCTTCCACTGGTACGTGGGAGGGGGCTCCCCCCCCCCCCGGGAGGAGCCCTCGGGGCATGTACAACCCTGCCCTGACACGTGGCCGGCATGGTAGGGCTACGAGAGGTGTATCTAGGCACTCGTGAGCCAGCGCGGGACTCACGAGGCCCTACCTCGAGGTGGGTTGCGCCTGGCTCTGGGCCTTTATCAATGGTGTGTTCTTGCAGGGTTGTTAGAATGCAAATGCTCTACGTCCTCAGGCCCCGGCCCTCGAGCGAGCTCAGCCACCGCTGGTATGACAGGTCGCGATGCCGTGGATCAAGGCCAGGGGGTGAGGGCTGGAGAGCCAGTAGGAGCCCATGAGTCGCGATGCTCAGGTGCCCCCCTTTTAACGTGCAGGCGCTTTGCATGAGAGCGGAGAAGTCCGCGATAAGCAGTAGATGATGATCATGGGAACCAGATTAAGCACGGAGGAGCAAATTCATTTCAAGTAGAAGAGGGAAAAGCAAACACCGCTGGGCCAGGCCCGAGCAGTTTGGGGATGATGCAGCCCGAGGGGCGCCCCCAACAAGGTAAGCAAAGTGCGTAAGTAAAATGGATACGTGCCGCAGGGACGGACTCACGCGACCTGGGAATGATGCGGCCAAGTGGGATCTCCCTGCTAAAAATGGAACTTGAAATATGTCACCTGATGCTGTTCAAGATGAAGCGATGTCGCATAAGTGGGCGAGCGCGGTGAAGACGTCGATCCTCACGAGCCCCTAGGCCCAGGAGCCTCGGGAGGCTCCGGGGGCACGGGTAGGTCTTCGAGGGCCATCTCCACCTCTGCCAGGACCGCACAATGCCTGACCTCCTGAACCTCCAGAATGCTTCTCAGCAGGCGCTGATGAGCGGCGACCGTGTTCGGCAGGCTGAAAGGCATGCGAACGTAGCTGTGAGGTGGACCCTCGCAATGCCCCACGCGCGAAGGCCAGAGTAGCTCCTGAGACGCGGCTTGGTTGAGCCCTGGCACGTCGATGCAGACGCACAGCCCACCATCCTCGCCTGGATGTAGGGCCACGGCGGGCAAGCGGCGGCCGCCGCGCATGACTATCGACTCCTGTAGCTCCTGGGTGTTTCCTGCGATGAACTCCTGAGGGTTTGGTCTTCCCTGCCTCGTACCTTCCTGAGGGAAACGTTCCCTGAAGCACCCCTCCATGTGGTGCCCGAGCGCCTCCCTCGTGACCTTGGCAAAGTTGGTGGCTCTCCAAGAAAGAGCCCCCCAGCCCTGCCTGAGGAGGGCGCCGGGCGTGCTTTCCTATGCGACAGAGGGTAGCGCTCCCTGAACGGGCGCGAATCCTGACACAACGCCTCTGGAGGCGCCTGCCTCCTTATGGCTTGGGCCATGCGAAGCCTTCTTCTTCTTAAGGGCCGCCTCGGGAAGTCTTCCACTCTTGTGATTTGGGTCTTCGATTACTGCGGCTTGGAACGCACGCTCAAGTGAACACACCGCGTCCCTTTCCTCACAGGGTACAGTGATGACTACACCGCTTCCTGGCATCTTGAGGACGTTGTAGCCATGGTGAGTCACTGCCATGAACTTGGCTAGGGCTGGGTACCCGAGGATGGCGTTGTATGGCAGGCGAATGTGGGCGACGTCAAAGTCAATGAGCTCGGTGCGGTAGTTGTTGCGCTGCCCGAAGGTGATTGGCAGGCGAACTTGCCCTATCGGAACGGTGGAACCATCAGTGACTCTTAAGAAAGGCCTGGTCGGCTGGAGCTGATCATACGACACTTGGAGATTGTCGAACGTCTCGACGGACAGGACATTGAGTCCTGCTCCGCCATCCACGAGGGTCTTGGTGACCTGCACATTGTTGATGATTGGGGAGCAAAGCATCGGAAGAACTCCAGTCGTTGCCGCGCACTTGAGCTAATCCATTGAGCTGAACGTGATGGCGCACGCAGACCACCTGAGAGGGTGCGTGGCCTCAAGCTTGGGGAGGACTGCATTCACCTCGCGAGCAAACTGCTTGAAGATGCGCTGTGATGCTGGGGCCTAGGTGCCACCCAAGATGCACGTGATTGCACATGGCTCCTAGAGCCCCCAGCCCCCTCGTCTTGATGTTGGTCTTCGTTCCTTCTTGGTGGTGGCGGTGGAGGAGGGAGGCCTGCGTTGCCGTGCGGGCGATCCTCACGAGGCTGATCCCTCCAGCCTCCCTCGCGAGGCTGGTCCTGCCAGCGATCCTCGCGAGGTCGGTCACGCCACCCTTGGCGAGGGCCACAGTCTTCCCATCGTCTTCCACCTCTTCCTCCTCCTCGGCCATAGCCCCTGTCGTTGCGCTCGGGGCGTCGGTAGATACGCCCATCTCGCACGGCCCTGAGCTCTTGGCATTCATTGGTGTTGTGGGTGTGGAGATCGTGGTACACGCAGTATCGGCTGCCCTTGGATGACTCAGGCTGATCCCTGCCTTGCTTGGTGTCTGGTTCCGCTGCGAGCAAGGGCAGCTCCCTTACGCTTCACGTCCTTGGCTTGGGCTTTTTCTCTTCTGGGTCGGCAGCCGGGAGCTCGAGGAGGGAGAGGCATCCTTCCTCAGCCCTGGCGCACTTGGTCGCCAAGTCGAACAGCTCGAGGGATGTGCACAGGTCTTCATGGATTGCCAGCTCCTCCTTCATCTTGATGTCGCGCACGCCGTCGGAGAAGGTTGAGATAATGGCTTCCTCAGTCACCCTGGGGATCCTAAAGGGAGCGTTGTTGAAGCGCTGGATGTATTTTTGCAGGGTTTCCCCTGGCTGTTGCTTGATGCGGCGCAGGTCGCTTATGGCCGGGGGCCGGTCGTGATTACCATGCGCCGCCGCTTGGAGCAGCGCAGGGTCTCGGCGTGGAGGCGCAGGGACACGATCTTGGTGCGTGGGTGCTGGGAGTGCGCGAGCACCTTCTTGGGGACGAGGGATCTCTTGGCAGCTCCCTTCTTGCCGCGCAGGCGCCGGACGCGGAGGGTCTCGCCCTGGGGCTGCGGGCCTTGGAGCTAGGGCGCCTTCTTGGGGAGGAGGTGGTGGAGGCACCTCCTGATCATCGCCCTCTGCGCAGAATGGAGGGCGAGGCACCGAGAGGGATGGCAAAGGAGAGCCCCCTGCGGCGCTGACAAGCTCGGTGATGCGGGCGAGCCAGTCCTCGTAGAGGTTGTCGACGGGGCGGTAGTGCAGAAGCTCTCTTGCCAGGAGCAGCGCGGCGTGCGCGTCCATGGGGGCGCGACGGGCGTGGGACGACGAACCGGCTGGAGTCAGTGACGGGGTTGCGGTGCAGCCCTCTCGCCGCACCAAAGGATGCTGGGACGAGGCCTGCTGCTTGTTCCCCGTCGGGCCGGTGGCGCCGTTGGCGGCAGGCGACGGGGAACGACGAGGGCGTCCACCTACGGGCGCCGTCTGGGCGACGCGGGTGGCGAGAGCAGCCCGACGCTCGGCCCGAGCCCGACGAGCGTCAGCCATGGACACGACGGAAGATCACACGCGACAGTGGAAGAAAGATTCCGGCGCACCCCTACCTGGTGCGCCAAATGTCGGATTTCGGGTTCTGACAGACCCTTCAGGTTCGAACTCTGGGGTACGCACGGAGATCTTTCCCCTACCGACTTGCCCTTCTATGGCTCGCAAGGAATCTAGGATGGAAAGAAGAACACACAAGGGACACGAGGTTTATACTGGTTCGGGCCACCGATGTGGTGTAATACCCTACTCCAGTGTGTGGTGTAGTGGATTGCCTCAAGGGCTGATGATGAACAATACAGGGGAAGAACGGCCTCGCGAGAGGTGTACTTGAGCTGGTGTGGTATGTTCTACTTCTTTTTTTCTCTTCTCTCCCTTTTTTCCTTTTTTCTCCCCCCTTTGAACCTCGGGGGCTAGTCCTATTTATAGAGGCCCTGGTCCTCTTCCCAAAAAATGAGCGGGAAGGGCGCCAACAGTTGGCCATTTTGAAGGGGAACATCTATTACAAGTTATCCTGATCAAAGGTGGTCTTCGGCTGCCAAAAGCACTGGTGATGACGCCGTCTTGGGCTCCACGGTGACCTCCGTCCTGCCGCTCTACTAGTCTTGGTCTCGTTGCACTGGAATGGTAACCTTTGCCTGATGCCTTGGTCTGTGCTTGCTCTCTTTGCACCGAAGGGGAAACAAGGACACTGTGCAGGCCGGCGCCCGCCTAATCTCGATCGTCATGGCTTGCGTCACGGGCTCCTCGCGAGGCACCCCTGCCTTGATCTCTTCGCCTCCTCGCAAGCCTGCCTGATGAGGCTGCTCCTGAGGAAGCCTCCTGTCGTCCGCCCCGCAAGGCTTGGCCCCTTGCGAGGGTCTTGAGCTTGAGCTGATGAAGCTGGGCTGCACTGGGCCCCCACTCGAGCCACGCCGCAGGCCGCAGGCAGGCAAGTCTGGGGACCCCCGTTCCCAGAACGCCAATAGTAGCCCCCGGGCCGAAGGCGCGACCGGGCTTGGCTTAGCAGAGAAGCTAAGGGGCAAGCGCGAAGTGCCGTGGGCCCCGATAGCCTGCGGCCTTGGGTGCCGTGTGGCGATTGATTGGACATGGGCACCCGCACTTCCCCACGATGCCTCAGCAACCGCCCATCTGACAAAGAGCTGCCCGGGCCAGGCTTACTTGCTTTGTTCTCATTCGCCTTGCCCTAGATCCCCTTTCTCGCTCTTCTCCTTCCTGCTCCCAAAATCCTCTAGATATGTCTCAATCCTACCCATCCGGCACGCCATGGCGCCTCGCAAGTCCCCAACCGAGGCCTGGTACTCTCCGGCTCTGGATCCCCCGAACTTGTCGGAGAAGAACCTTGCCCTCACGCGCCTGATGACGATCGCGCAGGGCGGCAACGGGGCGACTATGCTCAAGACCGGCTCCGACCAGCCTGAGGGCAAAGGGAGCACCTTCTATCCGTTCTTTGTGAGCACCATCATCACTGGTCTGGTGCCTCCTTTCTCCGAGTTCTTCTTTGTTGTTCTCCGCCAATACAACTTGCAAGCTCTGCATCTCCACCCCAACTCTGTTCTTCTCCTGGCGATTTTCTCTTACTATTGCGAGGCTCACGTTGGGGTGAAGCCCTCGGTGGCCTTGTTGCGCCACTATTTTTCCCTCCGAGTTTCTCATGCCCATGTCTCCGCATGCGCGAGCTTTATCGCATACTCCAACTCCAATGCTATCTCGAAGCCTGGGAAGAGAATCGAAGGCTTCTAGAGCAAGTGGGTCATGGTGGACGTCGGGCGCCTCCACCCCCGACTGGTGTTGCCTACGGGGCAGCCCAAGGCCGTTGACGCATGGTCCCGCACGGAGCATGTCGACCCCCGTGTGGAGGCGGTGCTGAAGAGGATGAATGCGGATCTGAGGCCAGGCAACTTGAGGGCGGCGAACCTGACCGAGGCTACACTCCTGAGGGAGTTCTTGGAGCACCAGGTGGCTCCACTCCTGGAGCACTCGCTCCCATTGTGGAGGCTTGGGGAAGCGGACGCCCTGCGCCTAAGCTCCGTGGCTTTGGCCGACGAGGATCTGGTCACGGCCCTCCACTCCTTGGTTGGCGGAGACGTGGCGAGCCCGGTGGGCACCCCCGTCCCCCTGTTCCTTCCTGACGACTGGGAGCAGGTGGTGAACTCCATGCCCACCTTCAATGGTGAGGGGCTGGTGCCTGCGGATGCCCCCGAGGATCTGGCGGCGCTGGCGATGGTGGACGTGTCCTCCGGCAGCTCCAGCGGGAGTGAGAGGGAAGAAGAGGCGGAGGAGGAAGAGTCTGACTCTGAGGCGACTGGCGAGGAGTCGGGGGAGTCCTTCCCTCGGCGCAGGTCCTGGGTCCTCCGCTCCATGCCGGACGACGACGAGGTTCTGGCAGACCCTTAAGGTTCAAACTCTGGGGTGCGCACGGAGATCTTTCCCCTACCGACTCGCGCTTCTATGGCTCGCAAGGAATCTAGGATGGAAAGAAGAACACACAAGGGACACGAGGTTTATACTGATTCGGGCCACCGATGTGGTGTAATACCCTACCCTAGTGTGTGGTGTAGTGGATTGCCTCAGGGGCTGATGATGAACAATACAGGGGAAGAACAGCCTCGCGAGAGGTGTCCTTGAGCTGGTGTGGTATGTTCTACTTGGTCCGGACCTTTCTCTCTTTTTTATCTCTTCTCTCCCTTTTTTCCTTTTTTCTCCCCCCCCCCTTTGAACCTCGGGGGCTAGTCCTATTTATAGAGGCCATGGTCCTCTTCCCAAAAAATGAGCGGGAAGGGCGCCAACAGTTGGCCATTTTGAAGGGGAACATCTAGTACAAGTTATTCTGACCAAAGGTGGTCTTCGGCTGCCAAAAGCACTGGTGATGACGCCGTCTTGGGCTCCACGGTGACCTCCGTCCTGCCGCTCTGCTGGTCTTGGTCTCGTTGCACTGGAATGGTAACCTTTGCCCGATGCCTTGGCCTGTGCTTGCTCCCTTTGCACCAAAGGGGAAACAAGGACACTACGTAGGCCGGCGCCCGCCTGGTGCCCGCCTAATCTCGATCGGCATGGCTTGAGTCATAGGCTCCTCGTGAGGCACCCCTGCCTTGATCTCTCCGCCTCCTCGCGAGCCTGCCTGATGAGGCTGCTCCTGAGGAAGCCTCCTGTCGTCCACCCTGCAAGGCTTGGCCCCTTGCGAGGGTCTTGAGCTTGAGCTGATGAAGCTGGGCCGCACTGGGCCCCCACTCGAGCCACGCCGCAAGACGCAGGCAGGCAAGTCTGGGGACCCCCGTTCCCAGAATGCCGACACATTCTACTATTCATACGTAGCTTGCCCTTGGATAGGACATGTCAAATAGTCATATTTTCTGCTTATTGCACTACCTGTATCAGTATGCTTTGACGTATTGTTTAGATAACAATGCATAGCATTAGTCTATTATTGCATTATTCATCGCTTTTTCCTTATATGTTCATTTACGACAACTTCCACCCGTACATTCTGGTACGGTCAGTACGCCAGGGGCTTTCGTTTACCCCATAATATGGTGTGAGAAGTCCGAACACTTTCGACAGTGTGGCACCCCGAACTTATAGCATTATATGCATCAGCTCCGAATCATGTCTTGGGTCAATAGTTGGGTTTGCCCGGCTCCCATGCTTTGGTACCTTACGTTCCGCTATATCGCCTAAGGTAGCGCTGGGAGAACTACTGCGAGTGTGTCCCGGTTCTTCCGGGCGAGCACCTTAGTAGAGAAAGCCGAAAACTAATGATCATGATAGGGCGAGAGCTGGTCGCTGTTCGAGAGGTCTCAATTCCTTAAAGACCTTTTCTGCTTTGGGCGAGGAGTCGGCCTTGCCCGAGTTAGGCGTGTATAGCGCCCCAAATTCGGCCTTCCGAATACTAGGGGCTTCGCCAAAATTTAAAATTGTAGACTTCTATGGCTAAGTGAGAGTGATAAAGCCTTATAGTCCGATTGCCTGGTTCGTCGTGTTGAACACCTCCCTCGAAGGACCCAAAATTTGGATAAAGAGTGCTCAGGTTTATCCTGAACACCCCAGTACTAGTTACACGGGGGCAGAAGCCGACGACTGCCCAACTCTCAGATTTTATAAACGGCCGCACAGAAGGTAATATTTTAAATTAAAATAGCGTTGCATAGCGCAAATGAACTCGTTTCACATTACAGGATCACATGAGCATGTTCATTCAAAAATTACATCTCTGGCACA
The DNA here is from genome assembly GCF_002162155.2 of Triticum dicoccoides. Classification (NCBI taxonomy): domain Eukaryota; kingdom Viridiplantae; phylum Streptophyta; class Magnoliopsida; order Poales; family Poaceae; genus Triticum; species Triticum dicoccoides. The sequence goes on from NC_041388.1 coordinate 23,982,399, forward strand.
TTCATCCGCCACAAGGCGGGAACCCTTCAGGACACTGTCATAATACATTTCGGGGCAGCGATGCTCCTTGCCCTCCGGTGGCCCCTCCTTCACCAGCTTCATGGCGTCCAGCTTCGCCCAGTGCACCTTCGCTCGGCCAAAAGCCCTGCGTGCACCCTCGATATAGACGGACTGCTTTATGACTTCAAGCCGAGGACAGGCATCCACAAGCCGCCTCACCAGACCAAAGTAGCTGCCGGGCAGGGGCTCGCTAGGCCACATCCGGACTATAAGACCCTTCATGGCCTGTTCGGCCGCCTTGTGGAGCTCGACCAATTGCTTCAGCTGGTCGCTCAAGGGCATTGGGTGTTCGGTCCCAGTATACTGAGACCAGAAAAACTTTTCCGTCGAGCTCCCCCCCTCAGCTCGATAAAACTCCGCGGCATCCAGTACACTGTGGGGAAGATCTGCGAACGCTCCTAGAGAGCTCCAAACTCGGGTAAGTAAAAGGAAAGTTTCCTTCACATGATTGCTTTGCATAATGAATGCCTTACCCGCTGCTATCTTCTTCACCGCATCAATCTCCTGGAGGGCCTTGTGGGCCTCAGCCTTGGAGCTCTGGGCGCTTTCGAGTGCCTTCGCAAGCTCAGACTCTCGCGTCTTAGAGTCAAGCTCCAAGGACTCGTGTTTTTTCGCGGGAGCCTCGAGCTCTTGCTGCACCTCGCCTACACGGGCTTCTTACTTTTCCGGCTCAATGCGCTCCTTGGCAGCTTTGTCTTCGGCCTCGGACAGTGCCTTCTTCAGGATCGCCACTTCGGTCGTGGCCCCTGGCAAATTCATGATGATCCTATTACTTCACACCCGAACTTATTTTTAAATATATAGACAAGGTATTGCTTACCTTTGCTCTCCTCAAGCTGCCTCTTGGTAAGGCCGAGCTCGTTCTCGGACCGCTCCAGGTCCTGCTTCAGTGCAGAGACCTCCGCAGTACATGCGGCAGCGGCCAGCAGTGAAGCCTGCACATACACATAGGCATATTCTGATTAGACTCCTGAGTCATCATTTGATCCTCTATTCGACCTTTCTTCGCAAACGCCGAACAGAGCATCAGGGGCTACTGTCTATGTGGTAATATTTTCTTATATTTTGGTTGCTTACCTCAAATCCTGTTAGGAGGCTGGCGCAAGCTTCGGTCAGTCCGTTTTTGGCGGATTGAACTTTCTCGATCACCGCACTCATGATAGTGCGGTGCTCTTCATCGATGAAAGCGCCGCGAAGCGCTTCCAGCAAGTTGTCCCGTGCCTCTGGATGAACAGATGACACCGGCACGGGCGGCTTGCCCCCCTTAAAGGGGGACCGCCTGCCGGAGTCCGGAACCATTGAAGGTTCCGGGGTAGTATTCGGCTGGGGGCCAAACTTGGAGCCCGTGGGAGTCTTGCTCCCTTTGCGCCTAGGGTCCGGAAGGTAACCTCGAGGCGCCCCCAGGACTACCTCCCCTCGGCTCGGTACCTTTCGGGACAACACCTCAACATTGTCCGTAGGGCAAGGGGTGGAGGCGGTCGGAAGTGAATCACTATTCATATTCCACGAGTCCAATGAACCGTCCGACGAATCTACGTCGAGATGAGCTCGGGACGGACTGCATACTCATATGCGGCGTAATAAGAAATAGTGCAATAAAACATACCATGAATTACTATGGTGTCCGGATACTTACGACTTCGCTAGGGGCTTCTCCCTAGTAACCATTCGTCGCCGCTGTAGGCGGCCGTCATGGAGCAGTCCGGAAGGAGGGTCCTTCCCTTCTTGGACCCTTCGGCCTCCCCGGTTGGGTCGGCCTTCCTTTTATTGTCTCCCCCGGCTGTGGGGAAGAACTTTACTCCTCCTCCTCCTTGTTTTCGTGGGAGGAGTGCGCATCGGAGTCATCGGACGATGAGTCCGATACAACCTTGCACCGGAGACCCTTTCGGGTCCCCATGGCCTTCTTCTTAATCTTCTTCATTGGCACCTCGTAAGGTGCCGGAGCCAGCATCTCCATTAGGAGAGCATCTGCAGGATCTTCAGGCAGGGGGATGGGCAATCGAGCTGCTCCGCTGTCTTTATCCAGTCTTGTTAATAACATGGAAGCTTAGATCCCGCACATGATTTAACTGGGGCAAATAAATATCCTGTGAGATATAAAAACTTACCAGATTGGCATGGCGCTTTGCGCTGAGTCCGCGGTCCTCGGTGAGGGAAGGAGGTACCTTGGCGCCCTTGAACAGCACCCTCCAGATGTCCTTGTACGTCGTGTCGTAGAGCTCTCGCAACGTCTGGTGCTTGGCCAGGTCGAACTCCCACAAATTGAATGCTCGTCGTTGACACGGGAGAATCCGGCGGAAGAGCATGACCTAGACCATGTTGACGAGCTTGATTTTCTTGCTCATCATGTTCCTGATGCAGGTCTGGAGTCCGGTCAGCTCTACTGGGGAACCCTAGGAGAGGCCCTTCTCTTTCCAGGAAGTGGGCCGCGTGGGGATTCCGGATCGAAATTTGGGGGCCGCTACCCAGTTGGTGTCGCGTGGCTCAGTGATGTAGAACCACCCCGATTGCCACCCATTTATGGTCGCCACATAGGAGCCTTCGGGCCAGGTGACGTTAGGCATTTTGCCCACCATGGCGCCTCCGCACTCTGCTTGCTGGCCAACCACCACCTTCGGATTAACATTGAAGGTCTTCAGCTACAGGCCGAAATGGGGCCTGATGTGGAGGAAGGCCTCGCACACGACGATGAACGCCAAGATGTTGAGGATAAAATTAGGGGCCAGATCATGAAAATACAGCCCGTAGTAGAACATGAGCCTGCGGACAAACGGGTGGAGGGGAAATCCCAGTCCGCGGATGAAGTGGGTAAGAAAAACCACCCTCTCATGGGGTTCGGGCGTAGGGATGATCTGCCCTGCATCTGGCAGTCGGTGTGCGATATCCGCGGCCAGATATCCGGCTTCCCATAACTTTGTGATGTTCTCATCCGTGACAGAGGAGACCATCCACTTGCCTCCCGCTCCGTACATTCTTGGAGTTTTTTGAGAAGAAGGATGCGAACTTGGGCGCTGGAGCTCGAGTGTGCGAGAATGGTTAAGCAAGGAGGAAGAAGGCGTGGGTAAAAAGGGTGAATCCTTGTCCCTTTATAAGGGCGGAAGAGGCGATGCGCCTCCCCACTTGCCTGGTAAAATCTCTTATTCCCCAAGCGCCGTAATCGATGGCGTGGTTGGGTTACCCACGTCCGTATTGATGAGAATCCCGTAATAAGGGGGACACGATCTCTGCTTTGACAAGACATGTCAGGAAAACCGCCTCGCAATATGTGTGGTGCTGGTTGATAAATATGGTTCGAATAATGACCGGGCCATGACATGATGTCATGCTGTCAAAACATGTCAGCAAATTAGATTTGTGGAAATATTATTCTCTTTATGGTGGTACGTGGAACTTGTTTTGCAGAGCCGGACACTATCCTTGTGTTCAAAATCTTCTATGGAGTATTCGGAAGAGGAACCCGCCTTGCAATGCCGCAGACAAAACTGTGCGCCGGACTCATCATCATTGAAGCCTGGTTCAGGGGCTACTGAGGGAGTCCTGGATTAGGGGGTCTCCAGACAGCCGGACTATATCCTTTCACTAGTAGAAAAAGGGTCAAATGTGCGACACATTAGTCCCGGTTTGTAACAGAACCGGCACTAATGTGTCCATTAGTGCCGGTTCCAACGACTAGGCAGGAGGACCTCTTTAGTACCGGTTCATGGTGAACCTTTAGCACCGGTTTGTGCCACGAACCGGTACTAAAGAAAGTGGTGGCAGGATGTTGTCAGAGTGGGGCCCCTCCAGCACCTTTAGTACCGGTTCGTGGCACGAACCGGTACTAAAGGTCCTCCTATATAAACCCTTCGTACACCCGCACTCTGTTCTTGCCCCTTTCCCCTCTCCCTCTCCTCTGTTCTTCCCTTCTTCCTCTCGAGTTCATCACAAATTTTGCCCAAATTTTGTCAAGATTTGCAGGCCACCATCCATTCAAATGATCACAAAGGTTAGCAACTTTGTCCTTTCATCTCTCATTGCTAGATTAGCTCTTGCATTGGTTTATATAGTGATTAATTGTGGGTTTTAGTAATTTGGTAGGAATTATATGTGGTAGTATTTGATTTATATGCAAACTAAGGTCAAAATAACACTTAGTTTGCATATGTAGGTGTGGTTTACTTAGTGCCTTCTAAATCTCCGTCGTAACCACCGTCGATCGCCCGCACCGTCCTGTCGCCGGCACCACCTTGTGGTGAGCCTCTTGTTCATGAAATTTTATAAAAAAAATTGATATTTGTGTGATTTGGATATATAGTTACTCGTATAATTATCTTACCCGTACGTTGTTCGTTATACATAGTGCCATGGTTTTGATATCCGTCCCCGTCGACCCTCGTCCTAGTTATGATTCAGATGTGGTATATTCTCTTTTAAAACTATTTGTTGCATTTCGTGTTTATGAAAAATTATGCCCATCAAGCTGACATAGATATTTGTATGTAGGAGGTAGTTGAACCGGAAATTCCAACCGACCCTATTGTCGAGAGGTTAAATTTAGTTGAAAGAGAAAATGAGGATTTGAAAGAAAAATTGAAAAGAATTGAGGGGGAGAAGATGGAATTGGAGTTGCATGTTGCCGATGTCGTCGATGATCACAAGATTAAGATGGAGAAAATGCGCTTGAAGATTAGAAAGATTAGAAAATATGCCATTCATAGTGAGGCTTGGTACCATTATGCTATTGGATCAATTGTTACCTTAGTTGCAATCTTGATCGCATTTGTTGTTGCATTTAAATTCTTTAGCTAGAGAGTTATTTGTTTGTTGCATTTAAGTGTTGCATGAACTTTATGTATTGTATTAATTTGGTGTTTTCGGTGATGTGTATTGAAGATGAGCCGGCAAGGGATGTACGATGACCGATGCTCTCTCGAGTTCATTAATGGCGTGCATACTGTTCTGCTTGCGGCTGAGGCAAACAAGTGGGTGGATGGTTTTATGCCTTGTCCATGTGCTGGCTATAAGAATGGTCACAATTACTCTACGTCAAGAACCATTCACGTCCACCTGTTTGAGTCCGGTTTCATGCCCCACTATAATGTTTGGACCAAGCACGGAGAAAGAGGGGTTATGATGGAAGACAATGAAGAAGAAGAGGACGACGACGACTATCCTGGCCATGGGTTCCCTGAATACGATGATACAACAATGGGGGAAGAAGCTGAGCCGGTAATGCGGGAAGAAGCTGAGCCGGCAATGCGGGAAGAAGCTGAAGAAGAGGCATCAGATGAGCCCGTTGATGATCTAGGTCGGACCATTGCCGATGCAAAGAGAAACTGCGCAAGTGATTTGGAGAAGAAGAAGTTGCAGCGCATGTTAGAGGATCACAAAAAATTGTTGTACGTGAATTGCGTAGGTGACAAGAAAAAGCTGGGCACCACACTGGAATTGCTACAATGGAAGGCAGAGAATGGTGTATCTGACAAGGGATTTGGAAAGTTGCTGGTAATGATAAAGAATATGCTTCCAAAGGACAATGAATTGCCCGAGAGTACGTACGAAGCAAAGAAGGTTGTCTGCCCTTTAGGGTTAGAGGTGCAGAAGATACATGCATGCCCTAATGATTGCATCCTCTACCGCGGTGAGTACGAGGATTTGAACGCTTGCCCGGTATGTGGTGCATTGCGCTATAAGATCAGCCGCGATGACCCTGGTGATGTCGAGGGCGAGCGCCCCAGGAAGAAGATTCTGTTGGGGAACGTAGCAGAAATTCAAAATTTTCCTACGCGTCACCAAGATCTATCTATGGAGAGACTAGCAACGAAGGGAAGGAGAGTGCATCTACATACCCTTGTAGATCGCTAAGCGGAAGCGTTCAAGTGAACGGGGTTGATGGAGTCGTACTCGTCGTGATTCAGATCACCGATGATCCTAGTGCCGAACGGACGGCACCTCCGCGTTCAACACACGTACAGCTCGACGATGTCTCCCACGCCTTGATCCAGCAAGGAGAGAGGGAGAGGTTGAGGAAGACTCCATCCAGCAGCAGCACAACGGCGTGGTGGTGATGGAGGAGCGTGGCAATCCTGCAGGGCTTCGCCAAGCACCTACGGGAGAGGAGGAGGTGTCACGGGAGGGAGGGAGGCGCCAAGGGCTCAGGTATAGATGCCCTCCCTCCCCTCCACTATATATAGGGGCAGGGGAGAGGGGGGAGGCGCAGCCTTGCCCCCTACTCCAAGAAAGGGGTGCGGCCAAGGAGGGGGGGAGGAGTCCATCCTCCCCAAGGCACCTCGGAGGTGCCTTCCCCCTCGAGGACTCTTCCCTCTAGGGTTCCCTAGGCGCATGGGCCTCTTGGGGCTGGTGCCCTTGGCCCATGTAGGCCAAGGCGCACCCCCTACAGCCCATGTGGCCCCCCGGGGCAGGTGTCCCCACCCGGTGGGCCCCTGGGACCCTTCCGGTGGTCCCGGTACAATACCGATGACCCCGAAACTTGTCCCGATGGCCGAAACAGGACTTCCTATATATAAATATTTACCTCCGGACCATTCCGGAACTCCTCGTGACGTCCGGGATCTCATCCGGGACTCCGGACAACATTCGGTAACCACATACAAACTTCCTTTATAACCCTAGCGTCATCGAACCTTAAGTGTGTAGACCCTACGGGTTCGGGAGACATGCAGACATGACCGAGATGTTCTCCGGTCAATAACCAACAGCGGGATCTGGATACCCATGTTGGCTCCCACATGTTCCACGATGATCTCATCGGATGAACCACGATGTCAAGGACTCAATCGATCCCGTATACAATTCCCTTTGTCTAGCGGTATGGTACTTGCCCGAGATTCGATCGTCGGTATACCGATACCTTGTTCAATCTCGTTACCGGCAAGTCTCTTTACTCGTTCCGTAACACATCATCCCATGATCAACCCCTTGGTCACATTGTGCACATTATGATGATGTCCTACCGAGTGGGCCCAGAGATACCTCTCCGTTTACACGGAGTGACAAAATCCCAATCTCGATTCGTGCCAACCCAACAGACACTTTCAGAGATACCCGTAGTGTACCTTTATAGCCATCCAGTTACGTTGTGACGTTTGACACACCCAAAGCACTCCTACGGTATCCGGGAGTTGCACAATCTCATGGTCTAAGGAAATGATACTTGACATTAGAAAAGCTTTAGCATACGAACTACATGATCTTGTGCTAGGCTTAGGATTGGGTCTTGTCCATCACATCATTCTCCTAATGATGTGATCCCGTTATCAACGACATCCAATGTCCATGGTCAGGAAACCGTAACCATCTATTGATTAACGAGCTAGTCAACTAGAGGCTTACTAGGGACATGGTGTTGTCTATGTATCCACACATGTATCTGAGTTTCCTATCAATACAATTCTAGCATGGATAATAAACGATTATCATGAACAAGGAAATATAATAATAATCAATTTATTATTGCCTCTAGGGCATATTTCCAACAGTCTCCCACTTGCACTAGAGCCAATAATCTAGTTCACATCGATATGTGATTAACACTCAAGGTCACATCCCCATGTGACTAACACCCAAAGAGTTTACTAGAGTCAATAATCTAGTTCACATTTAACATGTGATTAACACTCGATGAGTTCTGGGTTTGATCATGTTATGCTTGTGAGAGAGGTTATAGTCAACGGGTCTGAACCTTTCAGATCCGTGTGTGCTTTACAAATCTCTATGTCATCTCCTAGATGCAGCTACCACGTTCTATTTGGAGCTATTCCAAATAACTGTTCTACTTGGAGCTATTCTAAATTGTTGCTCCATTATACGTATCCGGTATCTCTACTCAGAGCTATCCGGATAGGTGTTAAGCTTGCATCGACGTAACCCTTTACGACGAACTCTTTTACCACCTCCATAATTGAGAAAATTCCTTAGTCCACTAGTTACTAAGGATAACTTTGACCGCTGTCCTGTGATCCATTCTTGGATCACTCTTGTACCCCTTGACTGACTCATGGTAAAGCACACTTCAGGTGCGGTACACAGCATAGCATACTGTAGAGCCTATGTCTTATGCATAGGGGACGACCTTAGTCCTTTCTCTCTATTCTGCCATGGTCGAGCTTTAAGTCTTAACTTCATACCTTACAACTCAGGCAAGAACTCCTTCTTTGACTGATCCATCTTGAACACCTTCAAGATCACGTCAAGGCATGTGCTCATTTGAAAGTACTATTAAGCGTTTTGATCTATCCTTATAGATCTTGATGCTCAATGTTCAAGTAGCTTAATCCAGGTTTTCCATTGAAAACACTTTCCAAATAACCCTATATGCTTTCCAGAAATTCTACGTCATTTCTGATCATCAATATGTCAATAACATATACTCATCAGAAATTCTATAGTGCTCCCACTCACTTCTTTGGAAATACAAGTTTCTCATAAACTTTGTATACACCCAAAATCTTTGATCATCATCAAAGCATATATTCCAACTCCGAGATGCTCACTCCAGTCCTCAGAAGGATTGCTGGAGCTTTGCATACTTATTAGCATATTTCAGGATAGACAAAACCTTCCGGTTGTATCACATACAACCTTTCCTCAAAAATCGTCGAGGAAACAATGTTTTGACATCCTATCTGCAAGATTTCATAAATAATGCAGTAATTGCTAATATAATTCCAACAGACTCTTAGCATCGCTACGAGTGAGAAAATCTCATCGTATTCAACTCCTTGAACTTGTCGGAAAACATCTTAACGACAAGTCGAGCTTTCTTAATGGTAATTCTTACCATCATTGTCTGTCTTCCTTTTAAAATCCATCCGTACCCAATGGCCTTACGACCATCAAGTATTTCTTCCAAAGTCATGGATCCGTTCTCGGATTTTATGGCCTTGAGCCATTTATCGGAATCCGGGCCCACCATCGCTTCTCCATAGCTCGTAGGTTCATTGTTGTCTAGCAACATGACTTCCAAGACAGGATTACGTACCACTCTGAAGTAGTACGCATCCTTGTCATCCCACGAGGTTTGGTAGTGACTCGATCCGAAGTTTCATGATCACTATCATAAGCTTCCACTTCAGTTGGTGTACATGCCACAGGAACAACTTCATGTGCCCTGCTACACACTTGTTGAAGTGACGGTTCAATAACCTCATCAAGTCTCCACCATCCTCCCACTCAATTCTTTCGAGAGAAACTTTTCCTCGAGAAAGGACCCGATTCTAGAAACAATCCCTTATTGCTTTCGAATCTGAGATAGGAGGTATACCCAACTGTTTTGGGTGTCCTATGAAGATGCATTTATCCGCTTTGGGTTCGAGCTTATCAGCCTGAAACCTTTCCACATAAGCATCGCAGCCCCAAACTTCTAAGAAATGACAGCTTAGGTTTCTCTAAACCATAATTCATACGGTGTCATCTCAACGGAATTACGTGGTGCCCTATTTAAAGTGAATGTGGTTGTCTCTAATGCCTAACCCATAAACTATAGTGGTACTTCGATAAGAGACATCATGGTATGCATCATATCCAATAGGGTGCAGTTATGATGTTCGGACACACCATCACACTATGGTGTTCCAGGCTGTATTAGTTGTGAAACTATTTCCACAATGTCTTAATTCTGTGCCAAACTCGTAATTCAGATATTCATCTCTATGATCATATCATAGATATTTTACCCTCTTGTCACGACGATCTTTCAACTTCACCCTGAAATTACTTGAACCTTTCAATAATTCAGACTCGTGATTCATCAAGTAAATATACTCAACATCTACTCGAATCATCTGTGAAGTAAGAACATAACGATATTCATTGCATGCCTCAGCACTCATTGGACTGCACACATCAAAATGTGTTACTTCCAACAAGTTGCTATCTTGTTCCATCTTACTGAAAACGAGGCTTTTCAGTCATCTTGCCCATGTGGTATGATTTGCATGTCCCAAGTGATTCAAAATCAAGTGAGTCAAAACGGTCCATTTGCATGGAGTTTCTTCATGCATATACACCAATAGACATGGTTCGCATGTCTCAAACTTTTCAAAAACGAGTGAGCCCAAAGATCCATCAACATGGAGCTTCTTCATGCGTTTTAAACCAATATGACTTACATGGCAGTGCCACCAGTAAGTGGTACTATCATTACTATCTTTTGGCATGAAAATGTGTATCACTACGATCGAGATTCAATAAACCATTCCTTTAGGTGCAAGACCATTGAAGGTATTATTCAAAAATAGAGTAACCATTATTCTCCTTAAATGAATAACCGTATTGCGATAGACATAATCCAATCATGTCTATGCTCAACACAAACACCAATCTCGGTGGTAGAGGGAGCGTGCGATGCTTGATCATATCAACCTTGGAAACACTTCCAACATATATCGTCAGCTCACCTTTAGCTAGTCTCCGTTTATTCCGTAGCCTTTTGTTTCGAGTTACTAACACTTAGCAACCGAACCGGTATCTAATACCCTGGTGCTACTAGGAGTACTAGCAAAGTACACATTAACACAATGTATATCCAATATACTTCTATCGACCTTGCCAGCCTTCTTATCTACCAAGTATCTAGGGTAATTCTGCTCTAGTGGTTGTTCCCCTTATTACAGAAGCACTTAGTCTCGGGTTTGGGTTTTACCTTGGGTTTCTTCACTAGAGCAGCAGCTGATTTGCCGTTTCATGAAGTATCCCTTCTTGCCCTTGCCCTTCTTGAAACTAGTGGTTTCACCAACCATCAACAATTGATGCTCCTTCTTGATTTCTACTTTCGCGGTGTCAAACATCGCGAATACCTCAAGGATCATCATATCTATCCCTGATATGTAATAGTTCATCACGACGCTCTAACAGCTTGGTGGCAATGACTTTGGAGAACCATCACTGTCTTATCTGGAAGATCAACTCCCACTCGATTCAAATGATTGTTGTACTCAGACAATCTAAGCACAAGCTCAACAATTGAGCTTTTCTCCTTAGTTTGCAGGTTAAGAAAGTCATCGGAGGTCTTATACCTCTTGACATGGGCACGAGCCTGAAATCCCAATTTCAGCCCTCAAAACATCTCATATGTTTCGCGACGTTTCAAAAATGTCTTTGGTGCCTCAACTCTAAACCGTTTAACTGAACTATCACGTAGTTATCAAAACGTGTATGTCAGATGTTCGCAATAACCACGGACAACGTTCGAGGTTCAGCACACTGAGCGGTGCATTAAGGACATAAGCCTTCTATGAAGCAATGAGGACAATCCTCAGTTTACGGACCTAGTCCGCATAATTGCTACTATCAACTTTCAACTAATTTTTCTCTAGGAACATATCTAAACAGTAGAACTATAGCGTGAGCTACGACATAATTTGCAAAAACCTTTTGACTATGTTCAGGATAATTAAGTTCATCTTATGAACTCCCACTCAGATAGACATCCCTCTAGTCATCTAAGTGATTACATGATCCGAGTCAAACTAGGCCGTGTCCGATCATCACGTGAGACGGACTAGTCATCATCGGTGAACATCTTCATGTTGATCGTATCTTCTATACGACTCATGTTCGACCTTTCGGTCTCCGTGTTCCGAGGCCATGTCTGTACATGCTAGGCTCGTCAAGTTAACCCTAAGTGTTTTGCATGTGTTCCGAGGCCATGTCTGTACATGCTAGGCTCGTCAACACCCGTTGTATTTGAACGTCTGAATAAAACACCCGATCATCACGTGATGTTTTGAAACAGCGAACTGTCGCAATGGTGCATAGTTAGGGGAGAACACTTCTTGAAATTGTTGTAAGGGATCATCTTATTTACTACCGTCGTTCTAAGCAAATAAGATGTATAAACATGATAAACATCACATGCAATCAAATAGTGACATGATATGGCCATCATCACTTTGCTCCTTTTGATCTCCATCTTCGGGGCTCCATGATCATCATCGTCACCGGCATGACACCATGATCTCCATCATCATGATCTCCATCATCGTGTCTTCATGAAGTTGCCTCGCCAACTATTACTTCTACTACTATGGCTAACGGTTAGCAATAAAGTAAAGTAATTACATGACGTTTAAGTTGACACGCAGGTCACAAATAAATAAAGACAACTCCTATGGCTCCTGCCGGTTGTCATACTCATCGACATGCAAGTCGTGAATCCTATTACAAGAACATGATCAATCTCATACATCGCATATCATTCATCACATTCTTGTTGGCCATATCACATCACAAAGCATACCCTGCAAAAACAAGTTAGACGTCCTCTAATTGTTGTTTGCATGTTTTACGTGGCTGCTATGGGTTTCTAGCAAGAACGTTTCTTACCTACGCATGAACCACACCGTGATATGCCAATTGCTATTTACCCTTCATAAGGACCCTTTTCATCGAATCCAATCCGACTAAAGTGGGAGAGACAGACACCCGCCAGCCACCTTATGCAACTAGTGCATGTTTGTCGGTGGAACCGGTCTCACGTAAGCGTACGTGTAAGGTTGGTCCGGGCCGCTTCATCCCACGATGCCGCCGAATCAAGATAAGACTAGTAACGGCAAGCATATTGAACAATATTGACGCCCACAACTACTTTGTGTTCTACTCGTGCAAAGAATCTACGCAATAGACCTAGCTCATGATGCCACTGTTGGGGAACGTAGCAGAAATTCAAAATTTTCCTACGCGTCACCAAGATCTATCTATGGAGAGACTAGCAACGAAGGGAAGGAGAGTGCATCTACATACCCTTGTAGATCGCTAAGCGGAAGCGTTCAAGTGAACGGGGTTGATGGAGTCGTACTCGTCGTGATTCAGATCACCGATGATCCTAGTGCCGAACGGACGGCACCTCCGCGTTCAACACACGTACAGCTCGACGATGTCTCCCACGCCTTGATCCAGCAAGGAGAGAGGGAGAGGTTGAGGAAGACTCCATCCAGCAGCAGCACAACGGCGTGGTGGTGATGGAGGAGCGTGGCAATCCTGCAGGGCTTCGCCAAGCACCTACGGGAGAGGAGGAGGTGTCACGGGAGGGAGGGAGGCGCCAAGGGCTCAGGTATAGATGCCCTCCCTCCCCTCCACTATATATAGGGGCAGGGGAGAGGGGGGAGGCGCAGCCTTGCCCCCTACTCCAAGAAAGGGGTGCGGCCAAGGAGGGGGGGAGGAGTCCATCCTCCCCAAGGCACCTCGGAGGTGCCTTCCCCCACGAGGACTCTTCCCTCTAGGGTTCCCTAGGCGCATGGGCCTCTTGGGGCTGGTGCCCTTGGCCCATGTAGGCCAAGGCGCACCCCCTACAGCCCATGTGGCCCCCCGGGGCAGGTGGCCCCACCCGGTGGGCCCCCGGGACCCTTCCGGTGGTCCCGGTACAATACCGATGACCCCGAAACTTGTCCCGATGGCCGAAACAGGACTTCCTATATATAAATCTTTACCTCCGGACCATTCCGGAACTCCTCGTGACGTCCGGGATCTCATCCGGGACTCCGAACAACATTCGGTAACCACATACAAACTTCCTTTATAACCCTAGCGTCATCGAACCTTAAGTGTGTAGACCCTACGGGTTCGGGAGACATGCAGACATGACCGAGATGTTCTCCGGTCAATAACCAACAGCGGGATATGGATACCCATGTTGGCTCCCACATGTTCCACGATGATCTCATCGGATGAACCACGATGTCAAGGACTCAATCGATCCCGTATACAATTCCCTTTGTCTAGCGGTATGGTACTTGCCCGAGATTCGATCGTCGGTATACCGATACCTTGTTCAATCTCGTTACCGGCAAGTCTCTTTAGTCGTTCCGTAACACATCATCCCGTGATCAACCCCTTGGTCACATTGTGCACATTATGATGATGTCCTACCGAGTGGGCCCAGAGATACCTCTCCGTTTACACGGAGTGACAAAATCCCAATCTCGATTCGTGCCAACCCAACAGACACTTTCAGAGATACCCGTAGTGTACCTTTATAGCCACCCAGTTACGTTGTGACGTTTGACACACCCAAAGCACTCCTACGGTATCCGGGAGTTGCACAATCTCATGGTCTAAGGAAATGATACTTGACATTAGAAAAGCTTTAGCATACGAACTACATGATCTTGTGCTAGGCTTAGGATTGGGTCTTGTCCATCACATCATTCTCCTAATGATGTGATCCCGTTATCAACGACATCCAATGTCCATGGTCAGGAAACCGTAACCATCTATTGATTAACGAGCTAGTCAGCTAGAGGCTTACTAGGGACATGGTGTTGTCTATGTATCCACACATGTATCTGAGTTTCCTATCAATACAATTCTAGCATGGATAATAAACGATTATCATGAACAAGGAAATATAATAATAATCAATTTATTATTGCCTCTAGGGCATATTTCCAACAGATTCCTGCCAAGGTGATGTGGTATGCTCCTATAATACCACGGTTGAAATGTTTGTTCCAAAACAAAGAGCATGCCAAGGCGATGCGATGGCACAGAGAAGACCGTAAGAAAGACAGAAAGTTGAGAGTACCCGCTGACGGGTCGCAGTGGAGAAAAATCAAAAGAAACTACGGGAAGGAGTTTACAGATGACGCAAGGAACGTATGGTTTGGTCTAAGCGCAGATGGCATTAATCCTTTTGGGGAGCAGAGCAGCAACCATAGCACCTGGCCTGTGACTCTATGTTTGTATAACCTTCCTCCTTGGTTGTGCATGAAGCGGAAGTTCATTATGATGCCAGTGCTCATCCAAGGCCCTAAGCAACACGGCAACGACATTGATGTGTACCTAAGGCCATTAGTTGAAGAACTCTTACAACTATGGAATGGAACAAGTGTACGTGCGTGGGATGAGCACATGGGGGAAGAATTTGACCTAAAGGCGTTGCTGTTCGTGACCATCAATGATTGGCCTGCTCTCAGTAACCTTTCAGGACAGACAAACAAGGGATACCGCGCATGCACGCACTGTTTGAATGATACTGATAGTATATATTTGGTTAATTGTAAGAAGAATGTGTACCTGGGACATCGTCGATTTCTTCCGAGCAGGCATCCCGTAAGAAAGAAAGGCAAGCATTTCAAAGGTGAGGCAGATCACCGGACGAAGCCTCGCCACCGTACTGGCACTGATGTACATGATATGGTCAAGGATTTGAAGGTGGTCTTTGGAAAGGGTCCTGGTGGACAACCTGTTCCGAATGATGCAGACGGACACGCAAACATGTGGAAGAAGAAATCTATATTTCGGGACATGCCCTATTGGAAAGACCTAGAGGTCCGCTCCGCAATCGACGTGATGCACGTGACGAAGAATCTGTGTGTGACCCTGCTTGGCTACTTGGGCGTGTATGGGAAGACAAAAGATACACCTGAGGCACGGGAGGACCAGCAACGTATGCACGGAAAAGACGGCATACATCAGGGTCATGCAAGCTACGCTCTTACCAAAGAAGAGAAGGAAATCTTCTTTGAATGCCTGCTCAATATTAAGGTACAGCCTGGCTTCTCGTCGAATATAAAGGGAATAATAAACATGGCAGAGAAAAATTTCCAGAACCTAAAGTCTCATGACTGCCACGTGATTATGACGCAAGTGCTTCCGGTTGCATTGAGGGGGCTTTTACCGGAAAACGTTCGATTAGCCATTGTGAAGCTATGTGCATTCCTCAATGCAATCTCTCAGAAGGTAATCGATCCAGAAATCATACCAAGGTTAGAGAATGATTTGGTGCAATGTCTTGGCAATTTCGAGTTGGTGTTCCCACCATCCTTCTTCAACATCATGACGCGCGTTCTAGTTCACCTATGCAAAGAGATTAACGTTTTGGGTCCTGTATTTCTACACAATATGTTCCCCTTTGAGAGGTTCATGGGAGTCTTAAAGAAATATGTTCATAACCGTGCTAGGCCAGAAGGAAGCATCTCCAAGGGCCATGAAAATGAGGAGGTCATTGAGTTTTGTATTGACTTTATTCCTAACCTTAAGCCGATTGGTGTTCCTGAATCGCGGCATAAGGGCAGACTGGATGGAAAAGGCACGCTAGGAGGGGAACAAATAATATGTATGGACGGACATTCTCTCACTGAAGCACACTACACAGTTCTACAGAATTCCGCCTTGGTGGCTCCGTATATGGATGAACACAAGAATTTGCTACGCTCCAAACACCCGGAGCGGTCTGATGACTGGATGACACATGAACAAACCAGGAGTTTCGCCAGCTGGTTGCAGACACGTACCATGCATGACGCCTCTATTGAAGATGACATGTACTTGATGTCCCAGTTACCATCTTCGAATATAATGACTTTCAAAGGGTACGAGATAAATGGTAATACATTTTACACGATTGCCAAAGATAAGAAGAGCACCAACCAAAACAGTGGTGTCCGCTTTGATGCAGAAACCAAGACGGGAAAGGAAACATATTATGGTTATATACAGGACATATGGGAACTTGACTATCGACGTGGTTTGAAGGTCCCTTTGTTTCGGTGCAAATGGGTCAATATGACACGAGGCAGGGTAACGGAAGACCCGCAGTACGGAATGACAATAGTGGATCTCAACAATCTTGCGTATGCAGACGAACCATTCGTCCTAGCCAATGATGTGGCACATGTTTTCTATGTGAAGGACATGTCTACCAAGCCGAGAAAAAGAAAAGACAAGGAAGCGAATGCATAGTACGATGAGCCAAAGCGGCACATAGTTCTTTCTAGGAAGAGAAACATCATGGGAGTGGATGACAAGACAGACATGTTAGGAGATTATGAAAAGTTTGATGAAATTGCTCCATTCACAGTGAATATTGACTCGAGCATCCCGTTAAATGATGAAGATTTTCCATGGTTACGACGCAAAGGGACACACGCGAAGAAAAAGTTTCACACCAGGAGGGAATCTCTGTAATAGTTAGGGTAGTTATGTGTTTTGGCATTTGAAACGCGAAGAAATTTTATGTGCAAACAAATTATTTCATGCCTTTACTAATTTTTTCAGCTAAAAAGGCATTTCATTTTTTAAATAACCTAAGCATTACCAAATTGAATATAATGATAAAACACACTAATATTAAACATAATAAAAAAGAATCACTGGAAAATGTATTTTTAAAGTTAAGTTATTCACAAACTAGTGATTCACACAAATTTCAAATAATTCAAAATTTAAACTATTCAAATTTAAAAACTACCGGCACTAACTGAGAGTTTCTAAAAACTATCAAAAATATTCACAAAGAAACTCTAAATACAGCAAAAACAACTAAAAATAAATAAAACAAAATAAATAAAGCAGAAATGAAAAAAAGCCCACCTACCGGGCCACAGCGGCCTGCATACGACTAGAAACCCAACCTGTTGTTGGGCCAGGATGCAGGCCCGCAAGCCCGATAGGCCCCACAGGGCAGAGTGGCAGAGGTAGGCCCAGAAGGCCTGCTTTAGAGAGGAGCTCGAGACAGCAGCGGCAGCGGGGCTTATACGCAGGTGCGAGCGCCCTTCGGCTAGCGAGGTGGGACTAAACTTCTGCGCCCGTCGCCTGGCAGTGCACCCCCTTTAGTACCGGGTCGTGGCATCAACCGGTACTAAAGGGGGGGTCTTTAGTACCGGTTGGAGCCACCACCCGGTACTAAAGGCCTGCCCTTCCCGCCGCTTGGCCTGGCCAAAACAGGCCTTTAGTACCAGTTGGTGGCTCCAACCAGTACTAAAGGTACCTTCTATATATACATCACTTTGAATAATTTCATTCTCCCTCTGTTTCTTCCTCTGTTTTCCCATAGAAGCACCGCCCGCCCTGATCGATCGACGCCGTCGCCGTCCCCGTCCCGCGCCGCCCCCGTCGCGCGCCGTTGCCGTTGCCGCCCCATCCCCGTCGCCGCCCTCATCCCCGTCGCCGCCCCCGTCCCCGTCGCCGCCCTGGGCCCATCCCTGTCGCGCCATCCCCGCGTCGCCGCCCCCGTCATGCTCCGGCACGTTGCCGCCCCCGGCGGTCGCCTCGCCGTCGCCGTCGCCCTGCTGTGAGCTCTCCCCCTCTAACCCCTCTCCCTCACCCCCGGCGGCCACCATGGGCGCCGCCCCTCCCCGAGCCCACACACACACACACACAAGCATGATGAACACACACACACACACACAAACACACATTTCCTTAAGTTAATTAGTATATGCGTATTTTGTATGTTTAATTAGTTTAGATTTTTTAGATTATTATTTTTTCACTAGTATATATGTATGAATGCATGTTAGATGGATATAATTAGTGTTTAATTAGTATGGAATTTTTTTTATATAATGTTGTTTTTTTGTTTTTTAATGGATGTATAGAAGTTGTTTTTTCTGTTTTTAGTGTTAGATGCTTAATTAGTATGAAATAGCATGTAGAATTTTGACATATGCAATGATAGCATAATTAGTGTTACATTTGCATATAGTATTTGTTGTCGACGATGCCTGGCCCGCATCCTCGCCGTCGACCCATTCGCGACGACGTCCTGCTTCAGAGGACCCATGTCCGGGACTAGGCTCCGCCGGGCTGGCACTGGGAGGTGCTACCTTCAGGGGCGCGACGCTTGGTGAGGAACCCGGCCCTGGGTCCCGTCGTCAACCCTCATCTCCTTTGGTGGCGTTCGCGTGGGCCACTTTCGGTGCGGAGGGAACCAGCCCCGCTGGAGGTGGTACGTCGCCGTGTCAGGGAGGAGGACGAGCACGTCCATCGCTACATGGCTGCTATGGACGTCAGGTTCTCCAATACCTAGCAGGTTCTTTCACTTTGGTTGTCCACCGCCTAGATTACTCTCTAGTATTCGATCTTTATTAGCTAGCTAGCTAGCTAGTGATGTATTCGATATATAATATTCGAGATGATTTATTCGAGATTATATATATTATTCGAGACGATGTATTCGAGATTATATCTATTATTCGAGACGACATATTCAAGATTATATTCGATGATGCTTATTATGTACTATGATTGATTCAGCTTTTCCTTATTAATTGATTGCATCCATGCATTGTAATTTGAATATATTTCTTTTGGATTAGTTAAATAAAACCTATGGCGGATAATACCGCAGAGAGGGAGAAGAGGCCCTGTTCAATATCATACGCAATCTTCGCGGGCCAGATGATGATCAGAATGAAGAAGATTATGATGGCTCCGAATATCTAAACAACACCGGGGAGGGTGATATGATATTCGATCGCGACGACCGAATTGATGAAGTCATGAACTATGAACATGACAAAGAAAATGTTGGTCTTGAAACAACAAAGACCGGTGAGGTATATTTAAATAAGTAGGCATCTAGTGATCATCACATGTTTTAAATGACTTGAAGATATATATTAACGAATCGATCTTTCTTCTTTCAGCCATCCAGATCGGGCAAATCTTCAGGCAGCAGGACAGTACGAGGCCCAAACAAAAAGTTTAAGGAGGGCGTAAAGTACAATATCGAGGCCATCAAACCTAATGGCGAACCACTAGCTCCTAAGAAGATTGCGGACAAGTTCATTCGTTAGTGCAGAGTTCTTGTGAAGGACCAACTCCCGATCTCCCTTCAAGAATGGAGAGAGCCAGCAAAGCCACGTCCAGGACTTACTTTTGTCGATGACAGACAAAAACTTCTACTTTGGGAAACATTCATGGAACATTTCACCCTACCAGATCATTTCACATGCAGATGTGTAGAAAGTCAAGGACGCTGCTCTTAGGAAGATAGCGGTTGCATTCAACAACCACAAGAATCGTGTATGGGACAAGTACGTCAAGGGAGGAAGGAAGACTCCAGTATTCGAGGGAACCCTAGAGAAGCAAAGTGCTCATTGGGACGGTTTCGTGAAATTCAAGGATTCGGAATTATCTAAGGAACGGTCGAGAATAAACAAGGCCAATGCCGCAAAAAAGTATAAGTTCCATAAGCTGGGGCCAGGTGGCTATGCGGTGGGAATGCCTAAGTGGGATAAGTCTGAGAAAGAGATGGAGGATGCAGGTGTCACTCCAGAAACATTGAGCTGGCCCCCCAGGTGCAGGACTTGGTTCTATGCGCATGGGGGGAGTTGGACCCGAAGACAGGCAAAGTTTCGAAGAAGGCATGTCTAGACGGAGCCGAAGATAAGCTACTTGTTGCAATAGAAGAGGCTCGATCGGGGGTGTTCGAGCCAAACAGAGAGAACGACGAGCTTACGCATGCCCTGGGAAATCCTGAACACCCGGGAAGAACACGAGGCAAGGGCGCTATTCCGTGGTATGAGGGGCTTTCGGACTGGAACACCGACTACAGAACCCGTGCGAGAAAGAAGATTGCGGAGGAGAAGAAGAGGAAGATGGAGGAGGAGCAGAGGAGGCTGGACTATGAACGCCTTCAAGGCCTAGAATCAGCACACGCGGACTTGGCAGTCAAATTCCAGCGGCAGCAGGAGCAGATCGACTCACTTAGCCAGCAAAGGGGGTCTCAGCAGCTGCAGCAGCTAGCGGATGATCCAGCATTGGATAGCACCGTCCCATCCATGCCGAGAAGCAGCGTGGGTTCCGCCCTGGGCGACGCATTGATGGATAGCTACCCAGTGGATGACATCATGGAGAACACTAACTGTGAGCTACACTTCAAAATGAAGAACATATCCATGAAGGTGGCAGACGCCGTTGCTTTTACAAATCCCCCCGAGGCAACCTTCCATTGCAACCCGATTCCAGCGGGCTATGCTCGTGTCTTGGTTGATGAGGTGGTGGACCAATATTCGGGGCTAGAGCTTGACATTCCTGGAGGTGATGAGGAGCACACACTTGGAGAGGCCAACCATCGTATCATCCTATGGAGAAAGGATTGCATCATCTTTCGAAGGCCACCAACACCGCGTCATCTGACTCCTCGTCGAAGTCCGCCACTGAGTCAGCAGACTCCCGCTCCTCCAAGTCCACCAACGCGTCAGGCCACTCCTCTTCCAAGTCCGGCACAGCTTCAGGCCACTCCTCCTCCTCCAAGCCCGGCAAAGCGTCAGGCCACTCCTCCTCCAAGTCCGGCACAGCTTCAGGCCACTCCTCCTCCTCCAACTCAGCCACGTCAGCCGTCTTCGCCGCCTCAGCAATCACGAAAGAGAGCCGCCTCAGCTATGGTGCGTAGCGGTACAAGTCGAGGTAGTACTGGAGGTACAGGCGGAGGCAAGCAATTTCAATATGGTCCAAGCAGCCTCGCGCCTCTTCCGCAGAGGCCTTACGACAAGTCCGAGGAGGAAAACACAGCCATATCGAAGGCCGAGGTGGAAGCCCATTTTGCACCGAAACCGCCACCGCCGCCAAGGGAGAAAGTGCCTGAGGAAAAGATTGACCACTTCATTTGTATGGCTAGAGCACCAGCTCCCAAGCCTGTTGACACACACTATGAGCGCCACCTCAGGAAGTTAAATCGAGCACATCTACAGAAAGAGGCGAGCTCGAGCTCAAGCAAATCAGCTGGCAAAAGGAGCGGTAAAACCGTTCCCCAGCTGGGAGAACAGGCGGCGCAATCAATCCCCCTGCTTGTTGTGCCAACAACACATGAGAGTACGCGCGCCCAATATTATTGTGGGCAAACCGTTTACGTTCCTGAGCTGGCGATGTGGTAATAACCGAGGAGCATATAAGGCAGGCTGAAATCCTCAAGATCACTGTTGGACAACTCCTCGACATCGAGCCCATGACTCCGCTTAGAGAGGAGGAAATAAAACGGAAATATGTCCGGGGCCAACCTTTGGTCGAGCCAGACGAGGTCAAGAAGCTCCCAACAAGAATGTATGAATTGCATCAATGATACATGGACATTACCAAGATTTCCAATCGAGAGTCCCTCATGGTGAATGTCAAGAAGGATCATTACTACCATGAGAAAGCTGTGTCCGTTGAGTATTCAGAACTATTTCAGTTATACAATCAAGACGCACTCGACAAATCTATCGTTAGTTTCTATTGTCTATAAGTGATTTCTTTCTGTAATTTAAGTCTCAAGCTAGCTGTAGTGATCATTTTGATCAACCATTACCTGTAATTATCCTCACTATATTCTTTTCTGTGGTATTATGCAGGATGAAGATTTATGAAATGAAAAAAGGTGGACGCTATGGCATTGGGTTCGTTGACCCAAATACCATTAATGAATACACATGGAAATTAGATCCATATTACGAAAAAAGTGTAGAGGAAAGCATGCTAGAGTTCTTCAAGCGCCTCAAATACAATGAAGATATACTACTTCCTTACAACTTCGAGTGAGTCACACTGTCTTGTACTACAAATTCTGTTTTTGCCTACTAGCTAGCTACATGTTTTTGCATACATAAGCCCGCTTAATTAAGACATGCAAACGTGTGTGCATGCAGATTTCACTGGATCTTGTTAATCATTAAAGTTGATGAAGGAACAGTTGAAATACTGGACTCACTACTTAAAAAAGCAAGTGACTACACCATCTTGTCTGGGATAGTCAACAGGTAATTTCAATCATTATTAACTATATCTCAACCTATTTAGTTCGTCATTTCCTGATATGAACTATTTAATACCCCTTTATTCATTTTCTTTGTCGGTGGGCAGGGCTTGGGCAAAGTTCATCAGCGTCACTCCAGGCCAATGGGAAAAAGCTGAAATGGTATTGACCCAAGGTAAGTAATTAAGTAGTACTAGCTAGCTAGCTGCCATCTCTTTAATTATCATGCTTGATTAATTATTATCTGATCAAATTCCATTCTCGTAAAGGCCCTGAAGCAGGCGCCAGGGAATAATCTGTGTGCATACTACGTTTGCGAGAACATTCGCATGATGGCATCTGAAAGGAGCAGATCTCAAAGATAGGAGTGGGTACGTTTGTCAGAACACTATTCACAATTTTAACACCATTATCGATATCTAGTCACACAACTAATACACATGCATATTGATCTCCTTCTTAACAGTTCAAAGAGGTGCGGGAGCAGCTCCTACCAGAGGACCGCATAGAAGCAATTCAAGAGGAAATAGCGGGATTTTTGCTCGACCAGGTCATAGATCCCAAAGGAGAATACTATTACCCGCTACCGCCCCCATGAACCACTTCCAATTGTCATCGTGCTTCGAAGGCACCAATTAGGCTAATGCCACTGGCTCCGAAGGCACCAGTTAGGAGAAATTGTATATAGCTACCTAATTGTATACATATATACATGTGTGTATATACGTGTGAATTAATGGTGGTTGTGAGACATTTGATGATATATATATATATATATATATATATATATATATATATATATGATCGGTTCTACTAGAAATTCTATTTATATATGTGCATAACGTGTACAATATGTAGCACCGTAAAATACCAGCAAACAAAAAAGAATTAAATGGAAAACACAAAATTAAATGAAAAAGAAATCATAAAACCAAAACCCCCCCAACCTTTTAATACCGGTTGGTGTCACCAACCGGTACTAAAGGGCTCCCTGCCTCCGGAGCTGGCTCGTGCCACGTGGTTGCCCTTTAGCACCGGTTCGTGCTAAACCGGTACTAAAGGGGGGACCTTTAGTGCCCACACTTTAGTGCCGGTTACCGAACCGACACTAAAGGGCCTTACGAACCGGCGCCATTGCCCGGTTCTGCACTAGTGTTTGGCCGGCCTGTTGGACTATGAAGATACAAGATTGAAGACTTCGTCCCGTGTCCGGATGAGACTTTCCTTGGCGTGGAAGGCAAGCTTGGCAATACGGATATATAGATCTCCTCCCTTGTAACCGACTCTGTGTAACCCTAGCCCCCTCCAGTGTCTATATAAACCGGAGGGTTTAGTCCGTAGGACAACACACAATCATACCATAGGCTAGCTTCTAGGGTTTAGCCTCTACGATCTCGTGGTAGATCAACTCTTGAAATACTCATATCATCATTATCAATCAAACAGGACGTAGGGTATTACCTCCATCAAGAGAGCCCGAACCTGGGTAAACATCGTGTCCCCTGCCTCCTGTTACCATCCGCCTTAGACGCACAGTTCGGGACCCCCTACCCGAGATCCACCGGTTTTGACATCGACACCCCCTTATAAGGGTTGATCGTGATCAGAATAGTTATTCTGATCCTGGGATCATAATAGTGTTACTATATAACTATATATATATAGTGCTATAACACCCACCCTCAAACTCATGGTAGAAGCCATGCCGCACTCTTGTTTGGGCCTTGATAAGGAAATTCGCCAACTGTAACTTGGAAGGCACATACTGAAGAGCAATAATTTGATCTTGCATACCAGCATGCACAAAAACAATATCGACACAAATATGCTTGGTGAGCTCATGCTTCACAGGGTCACGTGCAATGTTAATATCACATGTACTGTCGGACAATAGTAGAGTAGGTGTGGTGACGGAAACGCCAAAATCCTGAAGTAACCATCGTAATTAAGTCACCTCTGCCGTCAAAAGAGCCATAGCTCGCAACTCAGCCTCTATACTCAAACGGGAAATTGCAGTATGTTTCTTTATCTTCCATGCAATGAGAGAACCACCAAGAAAAACACAGCAAGCAGAAAGTGAACAACGATCCGAGTAGCCTGAAGCTATAATGAAATGGAGCAAGGAAAGAATAACCAGAGAGATGATGCAATGAAGATATCAAAGAACACAACAGAGGTGACAATAGACCGGAGTGGGAGCAGAGACAAGCTGACTCAAAATATGGACTAGATAAGAGGTTTCCGAACAAGTGACAGCTAGATAGACAAGACTCCCAACAGGATGACGATAACGCGTCGGATCAGACAAGGGTTCACAATCAGTATCATGGAGGTGAACATTGAGCTCCATAGGAGTCTCAATTGTGCGTTCATTAGTAAAAGCAACACGAGCAAGAAGAATATAGATATACTTTTCCTCAAAAACAAAAAAGCCATCAGAGGTAGAAGATACCATGATCCCAAGAAAGTAGCGAAGAGGACAAGATTAGACATAAGAAACTGCTCACTAAGATGGTGTCGTGGTTTTGTCACGACAGATGTCCTCATGAAGGGAATTAGGTGTGTTGCCATCGCAACTAGGTGGTAGCTTGAACGGGGTTGGTCGGAATCGAGAGATGCGAGTTTTACCAGGTTCGGCCCCTCACGGAGGAGGTAAAAGCCTATATCATGCTTGATTTCTATAGATGATGATGATGATGATCTCGATTACGAGGGTACTGTTTCATTACCTCTATATCGAGAGCTATTGACATGTATCTAACTTGTCGTCTATACGACCCTGGAGCCCATTTTATATAATAGCACAGTCCCTAGGGTTTACCATAGATTTTGAGTCCTACTCATAATTGGAGTCAAACTCTAAGTCTTGTTTATCTTCTGTGCCTTCCAAGCCAGGAAGTATCCATCCCATGTATGATCTGTTGAGCTAGCAATAGTAAATTGTGTCTCCTCTTCTGAACCAATCAACCTAAACTGGGTCATTCCTCCACCCAGTCTCAATTCCCTTAATGGGTCTTGCCTCCCTTGTTAGGGAACTTTCCTCTTCTTGGACCTTCTATGTGTGCCAACCCATTGGGCTCCATTCAAGCCGGCCTCCTGCTAGGTCTCGTCACCGAGCCCAGGATTCCTCCTTGTCATCTTATCTTAACCCGAAAAATGGGGCGACCCATAGAGCCTTCCAGCTCTAGCTCGGGTTAACCTTTAGTCGGGTTATAACCTTGGGGAATATCCCCAACATTAACCCCCACGTTAGCTTGAATTTATTCATGCTAAGCTCCTAAAATAAGAATAATTATTATGTTCAAGGACCGGCTTGCTCAAATGGCCGGCTTATTCAATGAGCCATCTCTTGGAAAAAAAAATCCAGGTTTCTTTGTCATTTCAACATTCTAGCTTCACAATCACCTTGCTGAGACTGAATCCTCGCATAAAAATATTGAAGAAAAATAATCCATCTGATGATGAGCCGATTTTCAGTGCTTTAACATGATAAAACATTTGGGAATAAAAACTAGTCTGATGTTGAGCCAGCTTTCTGGGCCTTCTAAGAATAGCTTGGAGCAAATAAAATTTTCTAATTTTTTCCTTCGAGAATATGAGACATCGTTCGCTCAAAAATGTGGACTTGAAGGTGTTCGTCCGTTATATCAATATTACCTATAGCACCCAACACTACAGGAAATAGGTAATTTGCCATTTGTGGATCACAAACAGCAAAGACCTAAATCCAGATGGCAAATATTTTGCCGTTAGGAAGCAGAAGGCAAACTCGGACTGCAAAGATAAGTCGGTAAAGAATACTTTTCCGTGAGCTTTTCATCGGGAAGATGGCAAAGACTTTGCATCAACCAAATCTGCATCGCCGTTTGCCCTATAAATAACAGACGACAAAGAATGCGTCAGTCAAAACGTTTTCTTTGCCATCATAAAGACTAAACTACAGATGACAAATATTGTTTTAAAGAAAAATAATGTCAGTTGAAGCATTTGCAGGGCGTTTGTGGCTGCTCCGGTGGGCTCGGGTACAAGGGAAGCAGAGAGGAGGGCAGCTGCTGCTTCGGTGGTCGCCGGAGTAGCCAACTCAAGCAAACGCTGCCACTGACTGGGAGCTCTAGTGCTCGGGGAAGATAGGAGGAGGTTGGGGAGGCTCAGGCGCGGCGGGGTCCTACGAGGGATGGATGCAGCGGGTCCCGGTGAGTGACGGCCATGGTGTTGTTTGGCGAGCGGCGGAGAGGAGGAGGTCGGGGAGGCTTGGCTGTGGAGGGGAATGGCGAGGAGCGGCCGCAGCGGATTCTGGAGAGGGGCAGAGAGGCAGAGTCTGGTGAGGGGTCCAAAGAGGAGAGAGGGTCCAGAAACGAGCGCTCGGGGCAGGGACGAGGCCACGGGGCCTTCAGCTTGGATGGCTGCAAGAGCCAGACGTCGGTAGCATTGGATCGGGGCGGAGGTTGTCGGAAGAGCACGGAGGCGGATGGCCGGGAGGAGGCCGGTGGAGGCACGTGGACATAGGCTGTCGGGCGGAGGCCAGCGGAGGCCGGCGGTGCATGGAGTCGCGCGGAGGCCGGCGGCGACGGGGTCCGGTGGCGGCTTGTGCTGTGGTGGTGAAGTGGTTGGGGAAGCACAGGTGAGAGATCTCGATGGTGGTTTCTATCCTAGGAGAGAGCACGTGCATGGTGGGTGGGGCCGCTTGCATCTATCGGTGGAGAGAGAGGATGTGGGGGCATGGGAGTGAGATCCGGGAGCTTGTGGAGCGGATGGTGCTACCTCATCGATCAAGGAGATCAATACGCGAGATGTGTTTCTTTGCTTTGTCGTCTGTGTCTATTATTATAGACGACAAAGATCTGCATTTTTTATTACAGATGGCAAAGTGTGTACTTTGCCGTTTGCAATAGAAAATGCAGATGGCAAAGTTAGCTCTTTGTCGTCTGTGTTTTTTCGCAGACGGTAAAGTATATATTTTGTCATTAGTTTATCTTTGTTGTCTTCTGATGACGGTAAACCTTTCTTTGTTGTCTGTCCGATGAAAAGCAGACAGCAAATTAGTTATTTCCCGTAGTGCAAGTCTTAAGAGTGGAACATAGTGATAGCTTAAGACTTGCTTAAATATAAATGTTGCAACTTTGGAGAAATCCAGGTTGTTCATCTGAGTCGCCAAGCAAAAAATGAATGTTTTGCATTTCACATGTTTAGCCCCAAGGGTCGGCTCATCAGTATGTGATGGGCCAAGTTTTCTATTTGAACCTTATGATCTGTTTAAATAACTGAATGATGTAGCCCCCAAAGTTCTGGGTTGTCTTGCTTGCAGCAACCTGGGACTTGAACTTAGCTTTTGATGTTTGTAGATGTATATCTACAAATAGTGTAGCCCCAAGGGCTGGGTTAGCTGTCCTCATCAACCTAGAACTTTAAACTATCTGTAGAGTCCATGACTATAGCCCCCAAGGGTCGGATTACTATTAATAGTGAGCTGGGTCTTTGTGTTTTAAACTATGAACTTTTTCATGATCTAGTGATAGCCCCCAAGGGCCGTGGTGCATGCTTGCAGCGACATGGGACTTTCACACTTAGTGTAATCTTGATTTGAATAATGTTGCCCCCAAGAGCCGGGTCGTGTGACTGCGGTGAATCGGGACTATTCCTTCCATTGTAGAATGAAATCAGATGCATTGTAGCCCCTGAGTGCCAGGTCGTCTGCATGTGGTGACTCGCTGGGACATTACTTTTTCTTCTGAGACTGAGAGACAGTCTGCAGGAGAACAGTCATATTTGAGTTTTGGCCCAATGGTCTTTTAATAAACTATGAAACTTAATGTCCTTATCTGGATGATGTTGTTCAATGCTTTGCATATCAATGCTAAACTTGCTGCTAAATCCATCAATAGTGCTGCCTTGCATAACACTTCATATTACATTGCCTTTGATAAAGCCGGTTGCCATGATCTCTGCCATGATATCCTTGTTTGAATTATATTCTCCTTTGTAGCCTCGGAATAATCCAAAATGTGAATTGCCACTGGTAATTTATTAAACCCTGCTCCTTACTATAAGCCAACATTTTGGATTTAGAAGGAAATAGCCATCTCTGTGAGACAGCTTTGAAAACCTCAATCATTTAATACTTGTTATGATAAACCATGATGAAGACCTGGCTCTCAATTGTAAGCCGGTTTTGTAGATGTAGTAAGTATGTACCTGCAATTTTTTCAAAGTTGGCTTTGATAGCCATGTTATTTGAAACTGGTTTTGATAAACCATGTACGACTCAGCCATTTTGATTATCAAAGATTTGTTTGTTCCTGCAGAGTTACAATGTAACCCGGTTTGAAAACCAACTCCTACGACATAAACAAATATATACATGTATATATGATGCATTGTATGATGATGCAATGTACGATGATGTATGAGTATGATAAGAGAGTATAAAAAGGCGGCTTTCGAGGCCTGACATAAGATCGGCTTTTAAGGCTCGAGTCTTGGTTTCGCTTCCTATGGAAGCAGGCCTTGCAGCCTCTTATGTTTTATTCTAGCTCTCTGAAAGCCGGCTCTCACATGACTTAAATCGGTGTTTTAACTTTGATAAGTTCAGGGTCAACACAGTCCATGATAAGCATTAGTGTGATTGACATATCAAAAGTACAATGGGGTCACATTTTTGGAGTAGCATCAAGCTAACAAGCAGGTTTCACAGGTGCAGAGATGTGCTATACAAACGGTTTTTACTCCCTTTCCGCGGGGGAGTTTTAAACCGACGCCTAGTGAGTGTGTGTGATAGGAGGGTCCTTCCCACACGACCCAGAAACCGTCGGGGATAAGCTCTCCAGCCACACAGGCGGGGAACAGATAAGCTCATGTGCGATCGGGCGAGGCATCAAAGCCCAATCATTTCCGTTCGTATGTACATCCCACACAGTGAATCCTAGAAAAACGTTTCCATTCTTATATATATAACACATAGTTTTTTGTGTGGAAATGTTTGTGCAAGGTGGCCTAACGCAAACAGTTCTCTGCCAGAAGCCGTATGTGATTGTTAGTTGACCCAACACACCTACTTTCTGGAAACCGTGTGGGTTGTTTGAGTTCATCGCCCATGGTGTTGTCTGAGTAACCGTCTACAATAGAAAACCCGAATAAGAGGGTAATTAGCCTATTATTAATAATCCATGTAGTAATCAAATTGACATTTCTTGTAAAACACACCAGATATTTCATAACCGTATAACGACAACCAGGATTTTATAATCGAATTACATCAGATAGCTTCAGCACTCAGTTACACCAAAGAGGGATATAGCTCGCTACGCCATTACACAACAGCATCAAGTTTCACATGCAACATCGAAAACCTTTGGGAAAGTAGCATCATATACGGTAAATAGACAGATGAATCTCATCTGGGAAGCTGTAGAAGCGGAAGGCAAATATTGAGCCTTCAGTGATGTTGAATGTCCTTAAAACTTTAGGCCAGTGGCTATGGATAATTGCTCGCCCAACCTTCATCCTCTTCAGGAAGACTTCAATATTATACGTGGGTGTTAAATGAATACCTTCCTCGCATCTTGACCATGCAGGTGGTTTGAAATGTAATCATCGGGGAACTACTTTGAAAAGTACTGAAAACAAAGATATGCATAAATCACTGTTATAAATTTTGAAATGGCGCAAGGGGTAAAAACAAGGTAAAAGAGTTAGTGCCATCCTATAGTTGACTGATGTCTTCTTCATTGTGCAAACAAAGATCTTGCTATTATTCGTCACAAGTTTCTTCATCCTAACAATATTTGTGAGTTTCTTCACTTGACTGATATTCATGGACATCTCATTTCCCCATATGCAAAATGGGTCGAATAGTGGGTCTAAGCCTCTAACAGCAGGACCTACATGTGCAAGACCAAATTGTGAGAAACCTAAATATTAGAATGATTCCTGCAACTACACAATAATGTGGTATTAGCGAAAGGACCATGCATGAGCAAACATCGATGGTAAACCGCAGTGTCTCCCACTGTTTCCATGCAACACATATAAGGAAGATCTTGATCAGGTTAACTGAGAGTTGACATACTATCAATAGAATATGTATTGGGTACAACCAAATTTGATTTATTTCTCACATGCATAACAATACAAAATTGTACCCACAACAAATGAAAATCAAATTGCAGAACTGAACCAAACAGTTAAATGGACAACAGACCAAATGAACCAAAACAGTTAACTGAGCACGACATTGCAGAATAGAACATGTACTAGAAGATAAGACAGTTAACGAAACCAAGAATGCTTGAGAACAGTACTACGAAATGTAACAATTGTTGGACCAAATAGTTAACTAAACATTACATTTCAGAATATCAGATTGCATATTAACATTACAAAGGATAAATCACTAGAAGGCACTGGCGGTGGCCTCGAGAAAACAGCACAAACTGTATTTTAAAGTAGACAACCGTGTGGCGGTGTAGACGATGGCCTCGAAGATGAGGTGCTCCTCCAAGATCTGGCGGTCGGCACGCATGGCAGCCATAGCGACGTCGTCCGTGCGTGCAGCCACGATTTGCTTCTCCGTTGCCATATGCTACTGAGCTCCACGTTATACTGCGTGCAAAATGGCTGTGGGTGGTGCTTAATTGGAGGACGGGGCAAGTGATTTCGGTGGAAGGTGTCACGCCATCTGTCGGAGCATGTGGGACGGGGAAGGAGGAGAATGTTTAGGTGGGTGTGGGTTACCTAACCATATCAACGAGGCCGCGCATCAAGAAGAAGGGTTGCTGGCGAGGAGGTCGCGCAGTAAGAAGAAGGGTCGCCGGCGAGGAGGCGACGCTGCAAGAAGAAGGGTCACCGGCGAGGAGGCAGCGCTGCAAGAAGAAGGGTCACCGGTGATACGTCTCCAACGTATCTATAATTTTTTATTGTTTCATGCTATTACATTATCGATCTTGGATGTTTTATAATCATTTTATAGTCATTTTATATCATTTTATATCAATTTTTGGTACTAACCTATTGACATAGTGCCAAGTGCTAGTTGCTGTTTTTTCCATGTTGTTTACATCGCAGAAAATTAATATCAAATGGAGTCCAAATGCCACGAAACTTTACGGAGAATTTTTATGGGCCAAAAGGAACACAACGGGCCCTGGCTGCGCCTGGGTGGTCCCCCAAGGGAGGCACAACCCACCAGGGCACACCAGGAGGCCCAGGCGTGCCCTGGTGGGTCGTGCCCACCTCGGGTGCCCCCCGGACCGCCTCTTTGCTCTATAAATACCCCAATATTTCCAGAACCCTATGGGAGTCGATGAAATATTCATCCAGCCATCGCAGAGTCTAGAACCACCAGATCCAATCTAGACACCATCTCGGATGGGATTCACCACCTCCATTGGTGCCTCTTCGATGATGCATGAGTAGTTCTTTGTAGACCTTCAGGTCTGTAGTTAGTATCTAGATGGCTTCATCTCTATCTCTCTATCTCTCTCTCTCTCTCTCTCTCTCTCTTGATTCTCAATACAATGGTCTCTTGGAGATCCATATGATGTATCTCTTTTGCGGTGTGTTTGTTGGGATCGATGAACTTTGAGTTTATGATCAGATCTATATTTTTATATCCATGAAAGTATTTGAGTTTCTTTGATCTCTTTTATGCATGATCTCTTATAGCCTCGTATTTCTTCTCCGATATTTGGGTTTTGTTTGGCCAACTTAATCTATTTATCTCGCAATGGGAAGAGGTGCTTTGTAGTGGGTTCGATCTTACTGTGCTTGATCCCAGTGACAAAAAGGGAACCGACACGTATGTATCATTGCTACTAAGGATAAAACAATGGGGTCTATCGCTACATAGATAGATCTTGTCTACATTATGTCACCGTTCTTATTGCATTACTCTATTTCTCCATGAACTTAATACACTAGATGCATGCTAAATAGCGGTCGATGTGTGGAGTAATAGTAGTAGATACAGGCAGGAGTCGGTCTACTAAGCTTGGATGTGATGCCTATATAATGATCATTGCCTGGATATCTTCATGAGTATTTCAAGTTCTATCAATTGCCCAACATTATTTGTTCACCCACCGCTTTGCTATATTTCTCGAGAGAAGCCACTAGTGAAACCTATGGCCCCCGGGTCTCTTTCTCATATTATTTTCCTTTGCAATCTATTTTTATTTGCTTTTATTTTCATATATATTAAACCAAAAACCCAAAAATACCTTGCTGCAATTTATTCTTATTTATTTTATTTGGAGTTCGATCTATCAATCTACTACAACTTTATCTCACGTCTGTTTGCCTATCTTGAGGCGCCGTACCCGGAAGCGATTGACAACCCCTTTAACACGTCGGGTTGCGAGGATTTGTTATCTGTGTGCAGGTGATGATTACGTTGTGTTGCTTGGTTCTCCTACTGGTTCGATAACCTTCGTTTCATATCTGGGGGAAATACCTGCCACTGTTGTGCTACATCATCCCTTCCTCTTTGGGGAAATACCGATGTAGCTTGAAGCGACATTAGCCGGCGAGGAGGCTGAGCTGCCAGTAAGAAGCAGTGCAGGTTTGAACTTGGAAAGTAAGGAGGAACAACAGAAGTGTGGCTTTTGTTGACAGCGTGGCGAGGAGATAGATATTTCTGCGGTGTGGCAAGAAACTGGCGCGCAAGTGTGGTTCAAGCACGGGCGGTGGACTGTAGACGACAAAGCTTTCTGCGTAAGCCAGACAAGATGGTGCACCAAGATATTTTATATCACATCCCACATGATTCTTGATAGTAAACTATTTGTGGTATACCTGATTTTTCATTATGTTTCAAAAGACAAAATGGTGTTACGAAGGGAACTGATGGTGTTTGAATTGCTAGAACATTTATCTAGAGTGAACATGCAACTACATGAGTGTCGTGTTAAAATTTGGAATTATTCTGGGTTCGTTTGGCATTTTTATGCACTAATTGAGTTTCTAGGCATTTAATTTGCATAATTCAAATTTGAAATACAACCACATGCTCGAGTGCACCAAAGTTTGTTGAAAAATCACATGTGTGTCTTTGGGCGAACTTATAGGTCCCATGCAAGAATGGGAATGGAATTCAAACATCTGGGCATCGTGGCTCGGCCGGAAACATTGAGAAACTTGGTTTTTAAATTCCTGTAAATCCCAAACTCGCCTGAAAATCATGAATTTTGGCATGGTGTCAATTCATAGCACCAGCATGTTGCGGTAAAAATTGGCCGAATTGGGACAAGTTTTGGTATAAGCTTCTTGCAAATTGTAGCTTCTCTCAAGAAGGCGTGTGGTTTCAAGAGGGAACGTGTGACCTTTGTGTGCGAAACAACATACGCTGCCCTCCCCCTCTTGTTTTTTTTTAAAAGCAAACATAGAACTATATGAGTGTCGTGTTAAAATTTGGAATTATTCCGGATTCGTTTGGCCCTTTTATGCATTAATTAAGTTTCTGGGAATTTAATGTGAATAATTCAAATTTGAACTACAAGCACATGCTCCAGTGCACCAAGGTTGGTTGAAAAATCACATGTGTGTCCTTGGGTGAATTTTAGGTCCCATGCAAGAAATGAGAATGACATTCAAACATCTGGGCCTCGTGGCTTGGCCGGTAACATTCTGAAACTTTGTTTTTTAAACTCCTGTAAATTCAAAACTCGCTTCAAAATCATGAAACTTGGCATGGTGTCATTTCATGGCACCAACATGCTATGGTAAAAAACTGGCCGAATTTGGACAAGTTTTAGTATAAGCTTCTTGCAAACCGGAGCTTCTCTCAAGAAGACTCGTGGTTCCTATGGGGAACGCAGTATTTCAAAAAATTTACCTACGATCACGCAAGATCTATCTAGGAGATGCATAGCAATGAGAGGGAATAGTGTCTACATACCCTCGTAGACCGAAAGCGGAAGCGTTTAGTAACGTGGTTGATGTAGTCGAACGTCTTCGCGATCCAACCGATCAAGTACCGAACGCACGGCACCTCTGCGATCTGCACATGTTCAGCTCGGTGAGTCCCTTGAACTCTTGATCCAGTTGAGGCCGAGGGAGAGTTCTGTCAGCATGATGGCGTGGTGACGGTGATGATGAAGTTACCGGCGCATGGCTTCGCCTAAGCATTACGATGATATGACCGAGGTGTGAAACTATGGAGGGGGCACCGCACATGGCTAAAAGTTCAACTTGTGTGTCTATAGGGTGCCCCCTCCCTCATATATAAAGGGGGGAGGGAGGAGGAGGCCGGCCAAGGGTGGCGCGCCCAAGGGGGGAGTCCTACTCCAAGTAGGATTCGCCCCCCCCCCCCTTTCCTACTTTCACAAGGAGAAGGGGGAAGGAGTAGGAGAAGAGAAGGAAAGGGGGGCGGCCCCCCTAGCCCTAGTCCAATTCGGTTTGAGCTAGGGGGGCGCGTGCCACCCCTGGTACTCTGAAACTCATCCGAAACGACCCGAACCATTCTGGTGTTCGAATGTAACCTTCCAATATATGTATATTTATGTCTCGACCATTTTGAGACTCCTCGTCACGTCCGTGATCTCATCCGAGACTCCGAACAACCTTCGGTCATCAAATCACATAAACTCATAATACAAATCGTCATCGAACGTTAAGCATGCGAACCCTACAGGTTCGAGAACTATGTAGACATGACCAAGACACATCTCCGGTCAATAACCAATAGAGGAACCTAGATGCTCATATTAGTTCCTACATATTCTACGAAGATCTTTATCAGTCAAACCACATAACAACATACGTTGTTCCCTTTGTCATCGGTATGTTACTTTCCCGAGATTCGATCATCGGTATCATCATACCTAGTTCAATCTTGCTACTGGCAATTCTCTTTACTCGTTCCGTAATGCATCATCCTACAACTAACTCATTAGTCACTTTGCTTGCAAGGCTTATAGTGATGAGCATTACCGAGAGGGCCCAGAGATACCTCTCCGATACTCAGAGTGACAAATCCTAATCTCGATCAATGCCAACTCAACGAGCACCATCGAAGACACCTATAGAGCATCTTTACAATCACCCAGTTACGTTCTGACATTTGATAGCACACAAGGTGTTCCTCCGGTATTCGGGAGTTGCATAATCTCATAGTCAGAGGAACATGTGTAAGTTGTGATGAAAGCAATAGCAATAAAACTAAACTATCATTATGCTAAGCTAACGGATGGGTCTTGTCCATCACATCATTCTTTAATGATGTGATCACATTCATCAAATGACAACACATGTCTATGGTTAGGAAACATAACCATCTTTGATTAACGAGCTAGTTAAGTAGAGGCATACTAGGGACACTCTATTTTGTCTATGTATCCACACATGTACTGAGTTTCTGGTTAATACAATTCTAGCATGAATAATAAACATTTATCATGATATAAGGAAATATAAATAACAACTTTATTGTTGCCTCTAGGGCATATTTCCTTCAGTCTCCCACTTGCACTAGAGTCAATAATCTAGTTCACATCACCATGTGATTTAATACCAATAGCTCACATCACCATGTGATTAGTTCACATCGCCATGTGACTAATACCCAAAGGGTTTTACTAGAGTCAATAATCTAGTTCACATCGCTATGTGATTAACACCCAAAGAGTACTAAGGTGTGATCATGTTTTGCTTGTGAGAGAAGCTTAGTCATTGGGTCTGTCACATTCAGAGTCGTATGTATTTTGCAAATTTTCTATGTCTACAATGCTCTGCATGGAGCTACTCTAGCTAATTGCTCTCACTTTCAATATGTATCCAGATTGAGAGTCAGAGTCATCTGGATCGGTGTAAAAGCTTGCATCAGCGTAACTCTTTACGACGAAGTCTTTATCACCTCCATAACCGAGAAATATCTCCATAGTCTTCTAAGGATAATTTTGACCGCTGCTAAGTGATCCACTCCTAGATTAATATCGTACCCCCTTGCCAAACTCATGGCAAGGTACACAATAGATTTGGTACACAGCATAGCATACTTTATAGAACCTATGGCTGAGGCATAGGGAATGACTTTCATTCTCTTTCTATTTTCTTCTGTGGTCGTGTTTTGAGTCTTACTCAACTTTACACCTTGCAATACAGGCAAGAACTCCTTCTTTGACTGTTCCATTTTGAACTACTTGAAAAATCTTATCAAGGTATGTACTCATTGAAAAATCTTATCAAGCGTATTGATCTATCTCTATAGATTTTGATGCCCAATATGTAAGCAGCTTCACCGAGGTCTTTCTTTGAAAAACTCCTTTCAAACACTCTGTTATGCTTTCCAGAAAATTGTACATCATTTCCGATCAACAATATGTCATTCACATATACTTATCAGAAAGGCTGTAGTGCTCCCACTCACTTTCTTGTAAATACAGGCTTCACCGCAAGTCTGTATAAAACTATATGATTTGGTCAACTTATCAAAGCATATATTACAACTCCAAGATGCTTGCACCAGTCCATAGATGGATCGCTGGAGCTTGCACATTTGGGTAGCACCTTTAGGATTGAAAAAACCTTCTGGTTGTATCATATACAACTCTTCTTTAATAAATCCATTAAGGAATGTAGTTTTGATATCCATTTGTCAGATTTCATAAAATGTGGCAATTGCTAACATGATTTGGACAGACTTTAAGCATCAATACGAGTGAGAAAATCTCATCATAGTCAACATCTTGAGTTTGTCAAAAACCCTTTAAGATAAGTTGCACTTTGTAGATAGTAACACTACTATCAGCGTCTGTCTTCCTCTTGAAGATCCATTTATTCTGAATGGCTTGCCGATCATCAGGAAAGTCCACCAAAGTCCACACTTTGTTCTCATACATGGATTCTATCTCAGATTCCATGGCCTCAAGCCATCCGTCGGAATATGGGCTCATAATCGCTTCCTCATAGTTCATAGGTTCATCATGGTCTAGCAACATGACTTCCAGAACAGGATTACCGTACCACTCTAGTGCGGATCGTACTCTGGTTGACCTACGAGGTTCAGTAGTAACTTGATCTAAAGTTTCATGATCATCATCATTAACTTCCTCACTAATTGGTGTAGGCATCACTGGAACTGATTTCAGTGATGAGCTACTTTCCAATTCCAGAGAAGGTACAATTACCTCATCAAGTTCTACTTTCCTCCCACTCACTTCTTTCGAGAGAAACCCCTTCTCTAGAAAGGATCCACTCTTAGCAACAAAGATCTTGCCTTCGGATCTTGAAGGAAATATGCCCTAGAGGCAATAATAAAGTTGTTATTTATATTTCCTTATATCATGATAAATGTTTATTATTCATGCTAGAATTGTATTAATCGGAAACTTAGTACATGTGTGAATACATAGACAAAACAGAGTGTCCCTAGTATGCCTCTACTTGACTAGCTCGTTAATCAAAGATGGTTAAGTTTCCTGACCATAGACATGTGATGTCATTTGATGAACGAGATCACATCATTAGAGAATGATGTGATGGACAAGACCCATCTGTTAGCTTAGCATAAATGATCATTTAGTTTTGTTGCTATTGCTTTCATCATGACTTATACATGTTCCTCTAACTATGAGATTATGCAACTCCCGAATACCGGAGGAACACCTTGTGTGCTATCAAACGTCACAACGTAACTGGGTGATTATAAAGATGCTCTACAGGTGTCTCCGATGGTGTTTGTTGAGTTGGCATAGATCGAGATTAGGATTTGTCACTCCGATTGTCGGAGAGGTATCTCTGGGCCCTCTCGGTAATGCATATCACTATAA
The DNA here is from genome assembly GCF_002162155.2 of Triticum dicoccoides. Taxonomy (NCBI): domain Eukaryota; kingdom Viridiplantae; phylum Streptophyta; class Magnoliopsida; order Poales; family Poaceae; genus Triticum; species Triticum dicoccoides. Next base: position 24,020,676 of record NC_041388.1, read on the forward strand.
GCCTTGCAAGCATTGAGACTAACGAGTTAGTTGCGGGATGATGCATTATGGATGAGTAAAGACACTTGCCGGTAACGAGATTGAACTAGGTATTGAGATACCGATGATCGAATCTCGGGCAAGTAACATACCGATGACAAACGGAACAACGTATGTTGTTATGTGGTTTGACCAATAAAGATCTTCGTAGAATATGTAGGAACCAATATGAGCATCGAGGTTCCGCTATTGGTTATTGACTGGAGCTGAGTCTCGGTCATGTCTACATAGTTCTCGAACCAGTAGGGTCCTCACGCTTAACGTTCTGTGACGATTTGTTTTATGAGTTATGTGATTTGGTGACAAAAGTTTGTTTGGAGTCCCGGATGAGATTGGGGACATGACGAGGAGTCTCAAAATGGTCGAGACGTAAAGATCGATATATTGTAAGGCTATACTCGGACATCGGAAAGGTTCCGAGTGATTTAGGTATTTTTCGGAGTACCGGAGAGTTACGGGAATTCGTATTGGGCCTTAATGGGCCATACGGAAAAGGAGAGAAAGGCCTCAAGGGTGGTCGCGCCCCTTCCCATGGACCGGTCCGAATTGGACTAGGGAAAGGGGGCGCCCCCTTCCTTCCTTCTCCTTCTCCCTTCCCTTTTTCCTATTCCATGTGGGAGGTGGAATCCTACTAGGACTAGGGAGTCCTAGTAGGACTCCACACTTTGGGAGCGCCCTATGAGGGCCGGCCTCCTCCTCCCTCCATCCTTTATATACGTGGTCATGGGGCACCCCATAGATACACAAATTGATCATTGATCTCTTAGCCGTGTGCGGTGCCCCCCTCCACAATAATCCACCTCGGTAATATCGTAGCGGTGCTTAAGCGAAGCCCTGTTCTGGTAGCATGATCATCATCTTCATCACGCCGTCGTGCTGACGAAGCTCTCCCTCGACACTCTACTGGATCATGAGTTCATGGGATGTCACCGAGCTGAACGTGTGCAGATCGCGGAGGAGCCGTACTTTCGGTACTAGGATCGGTTGATCGTGAAGATGTACGACTACATCAACTGCGTTGTCATAACGCTTCCGCTTACGGTCTACGAGGGTATGTAGACAACACTCTTCCCCTCTCATTGCTATTCATCGCCATGATCTTGCATGTGCGTAGGAATTTTCTTGAAATTAATGCATTCCCCAACAGTGGCATCCGAGCCAGGTTTGTGCGTAGATGTTATATGCATGAGTATAACACAAAGGAGTTTTGGGTGAGGGTATATACATATTGCTTGCCGTCACTAGTTGTTTCTTGATTCAGCGGTATTGTTGGATGAAGCGGCCCAGACCGACACTACGCGTACGCTTACGCGATACTGGTTCTACTGACGTGCTTCGCACACAGGTGGCTGCTGGGTGTCAGTTTCTCCAACTTTAGTTGAATCGGATTCAATGAATAGGGTTCTTTCTTAAGATCAAAAAGCAATCACTATACCGCGGTGTGGTTTTTGATGCGTAGGTAAGAACGGTTCTTGCTCATCCCATAGCAGCCACGTAAAACTTGCAACAACAAAGTAGATGATGTCTAACTTGTTTTTGCAGGGCATATTTTGATGTGATATGGTCAAGACGTGATGAGATATAAATTGTTGTATGAGATGATCATGTTTTGTTAAAGTTATCGGCAACTGGCAGAAGTCTTATGGTTGTCTCTTTATTGCATAAGATGCAAGCGCCATATAATTGCTTTACTTTATCGTTATGCGATAGCAATAGTTGCAAAAGAAATAGTTGGCGAGACGACCATGTGACGACACGTTGATAGAAATCAAGATGATGGAGATCATGGTGTGATGCCAATGACGATGGAGATCATGATGGTACTTTGAAGATGGAGATCAAAGTCACAAGATGATGATGGCCATATCATGTCACATATTTTGATTGCATGTGATGTTTATCTTTTATGCATCCTATTTTGCTTAGTACGACGGTAGCATTATGAGAAGAATCCTCACTAAATTTCAAGGTACAAGTGTTCTCCCTGAGTATGCACCGTTGCGATAGTTTGTCGTGCTGAGACACCACGTGATGATCGGGTATGATAAGCTCTACGTTCATATACAACGGGTGCAAGCCAGATTTGCACACGCAGAATATTCGGGTTAAACTTGACGAGCCTAGCATATGCAGTTATGTCCTCGGAACACTGGGACCGAAAGGTCGAGCATGAATCATATAGTAGATATGATCAACATAGTGATATTCATCATTGAAAACTACTCCATCTCACGTGATGATCGGACATGGTTTAGTTGATATGGATCACGTGATCACTTAGATGATTAGAGGGGTGTCTATCTAAGTGGGAGTTCTTAAGTAATATGATTAATTAAACTTAATTTATCATGAACTTAGTCCTGATAGTATTTGCATATCTATGTTGTAGATCAATAGCTCGCATATAGCTCCCTGTTTTATTTTTTGATATGTTCCTAGAGAAAAATAAGTTGAAAGATGATAGTAGCAATGATGCGGACTAGGTCCGTGATCTGAGGATTATCCTCATTGTGTCCTTGATGCATCGCTAGGTGACGGACCTATTGCAGGAGCAGATGCAGACGTTATGAACATTTGGCAAAACTCGGTATGATGACTACTTGATAGTTTAGTGCACCATGCTTTACGGCTTAGAACCGGGACTTTAAAAACGTTTTGAGTGCCACGGAACATATAAGATATTCCAAGAGCTGAAATTTGTATTTCAGACTCATGCCCGAGTCGAGAGGTATGAGACCTCTGGCAAATACTTTGCCTACAAGATGGAGGAGAATAGCTCAACCAATGAGCATGTGCTCAGAATGTCTGAGCACTACAATCGCTTCAATCAAGTGGGAGTTAATCTTCCAGATAAGATAGTGATTGACAGAGTTCTCTAGTTACTATCACGAAGTTACTGGAACTTCATGATGAACTATAATATGCAAGGGATGACGAAAATCATTCCCCGAGCACACTACACCACAACACTTATATGGGCGCAATCAACTGCCGGGAGAAATACCAGGTTAACGGCAAACTATCTATCGGGAATCTCATTACTGCCGGCAGAAATACTTAATGGCGGATGAACTGTCGGTAGAAGTTGAGCAACGCAGACATATAAACTACCGACAACGATGTCCACATTTTAGGTCACCTTATCTGCCGGGAGAACTGAACCCGACTCATTATCTGCCGGTATTGTGTGTGCCGAGACATTTCAGCAAAAAGATAAAATAAATAGGCTCTGCACCTCACCCTCACCTCTTCTATTCCCCCAGGTCACGCCCCCAAATCAGGCAGCCTTACACCCCCGATCCCATCCGCCACCGACCACCCTTTGCCGCTCCCGACCTCACCCTTCACCGCCCCCGACCACCCTCCACTGTCCCCAAACCCCTACCGCACCCGGCTTCCTTCCCGACCACCGCGGCGGGCTAGGGTTTGACGCCGCTGGCCCTCCTGGTCGTCCTCCAGTTGATCTCTAGAGGAAACGGCTTCCATCCTCCTTCCAAAGCCTGTGAGCACGGATCTGGCTCCTCCCACCGTTCCTTCCCCTCTCCTGCTTGGAGCCGCCTGTGACCACGGATCTAACTCTCCTCCACCAGCGGCTTCTGGGATGGCGCGGATCCACCTCTTCTCCACAAGCACCGGCCGAGACGATGTGGATTCGCATCTCCTCCTCCCTCCCTGCCATGGCCGCCTTTATCCATTGCGCCCCGCCTTGCAGCTCAGCTTCTGGAAGGAGATTTGGAGGAGTACCTGCTGCTCACGGTGGCTTCAAGCCTTCTTCCCAACTAGCCCCAGAGGCACAACGTTAAGGGTGCAAGCTCGACTGATTCAATGGTCTGCCTTGGCGTGATGGCTCCCCGTCAACAACCAGGTTGACCATGGTCTATGCTACTCCCTCCGTTCCAAAATAGATGACCCAACTTTGTATTAACTTTGTACTAAAGTTAGTATAAAGTTGAGTCATCTATTTTGGAACGGAGGGAGTAGCTTGTAGGCCCTTATCTTGTGCACCTAATTGATGTGGCTCTCTTCATTGAATGAATTATGTTGATCTCGTAAAAAGGGGCAGCCCCAGTGCATGTAGCTCCCGCTTGCGCAGGGTCTGGGGAAGGGTCCGACCACTTTGGGTCTATTGTACGCAGCCTTTCCCTACATTTCTGCAAGAGGCTGTTTCCAGGACTTGAACCCGTGACCTCATGGTCACAAGGCAGCAGCTTTACCACTGCGCCAAGGCTCCCCTTCAATTATGTTGATCTCGTAACTATTTTTAATCTAATGATAAGATCCGATTTATGCAAATCTTCTATATACAGTGTTTAGGTAGTAGGTATTATCTTATTGGTTTACAATACTGGTTCTGTTCCTGGGAAAAAGTATTGCTTGAATTGTATCTTGATCATCAGATCAGATTCATGAATTACTAGATGTTTCATGTGAGCTGTCTGGGTCCGAAGTCCCTTTGTTCACATAGTACATTTTTGTTTCTGTATGTGGATATTTATTTATTCTATGAATATAAGTGCTGCAAACTTCTGTGAAGTCTGATAAAAATAGAACAATGCAGCAGTTTCTTACCCTGTTCCAGTCTGCTGGAAGTGTCTTTGCTGCCTCTCCAAGATGCTGGAAGGTCACCTCCATCGATGCTCTGTCAGCCGCTTCCACAAGCCGCCAGACTTAAGGATGTAGAATTACATTTATGGAAGGTTCATATTCAATTTACTAAAAACATGAAGCATTGATCTCCTTTTAAATATGTTTGACTAGTAAATGGTATTTCTATGTAGCAGATGTGTGCGCAAGAAAGATAATACAGGATATCACCCACTTTCATGCCTTGGCTCAATAAAGTGACATTAGTGAAAAATAAAAACTGACAACTATACTTACGGGTAGACTGGTACCTAGCGCAAGTATAGGGTATTGTAGACTGGTGCAAGAAGAAATTAAAACCATTCCAAACAGATCATTTATGGTTTTTTGTTGGATGTCTGCATTCTAGCTAAAGATGACCTTGAAGTTAATTGTCCTCCATCTTGCTGTGATATTCAACTTTCTCTGTTTTATTTCAACTCTTTCTATTTTTCCTGTCGTAATGAACGTCATGTGATAAGTGGTAGTACTATGTCAGAGTGATGTTGCTCTGCTTTGTACCAACTTAGAATTCATGTTTTAGACTAACCTAAAATTTCAGCTCCGCATTATAACTTAGGTCTTGAAAGGTTCGACAAGATCTTGAAGGTGTTGGAGGTTGGGCAAGATCCGCAAGGCGTCCATACTAGTTTTTTCTGCTAAATTTGGTAGTAGCTTCTCTGTTTGTGTTCTGCAAAATCCGACGGAAAAAGCAAGTGCTATGTTTTTATAATATAGATGATGATATTCAGCAACTAAATTGTGCCTTTCTTTCCAGTTTTCAGTTACATGCTTATCTGCGTGACACCTAACTTGTCAATCCTAATGTGCTACGAATTCTCGTTTCAGGAAAAAGAATGGAAAAGGAAGAGAAGAAGACAATGCTGAAGCACAAGAGCAACAGAGGCTATACTTAAAGCAAGGAACAATTAGGATTTTTAACGATTTGGGTCCTTTACATTTTCAAATCTAAAATAAGATTTTGGAGGCCGAGCAAGTCAGCGACAAAATAAAAGGAAGAAGGTGATCGTTTGGTTACTGCATCTATTGTACAATTGCATATATCATAAAACTGCATCTTGTTACATGCTTTGCGCAGCTCACTTTGTCATGCACATTAATTCATGCTTTGCACAATTCACTTTGTCATGCATATTAATTCATGCCTTTTGTAGTTCACTTTGTCATGCACATATTAGGTGCATGTTGATGTTAAGTTTGCACATCATCTTGTTTTCTTATTTGTAGAGCAATGTAGAAAATCCTACTGTTAAAGGAACTTGAGTTCTTAGGTCCTACATAAATAGAGATACTCCGTGAGCAGCATAGATGAGATACTTCTATTCTTGTCAGCCCGCCTGAATGCGCTAGAGAGCCTAGTTGTTGCTCAAAGACTAAATGCACAACCCACTACAGCCTAGTCTATGAGAAGAGCAGACCAGCAAGCCTGAGATGATGTGTTTCCAAAATAACTGAGTGTTGACTAATGCCTTAGTACTACCATGGTTCAAATTTTGAATTTTCTTCCTGTGTTTTTCTTTAAGTTGGCCCGCCCAGCTATTTTGTTGTAGCTCGTCCGCCGATCCAAATTAAATTCCATCCCGTTCAAATCCTATAGCAACTTCTTTGTAGGATAGTTCTCAATCATTTAAATCCTATGTCACTCATAAAAATAAATAAGATTTCAATGTATATTACCCGAAGATAATAATATCTTTCTGTGAACACTAGACACAAATCTGAGCAGTATATACTCCATTTGCAAATCAATTCCATGTCCCTAATCATAGTTTTCACTAGTACGGAGTAAGTTGTAACTTGGCATTCGAACCGAGCAGTATATACTCCTTTTGGGAAGTTTTTGTATGCACGGTTCAAATATTTCCCTACTTGATCCAATTATGTAATATTGCTTGCTGTGATGATGAAGTGCTGCACATTCAGAAGAGTTTTATTTATGCGGATCAGTTAAATTGCAGCATGTCAAAATCTTCAATGTGTTAATTGAAAATCTGAAACAATAGATCCATTTTGAGTTTTCGATTTGGTGCAGGTTTCTCAAAGATGAACAAGTTGATGGAGGTTTGGAAGATCTACAGGCTGACGAAGATTATGAACGCCTACAATTAAGTCGGTGTAGTGATAATGGAATATGCCTTGTTTGTTGAACATGGAGATTTGCTCTGCTCATGTTGGTGGTTGTTAAGTCAATGTATGCTCATGTTGGTTGTGTGGTGCATCAAGAAATAAATGTGTTTCTCCCTTTTTGGCACAACTTCAGCTTGGTTGTCTGGCACATCTAAAAACAGATGTATGCACTTCTTCTTTGGCACAATGTCTTTGTATATGATTGTATGATTATTTAATGAAGTTCAAGATTTTTGACTAGACCTTTATTTAACTTCATTTGAGATGTATATATAAATCGCATGATATGTCCTGATTGCTTGAACATAGTGAATGGATGCTAAATTAGGCAGATATGTTGCCCTTTTCTAGTGAAACTAACGTGATGGCATATTAATTGCCGGGCAAACAAGCTTCTGCAGGTAGTTCCACTGCCGGTATTTGTAGTCTCCCGTGCCTTAACCAATCTGCCGGGAGAATATTAACTGCCGGCAAATACACGTGCCAGGGCAGAAAAACTACCAGGGATAGTTTATCTGCCGGGACAAGTAATCCCCGGCAGCCGTTCTCATGGCAGTTCTATCTGCCGGGAGAAATGCTATCCCAGTAGTTTCTCTGGCCTCTAAAGGGCTTTCTCCCGGCAGATTACATGCTGTTGCATTGGTGTTGTGGCTCTTCGCGATGCTGAAATCGGCGAAGGTAGAAATCAAGAAAAGCATCAAGTATTGATGGTTGACAAGACCACTAGTTTCAAGTAAAAGGGCAAGGGAAAGAAAGGAAACTTCAAGAAGAATGGCAAGCAAGTTGCCACTCCCATGAAGAAGCCCAAAGCTAGACCCAAGCCTGAAACTGAGTGCCTCTACTGCAAAGGAAATGGTCACGGGAAGAGGAACTACCCAAATACTTGGCGGATAAGAAGGATGGCAAAGTGAACAAAGGTATATGTGGTATACATGTTATTGATGTGTACTTTACTAGTGTTTATAGCAAACCCCTCCGTATTTGATACTAGTTCAGTTGCTAAGAGTAATAACTCAAAACAGGAGTTGCAAAATAAACAAAGACTAGTTGAGGACGATGTGACGATGTGTGTTGGAAATGATTCCAAGGTGGATAAGATCACCATCGCACACTCCCTTTACCTTCGGGATTAGTGTTGAACCTAAAATAAATGTTATTTGGTGTTTGCGTTGAGCATAATATGATTGGATCATGTTTATTGCAATACGGTTATTCATTTAAGTCAAAGAATAATTATTATTCTGTTTACATGGATAAAACCTTCTATGGTCATACACCCAAGGTGAATGGTTTATTGAATCTCGATTGTACTAATACACATATTCATAATATTGAAGACAAAAGATGCAAAGTTAATAATGATAGTGCAACCTATTTGTGGCACTACCGTTTAGGTCATATTGGTGTAAAGCGCATGAAGAAACTCCATGCTGATGGACTTTTGTAATCACTTGATTATGAATCACTTGATGCTTGCGAACCATGCCTCATGGGCAAGATGACTAAGACTCCGTTCTCCGGAACAATGGAGCGAGCAACTGACTTATTGGAAATAATGCATGCTGATGTATGCGATCCGAGAAGTGTTGAGGCTCACGGCAGGTATCATTATTTTCTGACCTTCACAGATGATTTGAGCAGATATGGGTATATCTACTTAATGAAACGTAAATCTGAAACATTTGAAAAGTTCAAAGAATTTCAGAGTGAAGTGGAAGATCATCGTCACAAGAAAATAAAGTTTCTACGATCTGATCACGGAGGCGGATATTTGAGTTACGAGTTTGGTCTTCATTTGAAACAATGTGGAATAGTTTCGCAACTCACGCCACCTGGAACACCACAGCATAATGATGTGTCCGAACATTGTAATCATACTTTATTGGATATGGTGTGATCTATGATGTCTCTTACCGATTTACGACTAACGTTTTGGGGTTATGCATTAGAGACAGTTGCATTCACGTTAAATAGGGCACCATCTAAATGCGTTGAGATGACACCGTATGAACTATGATTTGGCAAGAAACCAAAGTTGTCGTTTCTTAAAGTTTGGGGTTGCGATGCTTATGTGAAAAAGTTTCGGCATGATAAGCTCAAACCCAAATCGGAGAGGTGCGTCTTCATAGGATACCCAAAAGAAACTGTTGGGTACACCTTCTATCACAGATCCAAAGGCAAGATCTTTGTTGCTAAGAATGGATCCTTTCTAGAGAAGGAGTTTTCTCTCGGAAGAAGTGAGTGGGAGGAAAGTAGAACTTGATGGAGGTAATTGTACCTTCTCCTGAATTGGAAAGTAGTTCATCACAGAAATCAGTTCCAGTGATGCACACATGAATTAGTGAGGAAGTTAATGATGATGATCATGAAACTTCAGATCAAGTTACTAACGAACCTCGCAGGTCAACCTGAGTACGTTCCATGTCAGAGTGGTACGGTAATCCTGTTCTGGAAGTCATGTTACTAGACCATGATGAACCTACGAACTATGAGGAAGCGATGATGAGCCCAGATTCCGTGAAATGGCTTAAGGCCATGAAATCTGAGATGGGATCCATGTATGAGAACAAAGTATGGACTTTGATTGACTTGCCCGATGATCAGTGAACCATTCAGAATAAATGGATCTTCAAGAGGAAGACAGACGCTGGTAGTAGTGTTACTATCTACAAAGCTCGAATTGTCGCAAAAAGGTTTTAGACAAGTTCAAGGTGTTGACTACGGTGAGAATTTCTCACTCGTATCGATGCTTAAAAGTCTGTCTGAATCATGTTAGCAGTTGCCGCATTTTATGAAATCTGGCAAGTGGATATCAAAACTACATTCCTTAATGGATTTATTAAAGAAGAGTTTTATATGATGCAACCAGAAGGTTTTGTCAATCCTAAAGGTACTAACAAAGTGTGCAAGCTCCAGCGATCCATCTATGGACTGGTGCAAACATCTCGGAGTTGGCATATACACTTTGATGAGTTGATCAAAGCATATAGTTTATACAAACTTGCGGTGAAGCCTGTATTTACAAGAAAGTGAGTGGGAGCACTAAAGCATTTCTGTTAAGTATATGTGAATGACATATTGTTGATCGGAAATAATGTAGAATTTTTTTGGAAAGCATAAATGAGTGTTTGAAATGAGTTTTTCAAAGAAATACCTTGGTGAAGCTGCTTACATATTGAGCATCAAGATCTATAGAGATAGAATAAGACCCTTGATAAATGTTTTCAATGAGTACATACCTTGACAAGTTTTTTAAGTAGTTCAAAATGGAACAGTCAAAGAAAGAGTTCTTGCATGTGTTGCAAGGTGTGAAGTTGAGTAAAGACTCAAAACCCGACCACGACAGAAAATAGAAAAAGAATGAAAAGTCATTCCCTATGCCTCAGTCATAGGTTCTATAAAGTATGCTATACTGTGTACCAGACCTATTGTGTACCTCACCATGAGTTTCGCAAGAGGGTACAATTGTGATCCAGGAGTGAATCACTGAACATTGGTCAAAATTATCCTTAGTGGAATAAGGAAATGTTTCTCGGTTATGGAGGTGACAAAGAGTTCGTCGTAAGGAGTTACGTCTATGCAAGCTTTGACACCGATCTGGATGACTCTAAGTCTCGATCTAGATACATATTGAAAGTGGGAGAGATTAGCTAGAGTATCTCCATGTAGAGCATTGTAGACATAGAAAATTTGCAAAATACATACGGCTCTGAATGTGGCAGACCCATTGACTAAACTTCTCTCACAAGCAAAACATGATCAATCTTTGGGTGTTAATCACATAGCGATGTGAACTAGATTATTGACTCTAGTAAAACCCTTTGGGTATTAGTCACATGGCGATGTGAACTAATCACATGGTGATGTGAGCTATTGGTATTAAATCACATGGTGATGTGAACTAGATTATTGACTCTAGTGCAAGTGGGAGACTGAAGGAAATATGCCCTAGAGGCAATAATAAAGTTGTTGTTTACATTTCCTTATATCATGATAAATGTTTATTATTCATGCTAGAATTGTATTAACCGGAAACTTAGTACATGTGTGAGTACATAGACAAAACAGAGTGTCCCTAGTATGCCTCTACTCGACTAGCTTGTTAATCAAAGATGGTTAAGTTTTCTGACCATAGACATGTGCTGTCATTTGATGAACGGGATCAAATCATTAGAGAATGATGTGATGGACAAGACCCATCCGTTAGCTTAGCATAAATGATCATTTAGTTTTATTGCTATTGCTTTCATCATGACTTATACATATTCCTCGGACTATGAGATTATGCAACTCCCGAATACCAGGGAACACCTTGTGTGCTATCAAACGTCATAACGTAACTGGGTGATTATAAAGATGCTCTACAGGTGTCTCCAATGGTGTTTGTTGAGTTGGCATAGATCGATATTAGGATTTCTCACTCTGATTGTTGGAGAGGTATCTCTGGGCCCTCTCGGTAATGCACATCACTATAAGCCTTGCAAGCATTGTGACTAATGAGTTAGTTGCGGGATGATACATTACAGAACGAGTAAAGAGACTTGCCGGTAACAAGATTGAACTAAGTATTGAGATACCGACGATCGAATCTCGTGCAAGTAACATACCGATGACAAAGGGAACAACGTGTGTTGTTATGCGGTTTGACTGATAAAGATCTTCGTAGAATATGTAGGAACTAATATGAGAATCCAGGTTCCGCTATTGGTTATTGACTAGAGATGAGTCTCGGTCATGTCTACATAGTTCTCGAACTCGTAGGGTCCGCATGCTTAACGTTGTGTGACGATTTGCATTATGAGTTATGTGATTTGATGACCGAAGTTTGTTTGGAGTCCCGGATGATATCGGGGACATGATGAGGAGTCTCAAAATGGTCGAGACGTAAAGATCAATATATTGGAAGGCTATATTCGTACATCGGAAAGGTTCTGAGTGATTCGGGTTTTTTTCGGAGTACCAGAGAGTTACGGGAATTTGTATTGGGCCTTAATGGGCCATATGAGAAAGGAGAGAAAGGCCTCAAGGGTGGTCGCGCCCCTTACCCATGGACTGATCCGAATTGGACTAGGGAAAGGGGGCGCCCCCTTCCTTCCTTCTCCTTCTCCCTTCCCTTTTTCCTATTCCATGTGGGAGGTGGAATCCTACTAGGACTAGGGAGTCCTAGTAGGACTCCACACTTTGGGCGCGCCCTATGAGGGCCGGCCTCCTCCTCCCTCCATCCTTTATATACATGGCCATGGGCACCACATAGACACACAAGTTGATCATTGATCTCTTAGCCGTGTGCGGTGGCCCCCACCACCATAATCCACCTTGCTCATATCGTAGCGGTGCTTAGGCGAAGCATTGTTCCGGTAGCATCATCATCATTGTCATCACGCCGTCGTGCTAATGAAGCTCTCCCTCGACACTCTACTAGATCGTGAGTTCGTGGGACGTCATCGAGCCGAACGTGTGCAGATCACGGAGGTGTCGTACTTTCGGTACTAGGATCGGTCGATCGTGAATACGTATGAATACATCAACCGCATTGTCATAATGCTTCTTCTTACGGTCTACGAGGGTACGTAGACAACACTCTTCCTCTCTCGTTGATATGCATCACCATGATCTTGCGTGTGCATAGGATTTTTTTTGAAATTACTGCATTCCCCAACAGATTTGTGATAGCAGGAGTACCCAACAGTTTCTTTTGGGTATCCTATGAAGACGCACTTCTCTGATTTGGGTTTGAGCTTATCAGGCTAAAACTTTTTCACATGAGCATCACAACCCCAAACTTTAAGAAACGACGGCTTAGGTTTCTTGCTAAACCACAGTTCATACGGTGTCGTCTCAATAGATTTTTAGACGGTGCCCTATTTAACGTGAATGCAAGTGTCTCTAATGCATAACCCCAAAATGATAGTGGTAAATCGGTAAGAGACATCATAGATCACACCATATCTAATAAAGTACGCTTACAATGTTCGGACACACCATTACGTTGTGGTGTTTCAGGTGGCGTGAGTTGCGAAACTATTCCACATTGTTTCAAATGAAGGCCAAACTTGTAACTGAAATATTCGCCTCCGCGATCGGATCGTAGAAACTTTATTTTCTTATTATGACGATTCTCAACTTCACTCTGAAATTCTTTGAACTTTTCAAATGTTTCAGACTTGTGTTTCATTAAGTAGATATACCCATATCTGCTCAAATCATCTGTGAAGGTCAGAAAATAACGATACCCGCTGCGAGCCTCAACACTCATCGGACCACATACATCAGTATGTATTATTTCCAATAAGTCAGTGGCTCGCTCCATTGTTCCGGAGAACGGAGTCTTAGTCATCTTGCCCATGAGGCATGGTTCGCAAGCATCAAGTGATTCCGAAAGCCCACCAGCATGGAGTTTCTTCATGCGCTTTACACCAATATGACCTAAACGGCAGTGCCACAAATAAGTTGCACTATCATTATTAACCTTGCATCTTTTGGCTTCAATATTATGAATATGTGTGTCACTACAATCAAGATTCAATAAACCATTCACCTTGGGTGTATGACTGATAACCCACAAGTATAGGGGATCGCAATAGTTTTCGAGGGTAGAGTATTCAACCCAAGTTTATTGATTCGACACAAAGGGAGCCAAAGAATATTCTCAAGTATTAGCAGCTGAGTTGTCAATTCAACCACACCTGGAAACTTAATATCTGCAGCAAAGTATTTAGTAGCAAAGTAATATGATGGTAGTGGTAACGGTGGCAAAAGTAACGGTAGAAGTTTTCATTTTATAGTGATTGTAACAGTAGCAATGGAAAAGTAAATAAGCGAAGAACAATATATGAAAAGCTCGTAGGCATTGCATCAGTGATGGATAATTATGTCGGATGTGATTCCTCATGCAATAGTTATAACATAGGGTGACACAGAACTAGCTCTAGTTCATCAATGTAATGTAGGCATATATTCCGAATATAGTCATGCGTGCTTATGGAAAAGAACTTGCATGACATCTTTTGTCCTACCCTCCCGTGGCAGCGGGGTCCTATTGGAAACTAAGGGATATTAAGGCCTCCTTTTAATAGAGTACTAGACCAAAGCATTAACACTTAGTGGATACATGAACTCCTCAAACTACAGTCATCATCGGTAAGTATCCCTATTATTGTCACTTCAGCGTTAACGGATCATAACACATAATAGGTGACTATAGACTTGCAAGATAGGATCAAGAACTCACATATATTCATGAAAACATAATAGGTTCAGATCTGAAATCATGGCACTCGGTCCCTAGTGACAAGCATTGAGCATAGCAAAGTCATAGCAACATCAATCTGAGACCATAATGGATACTAGGGATCAAACCCTACCAAAACTAACTCGACTACATGATAAATCTCATCCAACCAATGACCGTACAGCAAGCCTATGATGGAATTACTCACGCACGGCGGTGAGCATCATGAAATTGGTGATGGAGGAAGGTTGATCATGATGATGGCGACGGATTCCCCTCTCCGGAGCCCCGAACGGACTCCGAATCAGCCCTCCCGAGAGAGATTAGGGCTTGGCGGCGGCTCTGTATCGTAAAACGCGATGAATCCTTCTCTCCTATTTTTTCTCCCCGAACACGAATATATAGAATGGATTTGAGGTAGGAGGAGCACCAGGAGGCCCACGAGGCAGGGGGCGCGCCCCCCACCCTCGTGGACAAGGTGTGGGCCCCCTGGCCTTGATTCTTTCACCAATATTTTTTATATATTCCAAAAATAATCTCTATTGATTTTCAGGTCATTCCAAGAACTTTTATTTCTGCACAAAAATAACACCATGGCAATTCTGCTGAAAACAGCGTCAGTCCGGGTTAATTCCATTCAAATCACGCAATTTAGAATCCAAAACAAGGGCAAAAGTGTTTGGAAAAGTAGATACGTTACAGACGTATCAACTCCCCCAAGCTTAAACCTTTGCTTGTCCTCAAGCAATTCAGTTGACGAACTGAAAGTGACAAAGAAAAACTTTTAGAAACTCTGTTTGCTCTTGTTGTTGTAAATATGTAAAGCCATCATTCAAGTTTTCCGCAAATATTATGATGTAACCATATTCACAATAACATTTAGGTCTCATGTTTACTCATATAAATGGCACAATCGACTAGCGAGCAATAATAATAAATCTCGAATGACAACACTTTCTCAAAGCAATCATAATATGATATAACAATACAGTATCTTGCTAGCCCTTTCTGAGACCGCAAAACATAAATGTAGAACACCCCTGAAGATCAAGGGCTGACTGGAAATTGTAATTCATGGTAAAAGAGATCCAGTCAAGTCATACTCAATGTAAACTAACAATAATACATGCAAATGACAACGGTGCTCCCAACGGGTGCTTTTTAATAAGAGGATGATGACTCAACATAAAAGTAAATGGATAAGCCCTTCGTAGAGGGAAGCAGGGATTTGTAGAGGTGCCAGAGCTCGAAATAGAGGTGAATAATATTTTGAGTGGTATACTTTCATTGTCAACATAACAACCGAGAGATCTCGATATCTTCCATGCTACACACATTATAGGCGGTTCCCAAGCAGAATGGTAAAGTTTATACTCCCCCACCACCAACAAGCATCAATCCATAGCTTGCCTGAAACAACGGGTGCCTCCAACTAACAACAATCCTGGGGGAGTTTTGTTTGCAATTATTTTGATTTGATTTGAGCATGGGACTGGGCATCCCGGTGACCAGCCATTTTCTCGTGAGTGAGGGCGGAGTCCACTTCTCTTGAGAATAACCCGCCTAGCATGGAAGATACAGACAACCCTAGTTGATAAATGAGCTACTCGAGCATACAAAACAGAATATTTATTTGAAGGTTTAGAGTTTGGCATATACAAATTTACTTGGAACGGCGGGTAGATACCGTATATAGGAAGGTATGGTGGACTCATATGGAATAACTTTCGGGTTTATGGAGTTGGATACACAAGCAGTATTCCCGCTTAATACAAGTGAAGGCTAGAAAGAGACTGGGAAGCGACCAGCTAGAGAGCGACAACAGTCATGAACATGCATTAAAATTAACCAACACTAAATGCAAGCATGAGTAGGATATAAATCACCATGAACATAAATATTGTGGAGGCTATGTTGATTTTGTTTCAACTACATGTGTGAACATGTGCCAAGTCAAGCCACTCGAATTGTTCAAAGGAGGATACCACCCTATCATACCACATCACAACCATTTTAATAGCATGTTGGCACAAAAGATAAACCATTATAAACTCCTAGCAAATTAAGCATGGCATGAGCAACTATAATCTCTAATTGTCATTGCAAACATGTTTCATTCATAGTAGGCTGAATCAGGAACGATGAACTAATCATATTTACAAAAACAACAGAGGTCGAGTTCATACCAGCTTCTCTCATCTCAATCAGTTCATCATATATCGTCATTATTGCCTTTCACTTGCATGACCGAATAGTGTGGATAATAATAATAGTGCACGTGCATTGGACTAAGCTGGAATCTGCAAGCATTCAATACATGGGAGAAGACAGGGTAATATGGGCTCTTTATTAGATCAACAATAATGCATATGAGAGCCACTCAACATTTTCATCATGGTCTTCTCCTCTCGACCCCCAAAGAAAAGAAAAGAAACAAAACTATTTACACGAGGAAGCTCCCAGCAAGCAAAAGAAGAACGAGAAATATTTTTGGATTTTCTTTTTAATTACTACTACTACAAGCATGGAAAGTAAACTAGCTAAAAGCTACAACTAATTTTTTTAATTTTTCTTAAGGTTTTTCAAACACACAAAAAGAAAGCTTAAAAAGAAAATAGACTAGCATGGATGATACAATGAAAAAGTATGAGCACCGACAATTGTAATGAGTGTGTGAACACGAATGCAATGTCGGTGAGAAATACGTACTCCCCCAAGCTTAGGCTTTTGGCCTAAGTTGGTCTATGCCCATGGATCAAAGTTGTAGCTAGGGTCGTACTGAGATGCAGCGGCAATTGCCTCATGAGCTGCAGCTTGGAGGCGAGTTGCCTCCGTCCTCCTCTCGTACTCACTCGCCTCCTCCCTGGTTATAACATATCTCCCTTTTGTCTGAAAATCAAAGAAAGCAGGAGCAGGGAGAGCAACATGGACGGTGCGCCGTCTGTCAAAGATTAGTCAGTACTAGAGGAACTGATCGTTCCTCTCAACAAACTGATGACGAACCATAGCATTATAATCTAGATAAGCAGGAGGCAACTCAATATCATCCCCACGTATGGGTATACCAAGAAAGTTAGCTACATGAGTTGCATAAATTCCATCGAACAAATCTCCAGTTAAACCATTAAGATGCAACCTACATGCAACAATAGCCCCCAAGTTGTATTGTTTATCTCCTAATACAGCACTCTTGAGAACACTAAGATCAGGAACACACATGGGACATGCCTCATCCTTACCGTTAATGCATCTACCCACGAAGAGAGCAAAATAATGTGTGGAAAGAAAATGAATGCTCCCTATGGTAGCTTGTGTTATTTCTCTATAGATTCCCCCACAGTGATACCAGCAAGAAATTCTTTAAATTCAGATTTGCAAGGTTCACTAGCACTACCCCACTGTGGGAGTTTACAAGCAGTATTAAAATCTTCTAAGTCCATGGTATAAGATTTATCATAAAGATCAAATAGGACATTGTGAGAGTTGTGCGAGGACGTAAATTTAAACCTTATCACAAATGAATCAATTAAATAGAGGTATTGTCAGCACTTATCTGCCTCGAAGCTCTCAAGATTAGCGTCATGCACATATGCGTCAAATTCTTCCTTGATGCCTTCCTGGACCATGAAATCCTCTGACGGCCATTCACAAGGCCGCACTTGAGCCTCCCTTGGTAGTTCATTGTTTGGCTCGCGTATTGCGGGCCTTGGGTCTTGCTTCCTTGAGGAGCCACCTTGGTACATTTTCCTAAACATAATTCTTCCTCTAAAAAATTTCTGAAATTTTTAGTGACTCAAAATAGAAGTGAACCAGACTCAACAAATTGGTAGCAACTACTCCTACAAGTGTCTAGAGGCTATATCATGCATTAAAACTAATTTTGACCACATAAATTTGTCATGCAAGCTCAAGAACAGGGTCACCTAAGCAGCAAAAATTTGCAATAAATAAAGCACTATAACAAAAACTAATTGGACCATTGGAGGAGTCACATACCAAAGAACAGTCCCCCAAAGCCGTTTTGTGAATGGAGCTTTGAGGAAGGAGATTGAAAATGGCAGCAAGATGAGCTAGAACTCGGGTTTGAGCTGGTGGATGATTTTTTCTGGAGGAAGACGAAGTGTGTGGGTGCAAGAATAAGTGGAGGGGACCCATGTGGGGTCCACGAGGCAGGGGGTGCGCCCAGGGGGTAGGGCACGCCCTCCACCCTCGTGGGCACATGGTGAGGCCCCCTGATGTGTTCTCAGTGCCAAAAATTCTTAAATATTCTGGAAAAAATCATATTTCATTTTCAGGGCATTTGGAGAACTTTTATTTTTGGGGTATGTTTTATTGCAAGGATAATTCAGAAAACAGACAGAAAATACTATTTTTACTTTATTTAATATAAATAACAGAAAGTAAAAAGAGGGTATAGAAAGTTGTGCTTTCTAACTTCATCCATTTCATGCTCATCAAAAGGAATCCACTAACAAGGTTGATCAAGTCTTGTTAACAAACTCATTCCGAATAATATGAAACCGGAGATATTTTGAATAACACTAGGTTACCTCAACGGGGATATGCACGTCCCCAACAATAAGAATATCATATTCCTTCTTGACAGTAGGAAGAGGAAATTCAAAATCTCCAATAGTAATTGTTGAAAATTTTCCAATAGAATTGATGCGGTGGACTTGAGGTTGTTTCCTCGGAAAGTGTACTGTATGCTCATTACCATTAACATGAAAAGTGACATTGCCTTTTTTGCAATCAATAACAGACCCTGCAGTATTCAAAAACGGTCTACCAAGGATAATCGACATACTATCGTCCTCGGGAATATCAAGAATAACAAAGTCCATTAAAATAGTAACGTTTGCAACCACAACAGGCACATCCTCACAAATACCAACAGGTATAGCAGTTGATTTATTGGACATTTGCAAAGATATTTCAGTAGGTGTCAACTTATTCAAATCGAGTCTACGATATAAAGAGAGAGGCATAACACTAACACCGGCTCCAAGATCACATAAAGCAGTTTTAACATAGTTTCTTTTAATGGAGCATGGTATAGTTGGTACTCCTGGATCTCCAAGTTTCTTTGGTATTCCACCTTTAAAAGTATAATTAGCAAGCATGGTGGAAATTTTAGCTTCCGGTGTCTTTTTTATTAGTAACAATATCCTTCATGTACTTAGCATAATGTAGCGACCAGACCTCAAACAGTCTGATCTCTGTGCTCCGGTGTCATCCCTGGATCAGTAATGCTGACAACACACAGTACTCGGAGGATTTATAACAGAGTAGCAATCACACACTTATTACATCGAGTGTCTCCATAGAGAACTTATTACAATAAATATGGCTTAAGGCCATCTAATAACGATAACAGCGGAAGGCTTGGAATATAAGTGAGTCCATCAACTCCAACGGCATCACTGAGTATAGAACCACGACCTAAAAACTCCTTAATCATCGTCTGAAAAGTATGCAACATTAATGTTGCAGCCCGAAACGGGTCAGCACATGGAATATGCTGGCAAGGTAACACATAAATAATAATGGAATGAAACAGCTATACTATGTGCATATTTGGCTGGTGGAAAGCTCTATGGTTATAGTTTTTGCGTAAAGCCAATTTTTCCCTACTTCAAAGGAATAAATTTATTTAACTATCAGGGTAGTTGTTAAACATTGAGAATGGTTGACAGCATTCTCAATCCCAATTAAGCATCATCATTAATCAAAATCCAACAAAATTAATTTAGAGTAACATGTTGAGATTCACATGATAATCCAAGTACTAGATACTCAAGATTGTCCATAACCGGGGACACGGCTAACCATGATTAGTTTATTACACTCTGCAGAGGTTTGCGCACTTTTCCCCACAAGACTCGATCGCCTCCGTTTGGTTTCTCGCACTACATGGTGTTTGAGAAGACGGATGATCAAGACATAGTATTTCAGAAGCGCTAGCACCTTACGATCGGGTAGACCGTACCACCTACATCCCCTACATCTGCTAGTCTACCACTGTAAGAGTTCGCACGACTTAGTCAACTATGCTAGAGCCCATAATAGCTTGTGGCTGCACACGGAAGTTTCTAGTATGAATAGTCTCATGATCCCTTTGAGCCTGGGTGGCGGTCCAAAAGAAAACAGGCAAGTCCTGGAATACCCAGGTGCCTCAATCCACCCAGATGTGTGTTTAAGTTGCCACCTTAGATAAACCATTAATTAACAAATTCACATCTGTCATGGATATCACTCACCCAATCCACGTCTACTAGCATAGCATGGCATAATAAACAAACGTAGAAGTAACTCCCAAAGGTTTGATAATAAACAGGTAGTAGGTACTACCTCAACTACTTCCCATCCCACAATTTAATTAGATCCTAATCATGCAATGTATGAGGATTGATCTAATACAATAAAACTAGGTATTAGGAAAGGTATGATCAAAGTGTTACTTGCCTTGCTGATGATCCGCGAAACCTAGAGATTCGAAATAACAGGCGGCGCACTCCGGGTATTCTATCACAGACAAACAAACAAGCATACAATAAGTACTCATCTAATGCACAGGTAAAAGTCAAATAAGAGATCTAACCAGAAGGTTCAACTTAAGAACTCCGTTTTGCAAAAAGAATCAAATCGAACGAAGCAACGAAAGTCAAACGACGAAAGAAAACAACTTCGTTCTACTAATCTGGATCTAAGGCAATTTTTACAGTAGCAAAAACTTGTTTAAGTTGGTTAAACGGATAGAGGGTTTCGAGACGAAACTTCAGGCGCTTGAATCGCCTGATTTCGGTAAACGAGCGAAAAGTTATACTAAAACGAAAATCGGATCAGGAATCGCGATCAGAAAAATCGCGGATTTAATCCGAGAAAAAGAAAAACGACGAACGTTCATTAGAACGAATGAACGGACGAACGCTATTTAAATAAATCGGAAAAACCGATCTATTTTAAAAAAACCGAAACTAAAAAAATGACGGCAAAACCGGACGGTTTTTCGAAAAAAAATAAAAAATACGGCGCGGAAATCGAGGCGGTCTCGGGCGGCGTGTCGCCGGCGGCGACGGCGGCATCGGCGGCGGGTGGCGCGTCGGCAGTGGGCGGCGCGGCGGCGGCATCGGCAGCGAGGGGGCGGCGCGCTGGGGGCGGCTCGGCTAGGGTTTGGCTGGGGCGGGGCCTCCCCCCGGCTTATATAGCCTAGTCGGGCCGGAGTCCGGGTCGGACACGGCCCGTTAGATCGATTCGTTTTTTTAATAAATAATTACGCGCGGAAGAAAAATAAAAAGAAATACTAAACGGACTCCAAAAATCCCGAAATAAATTTTCCCCGGCTTCTAAAATCAAGCCGCACAAGGTGAACATTTATTTGGGGCCTAAATGCAATTTTGAAAAATGCACATTTTTCCTAAATTCAAATAAAATAACGAAAAACTCTGAAATAAAATCTTATTTGATTTTATTATTAAATCCTCAATATTTCTTTATTTTTGGAAAGTCATTTTATTCCCTCTCTCATATTTTTGTAATAGAAATAACTGACGATAAAATAACAAAATCAAATGATCCTATTCTCAAAATTTGAAAAAACTCAAATATGAAAATAACGAAATCCCCAACTCTCTCTGTGGGTCCTTGAGTTGCGTAGAATTTCTAGGATCAACCAAAATGCAAAATAAAATATGATATGCATTTATGATCTAATGTATAACATTCCAAATTGAATATTTGGGATGTTACAAACCTACCCCCCTTAAGATGAATCTCGCCCTCGAGATTCGGGTTGGCTAGAAAATAGGTGAGGGTGGTCCTTGAGCAAATCTTCCTCTCGTTCCCAGGTGGCTTCGTCCTCCGTGTGGTGGCTCCACTGAACTTTGCAAAACTTGATAACCTTGCTGCGAGTGACTCGGCTGGCAAACTCGAGAATCTTAATTGGTTTCTCCTCGTAGGTCAAATTGTTATCCAACTGAATAGTTTCCAATGGCACTGTATCTCTCAAAGGTATGTCAGCCATCTCCGCGTGACACTTCTTCAACTGGGAAATGTGGAACACATCATGAACTCCTGACAATCCTTCGGGCAATTCCAACTTGTAGGCCACTTCTCCCATACGCTCCAAAACTCGATATGGTCCTACAAATCGTGGCGCTAACTTTCCTTTAACCCCGAAGTGGAGATACTCGAAGATAAGCTCTATCTCCGACTTCATAAACTGTCTCCTTGCGTTTAGAATCTGCATAACTCTTCTGTCTGGACTGGGCTACCTTGAGCCTATCGCGAATCAATTTCACCTTCTGTTCAGACTCCTTAATCAAGTCAGGTCCAAACAACTGGCGGTCTCCATCTTCGTCCCACGACAATGCTGTCCTGCACCTCCTTCCATACAAAGCTTCGAAAGGGGCCATCTTTAAACTGGTTTGGTAACTGTTGTTGTAAGAGAACTCTGCATATGGCAAATTGTCGTCCCAACTAGATCCGTAATCTAGCGCACAAGCTCTCAGCATATCCTCCAAAATCTGATTGACTCTCTCGGTCTATCCATCTGTCTATGGATGAAAAGCTGTACTGAATTCTAGCCTGGTTCCCAAAGTTTCAAGAACTTTGAGGTAAACTGGGTTCCTCTATCCGATACGATACTCCTCGGAACTCCATGCAGACATACGATCCTGGTCATGTATATCTTTGCCAACTTAGCACTGGTGTAAGTGGTCTTTACTGGGATGAAATGACCTACTTTCGTCAATCGATCAACTACAACCCAAATTGATTCATAGCCTGAACGAGTCCTGGGTAATCCCGTGATAAAATCCATGCCTAACTTATCCCACTTCCATTCGGGTATCGGCAATGGTTGTAACAATCCTGCTGGCTTCTGATGCTCTGCCTTTACTCTCTGACACACATCACAGACTGCTACATACTCTGCAATATCCTTCTTCATTCCGGTCCACCAGAAAATATCTTTCAAATCCAAATACATCTTGGTATTTCCTGGATGAATCGAATATGGTGAATCGTGTGCCTCTTGCAGAATCAACTTCCTAATCTCCGGGTCATTGGGCACATAAACACGGTCTTCAAACCATAGGGTGTCGTGCTCATCCTCACGAAATCCTTTAGCCTTTCCTTTGCTAAGTTTCTCCTTAATAGAGGCAATCTCCTTGTCAGTCTTCTGAGCTTCTCTGATTCTATCCATCAAAGTTGACTAAATCTCCAATGCTGCTACATAGCCTCTCGGAACTATTTCCAAACATAGTTCACGAAGATTTTCTGCTAACTCCCTTGGTATTTCTCCCGTCATTAATGTATTCACGTGGCTCTTACGGCTTAATGCGCCAGCTACTACATTAGCCTTTCCGGGATGGTAATGCAATCTCATATCATAATCCTTGATGAGCTCCAACCATCTCCTTTGTCTTAGGTTTAACTCCTTCTGTGTGAAGATGTATTTCAAACTCTTATGATCCGTGTACACCTCACAATGATTTCCAATCAGAAAATGTCTCCATGTTTTCAATGCATGCACTACGGCTGCTAACTCCAAATCATGCGTAGCATAATTCAACTCATGAGGCTTCAGTTGTCTTGACGCATATGAAACAACTATCCCTTCTTGCATAAGCACTGCTCCAAGTCCTCGACGTGAAGCGTCACAATACACCTCATAGTCCTTGGTCTGGTCTGGCAAAATCAACACTGGTGAGGTAACCAAACGTTTCTTCAACTCCTGGAAACTAGCCTCACATTCCTCCGTCCATATGAACTTGGTATCTTTCTTTAATAACTCCGTCATAGACTTCGCAATCTTTGAGAAATTCTCAATGAATCTCCGGTAGTATCCTGCGAGTCCAAGAAAACTCCGGATCTCTCCCACGGTGGTTGGTGCTTCCCACTTGGTCATGGTATCTACTTTGGTAGGATCTACTGCTATACCTTCTCCGGATATAACGTGTCCGAGGAATCCTACTTCCTTCAACCAAAACTCACATTTGCTGAACTTGGCATATAGTTGATGTTCTCTAAGCTTTCCAAGTACCAAACACAAATGCTCCTGATGCTCCTCTTCATTCTTCGAGTAGACCAGGATATCATCAATGAACACTACGACGAACTTATCCAAAAACTCCATAAATACTTTGTTCATCATGTTCATAAAATATGCGGGTGCATTAGTCAGACCAAATGACATAACAGTATACTTGTACAGCCCATACCTGGTGGTAAAAGTTGTCTTAGGAATATCCTGTTCCTGAATCTTCAACTGGTGGTATCCTGATCGTAGATCGATCTTGGAAAATACCTTAGCTCCTTGTAATCGATCAAATAGATCATTGATCATCGGTAGTGGGTACTTGTTCTTGATTGTTACCTCATTCAATCCTCGATAATTGACAACCATCCTTAACGATCCATCCTTTTTCTCCACCAGAAGTACTGGCGATCCCCAAGGCGAAGAACTTGGGCGAATATATCCCTTATCCAGTAACTCCTTAATCTGCTTCTTAATTTCCACCAAATCTTTTGCAAGCATCCTGTATGGTCTCTTTGATATTGGCCCTGTGCCTGGCAATAGCTCAATCAAGAACTCAATATCTCTATCCAGTGGCATGCCTGGCAACTCCTCTGGAAATATTTCAGGGAAATCCTTCACTACTGGTACTTCCTCCTGCACAACTCCTGTTAAGCAATTTACTTGAGTCCTCTTTGGCACATGTCGGGATACATAGTTGATCCTTCTCCCTTCTAGGGTGGTAAGCAAAATTGACTTACTAGCACATTAAATATTCCCTTCATACTTTGACAACCAATCCATGCCTAATATCACATCCAATCCTTGGGATTCCAATACTATTAGGTCTGAGGGAAAAACATAGTTACCAATTCTCAATGGTAACCGATCACACCATCGACTAGCCAAATATTCGGCTCCAGGCGAGGTTACTAACATGGGTGATCTAAGGTCTTGGGTTGACAGGTTATACTTATCCACAAATCATCTTGATATGTATGAATGCGATGCACCAGTATCAAAAAGAACGAGTGCAGTAAATGACTTAACCAAAAATTTACCTATTACTGCATCAGGCTGAGCTTCAACCTCCTCCACGCTAACGTGGTTCACCTGTCCCCTGTTGAAAGGGTTCGGCTTCTTCCCAGAGCTTCCATTGCTATTTCCATTTTGTATTTCAGGGCATTCATTGGCATAATGTTCGGGCTTTGAACACTTAAAGCAAGTGACTTGGCTCAGGTCCTTCTTGGCTGGGGTTGATGGGTTGGTGCGATTCTGGCCATTGCTTCCTCCATTTCCATTACCATTCCTGGTGCCATTGTGATTGTGCGAGCTACCTCCTCCATGGATATGCTGAAAATGTCCTCCCGGTCTAGGGGTAAAACATGGCTTCTGCTGAGCTCCTGAAGTGTACTTTCCTTGTCCATACTTCCTCTTGCGATTCTCAATTTGCTGTTGCTTGCCTTCAATCATAAGAGCACGGTCTACCAACTCCTGGTAGTTGTTGAAGGTTGCTACCATCAACTGCATGCTCAACTCATCATTCAGTCCTTCCAGAAACTTCTCCTGCTTAGCTGCATCCGTAGCAACGTCATCTGGGGCATAACGTGCTAACTTACTAAAGTCCTCCACATACTGGCCTACTATCCGTCCTCCTTGGCGCAAGTTGTGAAACTCTCGCTTCTTCATGGCCATAGCTCCTGCTGAAACATGGGCAGTTCGAAAAGCCTGCTGAAACTGGTCCCATGTGACAGTGTCGACAGGGAAAGTGGCTGTGAAATTCTCCCACCATGATGCTATGGGTCCTTCAAGCTGCGGCAAACTTCACCTTCTCCGCATCCGTGCATCCTGCCGTGGTCAACTCTCTAGCTGTCTTGCGGAGCCAATCATCTACAACTATCGGCTCGGTGCTACTGGAAAACACCGGCGGATTTAGCCTAATAAAATGGGCTAAGTGATCAACAGGTGGTGGTGGTGGTGGGTTGTTGTTGTTGTTGTTCCCCTGGTTCTGATTCTGGACTAGCAACTGCATCAATGTGTTCTGCTGCTGGATCAACTGGGTGAGCTCCGGTGGAAAGGTAAATCCGGGGTCATGTCTCAGAGGCATCTGAGGGTTTAGAAAAGATGAAATGTAAGAATAGAGGGGGTGTAAAGAGAAAACACTACCCATATGCACATGAGGCAAAAGCAAACAATTCACTTCATTCAATCAAACAAGGGCATACAATCGATCTAACTATCGCAAAAGTGCTCGGACTACTATATTTACATGGTGGACTACTACTACTGATGAGGTGGTCTACTAGAAATATTCTTCGGTTGTAGACTCCATGATATCTGCTCCAACTTCATCAACATAGTCATCATCGCTTTCGTCTGGGTCCGAGTCTGTGTCGTCGATGATGATGTAGTCTTCCGGGCTAATCTCCTTGGGTTCTTCATCTTCATCTACTGGTGTAGGGTCTCCCATAAATATCCTGATCTTCTTGATCAGATCGTCATTCTTCTCCACCAATACTTCAATTTCCTCTTCATAATCTTCACGTGTAGCCTTGAGTTCTTCCTCCAGTTCCTTGATTCTTGTCTTAGCCTTCTTCAGATCTATCATGTCGGCGCACATCTGGTTCTCCTGTCATCAAATGTGCTGGTTTAACTCCTGGATAAAAGCTGCAATTGATCTATCCTTTCTGGTGCTGATCATCTCCCAGTGCTCATCTCGGCGCCCACAAATCTGGTAGATAGTATCCTTGAGATCATTGCGGTAGACTTCTCCAATGCGTCCCATGGCGATGTGAGCTGCCATGCTCTTTCCTAGACTCCAAGTTGGTGCATCAAAAGAAAACTCTATGGGCTCAGTGACTGGCATGAACGTCCTTCCTGGAACTTGAACTTGAATCATCCAGCGCTCTTCTTCAGGTAAAGTGGCGTTGTAGGTTCCTGTGAAGCTGGGTACTCCTATGTTTAGGTATCTAGTGACTTCCTTCAAGTGACGTCCAAAGGGTGTATCTTCATCCGGTTGTGTGAACTTGTTCCTTGCATCCACCATCCTAAAAGAGTAGAAAAGATGAGAGGTCAGAAAGGAAGAGAGGGAATAGTGATCTAGGTCTTTAGATTAGTGGTCGTGTCCTATAGTTAGTGTGTGCTCTAATACCATCTCTGTAGCGACCAGACCTCAAACAGTCTGATCTCTGTGCTCCGGTGTCATCCCTGGATCAGTAATGCTGACACCACACAGTACTCGGAGGATTTATAATAGAGTAGCAATCACACACTTATTGCATCGAGTGTTTGCATAGAGAACTTATTACAATAAATATGGCTTAAGGCCATCTAATAACGATAACAGCGGAAGGCTTGGAAGATAAGTGAATCCATCAACTCCAACGGCATCACTGAGTATAGAACCACGACCTAAAAACTCCTTAATCGTCGTCTGAAAAGTCTGCAACATTAACGTTGCAGCCCGAAACGGGTCAGCACATGGAATATGCTGGCAAGGTAACACATAAAGAATAATGGAATGAAACAGCTATACTATGTGCATATTTGGCTGGTGGAAAGCTCTATGGTTACAGTTTTTGCGTAAAGCCAAATTTTCCCTACTTCAAAGGAATAAATTTATTTAACTATCAGGGTAGTTGTTAAACATTGAGAATGGTAGACAGCATTCTCAATCCCAATTAAGCATCATCATTAATCAAAATCCAACAAAATTAATTTAGAGTAACATGTTGAGATTCACATGATAATCCAGGTACTAGATACTCAAGATTGTCCATAACCGGGGACACGACTAACCATGATTAGTTTATTACACTCTGCAGAGGTTTGCGCACTTTTCCCCACAAGACTCGATCGCCTCCGTTTGGTTTCTCGCACTACATGGTGTTTGAGAAGACGGATGACCGAGACATAGTCTTTCAGAAGCACTAGCACCTTACGATCGGGTAGACCGTACCACCTACATCCCCTACATCTGCTAGTCTACCACTGTAAGAGTTCACACGACTTAGTCAACTATGCTAGAGCCCATAATAGCTTGTGGCTGCACACGGAAGTTTCTAGTATGAATAGTCTCATGATCCCTTTGAGCCTGGGTGGCGGTCCAAAAGAAAACAGGCAAGTCCTGGAATACCCAGGTGCCTCAATCCACCCAGATGTGTGTTTAAGTTGCCACCTTAGATAAACCATTAATTAACAAATTCACATCTGTCATGGATATCACTCACCCAATCCACGTCTACTAGCATAGCATGGCATAATAAGCAAACGTAGAAGTAACTCTCAAAGGTTTGATAATAAACAGGTAATAGGTACTACCTCAACTACTTCCCATCCCACAATTTAATTAGATACTAATCATGCAATGTGTGAGGATTGATCTAATGCAATAAAACTAGGTAGTAGGAAAGGTATGATCAAAGTGTTACTTGCCTTGCTGATGATCCGCGAAACCTAGAGATTCGAAGTAACAGGTGGCGCACTCCGGGTATTCTATCGCAAACAAACAAACAAGGATGCAATAAGTACTCATCTAATGCACATGTAAAAGTCAAATAAGAGATCTAACCAGAAGGTTCAACTTAAGAACTCCGGTTTGCAAAAAGAATCAAATCGAACGAAGCAACGAAAGTCAAACGGCGAAAGAAAATAACTTCATTCTACTAATCTGGATCTAAGGCAATTTTTATCGTAGCAAAAACTTGTTTAAGTTGGTTAAACGAATAGAGGGTTTCGAGACGAAACTCCAGGCGCTTGAATCGCCCGATTCCGATAAACGAGCGAAAAGTTATACTAAAATGAAAATCGGATCAGGAGTCGCGATCCGAAAAATCACGGATTTAATCCAAGAAAAAGAAAAACGACGAACGTTCATTAGAATGAACGGACGGACGAACGCTATTTAAATAAATCGGAAAAACTGATCTATTTTAAAAAAAATGAAAAAAAAACGGCACGGAAATCGAGGCGACCTCGGGCGGCGTGTCGGTGGCGGCGTCGGCGGCGGGCGGCGCAGCGTCGGCGGCGGCGGCGGGCGGCGCGGCGGCGAGGCGGCGCGCTGGGGGCGGCTCGGCTAGGGTTTGGTTGGGGCTGGGCCTCCCCCCCGGCTTATATAGCCTAGTCGGGCCGGAGTCCGGATCGGACACGGCCCGTTAGGTCGGTTCGTTTTTTTATAAATAATTACCCGTGGAAGAAAAATAAAAAGAAATACTAAACGGACTCCAAAAATCCCGAAATAAATTTTCCCGGGCTTCTAAAATCAAGCCGCACAAGGTGAACATTTATTTGGGGCCTAAATGCAATTTTGAAAAACACACATTTTTCCTAAATTCAAATAAAATAACGGAAAACGCCGAAATAAAATCTTATTTGATTTTATTATTAAATCCTCAATATTTCTTTATTTTGGGAAAGTCATTTTATTCCCTCTCTCGTATTTTTGGAATAGAAATAATTGACGATAAAATAACAAAATCAAATGATCCTATTCTCAAAATTTGAGAAAACTCAAATATGAAAATAACGAAATCCCCAACTCTCTCCCTGGATCCTTGAGTTGCATAGAATTTCTAGGATCAACCAAAATGCAAAATAAAGTATGATATGCATTTATGATCTAATGTATAACATTTCAAATTGAAAATTTGGGATGTTACACATACACTAGTGCAGAACCGGGCAATAGCACCGGTTCGTAAGGCCCTTCAGTGCCGGTTCCATAACCGACACTAAAGTGTGGTCACTAAAGCCCCCCCCCCTTTAGTACCGGTTCAGCATGAATCGATGCTAAAGGGAAACCACGTGGCACGAGCCAGCTCCGGGGGCCGGGAGCCCTTTAGTACCGGTTGGTAACACCAACCGGTACTAAATGTTTGTGGGTTTTTGTTTTATTTTGTATTTTTCAATTAAATTTGTGTTATCAATTTAATTTAGGATTGTTTTGCGTTATAATGAGTTGTAGTCGTCATCATCATCATCATCATCGCATATTAATAAATAAATAAACTCTAGCTAGCTAAAAATCATCGTAGTCGTCTAATTACCACTATTTAATCATCATAGTCATTACCGCTAGCTATCTAATCATCACCAACACTGGCTAGCTTAAAGAGGAAACATTCACTTTGTAACAGAAGCAAAGATATCATCAAGTTCAACATAATCATCACCAACATCGAAGTTTAGGACACGGACATGAGACACTAATTAAGAGCATGAACTAGTGCTGCTCCCTCTCAGGTAGAATAGCATAGAACATGTATAGCTCTCTAAACAATTAGGTAAATGACCGAAAAACAACAAATGATGTCAGAACATGTTGGAAATTGATGACGTCGCTTTGAATGCTGCATACTAAACACAAAAGAAGTCCGGAGTTCAAATAAGTTTAAAAAACATTGAAGTGGCCACGTAACAGATGAGTTCTCGTCCGAAACCCTGATACTCTGAAAGAGTTTGTCCAGTTTGTACACGAAGTGCGTCCAGTTTTTGCCGTGACCCTCTCTACTCTTTCGCGCATGCTATGCGGGTGATATGATGATACCATGCCAAGTTTCAACATTTTCAGGATTCATTTTGTAGTGATTTTCAATTTCACGGTCATTTAGCTCTCTAAACAATTAGGTAAATGACCGAAAAACAAAAAATGATGTAGAACATGTTGGAAATTGATGACGTCACTTTGAATGCTGCATACTGAACACAAAAGAAGTCCGGAGTTCAAATAAGTTATTAAAAATAAAAAAGAGGTGCAATGCTGGTTAATTTGCTTCAAGCCATTCGGAATAGTGTAGACTGCACTGCACATAGCTCAGTGCAATCTATGCTATTCCGCAAGGCTTGAAGCTAATCAACATGTAGGTGAGCATTGCAACTCTTCGTCATTGTCTGTGCACTCACGGCTTATAAACCGCTCATACTGCCTCTCTCTTGGCGAGGTGGGACTAAAAATCATCTTACAAAGAAACTCTAGTACCGGTTCATGGCATGAACCGGTACTAAAGGTCTCGTGGGGGCTCCAGACTGACCATAGCCTGACACAGCCTCATTAGTACCGGTTCGTGGCATGAACCGGTACTAAAGGTTACCCATGAACCTGTACTAATGATGCCCGCCCGCCTAGCCGTTGGAACCGGCACTAATGGTCACATTAGTGCCGGCTCAAATTCAAACCGGCACTAATGTGCTTCACATTTGACCCTTTTTCTACTAGTGATAAGGGTTCATTTTAAGCATGTCAGTCAAACACATACACAAAAAGATAGGTCTAATCATTTCAGCAAAGCGCTCAAAATCCTCATCATCCTTTTTCTTGGATGGTTTAGGAGGAAAAGGCATGGGTTTCTGAACCCATGGTTCTCTTTCTTTACCGTGCTTCCTAGCAACGAAGCCTCTCTTATCATAACGTTGATTCTTTGATTGTGGGTTATCAAGATCAACAGCAGGTTGAATCTCTACATCATTATCATTGCTAGGTTGAGCATCAACATGAACATCATCATTAACATTATCACTAGGTTCATGTTCATTACCAGATTGTGTCTCAGCATCAGAAATAGAAATATCATTGGGATTCTCAGGTGTGTCAACAATAGGTTCACTAGAAGCATGCAAAGTCCTATCATTTTTCTTTTTCTTCTTCTTAGAAGAACTAGGTGCATCAATATTAGTTCTCTGAGAATCTTTCTCAATTCTATTAGGGTGGCCCTTAGGATACAAAGGTTCCTTAGTCATTTTACCCCCTCTAGTCATAACTCTAACAACATTATCATTTTCTTATTATTTAATTCATTGAGCAAATCATTCTGAGCCTTAAGTACTTGTTCTACTTGAGTGGTAACCATAGAAGCATGTTTACTAATGAGTTTAAGTTCACCTTTAACTCTAAACATATAATCACTCAAGTGTTCAATCATATAAGCATTGCATTTCAATTGTCTACCAACATAAGCATTGAAGTCTTCTTGCCTAACCATAAAGTCATCAAACTCATCTAAGCATTGGCTAGCAAACTTAGTAGATGGGATTTCACATTTATCAAATCTATGGAGAGAATTTACCTTTACTACCTACGCCGGGTTATCAAGACCATGTATTTCTTCAATAGGTGGTAAATTCTTAACATGTTCAGCTTTAATACCTTTTTTCATAGATTTTTTTGCCTCTTGCATATCTTCAGGACTGAGAAATAGAATACCTCTTTTCTTTGGAGTTGGCTTAGGAGTTGGTTCAGGAAGTGTCCAATCATTTTCATTACTCAACATATTATTCAATAGCAATTCAGCTTGATCAACAATTCTTTCCCTGAAAACACAACCAACACAACTATCCAGGTGGTCTCTGGAAGCATCGGTTAGTCCATTATAAAAGATATCAAGTATATCATTTTTCTTAAGAGGATGATCAGGCAAAGCATTAAGTAATTGGAGAAGCCTTCCCCAAGCTTGTGGGAGACTCTTTTCTTTAATTGCACAAAATTATATATTTCCCTTAAGGCAGCTTGTTTCTTATGAGCGGGGAAATATTTAGCAGAGAAGTAATAAATCATATCATGGGGACTACGCACACAACCAGGATTAAGAGAATTAAACCATGTTCTAGCATCACCCATTAATGAGAACGGAAATAACTTAAGGATAAAGTAATAAAGAGTTTTCTCATCATTAGTGAATAGGGTGGCTATATCATTTAATTTAGTAAGATGCGCCACAACAGTTTCAGATTCATAGCCATAAAAAGGATCAGATTCAACCAAAGTAATTAACTCAGGATCGACAGAGAAATCATAATCCTTATCGGAAATAGAAGTAGCAAAAAGCAGGGTCATATTTCATTCTAGCATTCAAAGATTTTTCTTTCAGCTTAACTAATAATTTCTTAAGATCAGATCTATCATTGCAAGCTAAGAAGTCTCTAGCAGTTTCTTCATCAATAACATAACCCTCAGGCACAATAGGCAATTCATATCTAGGGGGAGAATCTTCATCATCACTTTCATCAATATTATCAGTTTCAATAATTTCATTCTCTCTAACCATAGCAAGTTGTTCATCAAGAAATTCACCTAATGACACGGTATTATCAAGCATAGAAGTAGTTTCATATAAGTATCAAGCAAAGGAGAAGTGGCATCATCAATAACATGTGACATATCAGAATGAATAGCAGGAGTAGGTGTCGCAAGTTTACTCAAAACAAAAGGTGAATCAAGTGCAGAGCTAGATGACAGTTCCTTACCTCCCCTCGTAGTTGAGGGAAAAATCTTGGTTCTTTGATCTTTCAAGTTCTTCATAGTGACCAGTAGATATAAATCCCAAGTGACTCAAACAATAGAGCTATGCTCCCCGACAACGGCGCCAAAAAAATAATCTTGATAACCCACAAGTATAGGGGATCGCAACAGTTTTCGACGGTAGAGTAGTTAATCCAAATTTATTGATTCGACACAAGGGGAACCAAAGAATATTCTCAAGTATTAGCAGCTGCGTTGTAAATTCAACCACACCTGGAAACTTAATATCTGCAGCAAAGTATTAGCACTTGCCGTGGATTCTTCTTCCAGTATTTTTAATATATTCCAAAAATAATCTCCGTTGATTTTCAAGTCATTCCAAGAACTTTTATTTCTGCACAAAAATAACACCATGGCAATTTTGCTGAAAACAGCGTCAGTCCGGGTTAGTTCCATTCAAATCACGCAAGTTAGAATCCAAAACAAGGGCAAAAGTGTTTGGAAAAGTAGATACGTTGGAGACATATCAATGACCACATAAGGTTTTATTCATGTAAACAGAATAACAATTATTCTTTGACTTAAATGAATAACCGTATTGCAATAAATATGATCCCATCATATTATGCTCAACGCAAACACCAAATAACATCTAGTTTAGGTTCAACACTAATCTCGAAGGTAAATGGAGTGTGCGATGGTGATCTTATTAAACTTGGAATTACTTCCAACACACATCGTCGCCTTGCCCTCAACTAGTCCCTGTTCATTTTATAACTCCTGCTTCAAGTTACTAATCATAGCAACTGAACCAGTATCAAATACCCAAGGGGCTACTATGAATACTAGTAAAGTACACATCAATAACATGTATATCATATATACTTTTGTTCACTTTTCCATCCTTATTATCCGCCAAGTATTTGGGGCAGTTCCGCTTCCAGTGACCATTTCCTTTGCAGTAGAATCACTCGGTTTCAGGCTTGGGTCTAGCTTTAGGCTTCTTCATGGGAATGGCAACTTTCTTGTCATTCTTCTTGAAGTTCCCTTTCTTTCCCTTGCCCTTTTACTTGAAACTAGTGGTCTTGTCAACCATCAACACTTGATGCTTTTCTTGATTTCTACCTTCGCCGATTTCAGCATCGCGAAGAGCTCGGGGAATCGTTTACGTCATCCCTTGCATATTATAGTTCATCACGAAGTTCCAATAACTTGGGGATAGTGACTAGAGCACTCTGTCAATCACTATCTTATCTGGAAGATTAAATCCCACTTGATTCAAGCGATTGCAGTACTCAGACATTCTGAGCACATGCTCACTGGTTGAGCTATTCCCCTCCATCTTGTAGGCAAAAATACTTGTGAGAGGTCCCATACCTCTCGACTCGGGCATGAGTCTGAAATACCAATTTCAACTCTTGGAACATCTCATATGCTCCATGGCCTTTCAAAACATTTTTGAAGTCCCGGTTCTAAGCCGTAAAGCATGGTGCACTAAACTATCAAGTAGTCATCATACCGAGCTTGTCAAACGTTTATAATGTCTACATTTGCTCCTCCAATAGTTCTGTCACCTAGCGGTGCATCAAGGACATAATTCTTCTGTGCAGCAATGAGGATAATCCGACCTAGTCCGCATCATTTATACCATCAACTTTCAACTTAGTTTTCTCTAGGAAAATATCATAAATAAAATGGGGAAGCTATATGCGAGCAATTGATCTATAGCATAGATATGCAAATACTATCAGGAATAAGTTCATGATAAATTTAAGTTCAATTAACCATATTACTTAAGAACTCCCACTTAGATAGACATCCCTCTAGTCATCTAAATGATCACATGACCCATATCAACTAAACCATGTCCGATCATCACGTGAGATGGAGTAGCTTTCAATGGTGAACATCACTATGTTGATCATATCTACTATCTGATTCATGTTTGAACTTTTAGTCTCAGTGTTCCGAGGCCATATCTGCATATGCTAGGCTCTCAAGTTTAACCCGAGTATTCTGCATGTGCAAAACTGGCTTGCACCCGTTGTATGTGAACGTAGAGCTTATCACACCCGATCATCACGTGATGTCTCAACACGAAGAACTGTCGCAATGGTGCATACTCAGGAGAACACTTATACCTTGAAATTTTAGTAAGGGATCATCTCATAATGCTACCGTTGTACTAAGAAATATAAGATGCATAAAAGATAAACATCACATGCAATCAAAATATGTGACATGGTATGGCCATCATCATCTTGTGCCTTTGATCTCCATCTCCAAAGTACCGTCATGATCTCCATCGTCACCTCCATGACACCATGATCTCCATCATCTTGATCTTTTATCAACGTGTCGTCACATGGTCGTCTCGCCAACTA
Source organism: Triticum dicoccoides (assembly GCF_002162155.2). Lineage (NCBI taxonomy): Eukaryota > Viridiplantae > Streptophyta > Magnoliopsida > Poales > Poaceae > Triticum > Triticum dicoccoides. Next base: position 24,056,351 of record NC_041388.1, read on the forward strand.
TTGCTTTTGCAACTGCTATCGCATAGCGATAAAGTAAATCAATTATATGGCGCTTTCATCTTATGCAATAAAGAGACAACCATAAGGCTCCTACCAGTTGCCGACAACTTTAACAAAACATGATCATCTCATACAACAATTTATATCACATCACGTCTTGACCATATCACATCACAACATGCCCTGCAAAAACAAGTTAGACGTCTTCCACTTTGTTGTTGCAAGTTTGGCGTGGCTGCTACGAGCTTCTAGTAAGAACCGTTCTTATCTACGCATCAAAACCACAATGATTTTTCGTCAAGTGTGCTATTTTAACCTTCAACAAGGACCGGGCATAGTCAAACTCGATTCAACTAAAGTTAGAGAAACAGACACCCGCCAGCCACCTGTGTGCAAAGCACGTCGGTAGAACCAGTCTCATGAACGCGGTCATGTAATGTCGGTAGAACCAGTCTCATGAACCAGTATCATGACCGGCATTACATGACCGCGTTCATGAACTAGTCTCATGAACGCGGTCATGAACGCGATAAAGGGCCAACTGTTGGGGAACACAGTATTTCAAAAAATTTACCTACGGTCACGCAAGATCTATCTAGGAGATGCATAGCAACGAGAGGGAAGAGTGTGTCTACGTACCCTTGTAGACCAAAAGCGGAAGCGTTTAGTAATGCGGTTGATGTAGTCGAACATCTTCGCGATCCAACCGATCAAGTACCGAACTCACGGCACCTCCGCAATCTACACACGTTCAGCTCGGTGAAGTCCGTCGAACTCTTGATCCAGTTGAGGTCGAGGGAGAGTTCCGTCAGCACAATGGCGTGGTGACGGTGATGATGAAGTTACCGGCGCAGGGCTTCGCCTAAGCACTACGATGATATGACCGAGGTGTGAAACTATGGAGGGGGGCACCGCACACGGCTAAAAGATCAACTTGCGTGTCTATGGGGTGCCCCCTCCCACGTATATAAAGGGGGGAGGGGAAGGAGGCTGGCCAAGGGTGGCGCACCCAAGGGGGGAGTCCTACTCCAAGTAGGACTCGCCCCCTCCTACTTCCACAAGGAGAAGGGGGGAAGGAGTAGGAGAAGAGAAGGAAAGGGGGGCCGGCCCCCTAGCCCTAGTCCAATTCAGTTTGGGCTAGGGGGCGCGCACCACTCCTTGGCCTGCCTCCTCTCTTCCACCATTTGGCCCATGAGGCCCAATAACTTCCCCCCGGGGGGGTCCAGTAAACCTCTGAAACTCATCCGAAATGACTCGAACCATACCAGTGTCCGAATGTAACCTTCCAATACATGGATCTTTATGTCTTGACCATTTCGAGACTCCTCGTCATGTCCATGATCTCATCTGGGACTCCGAACAACCTTCGCTCATCAAATCACATAAACTCATAATACAAATCATCATCGAACGTTAAGCGTGTGGACCCTACGGGTTCGAGAACTATGTAGACATGACCGAGACACATCTTCGGTCAATAACCTATAGTGGAAACATGGATGCTCATATTGGTTCCTACATATTCTATAATGATCTTTATCGGTCAAACCGCATAACAACATATGTTGTTCCCTTTGTCATCGGTATGTTACTTGCCCGAGATTCGATCGTCGGTATCATCATACCTAGTTCAATCTTGTTACCGGCAAGTCTCTTTACTCGTTCTGTAATGCATCATCCTGCAACTAACTCATTAGTCACTTTGCTTGCAAGGCTTATAGTGATGAGCATTACCGAGAGGGCCCGGAGATACCTCTCCGATACTCGGAGTGACAAATCCTAATCTCGATCTATGCCAACTCAACAAACACCATCGAAGACACTTGTAGAGTATCTTTATAATCACCCAGTTACATTGTGACATTTGATAGCACACAAGGTGTTCCTCCGATATTCGGGAGTTGCATAATCTCATAGTCAGAGGAACATGTATAAGTCATGATGAAAGTAGTAGCAATAAAACTAAACGATCATTATGATAAGCTAACGGATGGGTCTTGTCCATCACATCATTCTCTAATGATGTCATCCCATTCATCAAATGACAACACATGTCTATGGTCAGGAAACATAACCATCTTTGATTAACGAGCTAGTCAAGTAGAGGCATACTAGGGACACTGTTTTGTCTATGTATTCACACATGTACTAAGTTTCCAGTTAATACAATTGTAGCATGAATAATAAACATTTATCATGATATAAGTAAATATAAATAACAACTTTATTGTTGCCTCTAGGGCATATTTCCTTCAGTTCCCGAGGGGGAACGTGTCACCTTTGTGTACGAAATGATATATGCTGCCTCCCCCTTGATTTTTTACAGAGGCGACATAGAACTATATGAGTGCCATGTTAAAATTTGGAATTATTTCGGGTTCGTTTGGCCTCTTTTATACATTAATTGAGTTTCTGGGCATTTAATGTGCATAATTCAAATTTGAACTACAAGCACATGCTCCAGTGCACCAAAGTTGGTTGAAAAATCACATGTTGTCCTTGGGTGAATTTCTAGGTCCCATGCAAAAAATGGGAATGAAATTTAAACATCTGGGCGTCATGGCTCGGTCGAAAAAATTGAGAAACTTATATTTTTAATTCCTATAAATCCAAAACACGCATGAAAATCTTGAAACTTGACATGGTGTCATGACATGGCACCAACATGATGTGGTAATTTTTTTGGCCGAATTGGGACAAGCTTTGTTATAAGCTTCTTGCAAACCGGAGCTTCCCTAAAGAAGGCTCGTGGTTCCGAGAGGGAACGTGTTGATACTTCTTCAATGTATCTATAATTTATGAAGTATTCATGCCATGCTTACAACAATTTTATATGATTTTGGTATGATTTGCATCGACCTAACCCGGACTGACGTTGTTTTCAGCAGAACTACCGTGGTGTTATTTTTGTGCAGAAATGAAAGTTCCCCAAATGAGCTAAAAATTTTTGATGATTTTTTGAACAAAAAAGACCCCCGATGCTTCGTGGGAGGGCCAGAAGAGCCACGAGCAGGGCACAACCCACCATAGCGCGCCTTAGGGGCTCGGCTTGCCCCGGTGGGTTGTGCAAATTTGCACACAACTTTGCACTGAAATTGCATATTTTGGAATATGCAAAGAATAAGCATATAATAGTGCATATTATTTAGTACCTACATATATACTTACAAAAGAAAAATTACAAAGTTTTGTAAGAATGAATTAATTGGAGGTATTGATATTACCCTTAAAGAAGAAAGAAAATAAAATAGCAACTAAAAAAATCAAAATAGAAAAGTTTTTTAAGAAAGAATGAATTAGTGACAGGTATTTCACTTCAAGAACAAAGAAAAAACTTGCACACAACTTTGCATCGAAATTATACCTATTGTAATATGCAAAGAATAATCATATAATAGTGAAATTTTGACATATATTATATAGTATTTGTGTGTGTATATTTACAGTGGCCCAACATGCCAAAAAATACACAAAAAAGAAAGATTTAAAACTAACTAATAAAGGAAAGGAAATTACAAAAGCAAAAAAGCATTAAAATAGAGAAATGGAAAAACAAAGAAAAAAGAGGATGGCTATGTCGCACTTGAATGGGTTTTGGCCTGTTAAAGAATCGACTGACCCAAATATGTGGTCTGTAAAAAAACTCAAAACAACTCTTAGACAAGCCCGGATCTTCTAAAGAAAACACTTAGACCAGCCCAGAAAAGAAGTACATGAATCTCAATGCACAAATCAACTGCCTAAATCGATTCACCAAAAATGAATTTCTAGACGACTCACACACATATAGGGTCTGACTATATAACACCATGATGTGAGTTAATATCTCACATCGAAGTTGTGACATCAGCAGAGGAGCACGACAAAAAAATTAAGTTACATAGTGCGCTACATAGGAATTGAACTCTGGACCTCATACCAAGGAACAAGAACTCCTACCACTCTGACAAGTAACTACTATTGATAATTAGGAAATGAGGATCATTTAAGAACATAGCATACCGTCCAGATTAGAAGACATGTTTGAAATTCTTTAGAAAACTTTTTTACAGATTGTGATTTTTTCTGAAATGTTGAATATTTTCAAAAACATAAACAATTAAAAATTTCGAAAAATATTTTTCAAATGTGAATAAACTTTATAATTCTGACTTTTTGAATAAAAAGAACAAAATTTGGTATTCCGAACAATTTCTTCTTGAACAAATTTTGTAAACATGGATAATTATAGAAAACTGAACAGTTTTAGAGTGTGGACACTTTTAAAAATTCCAAACATTTAAATAAACATGAATAATTTATTCTTTTTCATTTTAATTATATATTTTCAATATTTTTTGCACCATTTAGAAAATGTTGATATTTTAAAATGTTTATGCATTTCAAAACAATTTTTGTGATGTTTAAAAAATGTATCATACAAATGAAAAATCATAACAACCAAAGAAATGTCCATGACAAATTTTTTAAAGAAACATCATGCATTTAAAAAAACATGACATTTTATAGAATTTCAAATATGCAATGTAAAAAACAACAGTTTTCATAATTTTCTAAAAAAGTTTCATACCATTTAGAAAAATCGATCAGTAGGAATTTGAAAATGTTTACCATGTATTCTGAAAAATGCTCGGGCCTGTATTTGAAAAATACTCATCGTGTATTTTCAAAATATCTTCAGTGTGTGTTAAAAACGGTTCCCTTGTATATAGAAAAATACACAATGTGTACTACAAAAGTGGACATGTATTTGCAAAAAAAATACAACTATATAGTCGTACTGGGTTGGGACTGAGTTGCTTGCCGAGAGTGGACATGCAACTATGTTGGGGCACGAGTTGCATGTTTTGCTTGGACATGCAACTGGGTTGGGTGGGCTTACATGTTGAGGTTGGACATGGAACTAGAGAGGGATCAGGGCAAGTTGCGTGTTACAAAATAGAGCACAAACCTAGTTGCGAGTCAAAGGGTAGGCTTGTAATTGGGAGAACTATGAGCTGAGTTGCGAGTTGAGGATGAACTAATGATTAAGACAACTACAAAATATGAGACCAGTTGCGAGTCAATGGTCGACTTGCAACTGGGATAAAAAAGCTACAGTTTCCAGTTGCGAGTTAAGGATGGACTTTCAACTAGGATGAAAGACACTACAAAATATGAGACCAGTAGCGAGTCAAGGGTCGACTTGCAACTGGATAAAAAAACTAAAACTATGGGACAAAAACACAAGCCTAGTTATGAGTCAATGGTGGGCTTACAACCGAGAGAAAACAAACTACATGCCTAGTTGCGAGTCGAGGGTGGACTTATAACTGAGACAAGTATATAAAACAATGATACGCTGCGTGTTGAGGGTAGACTTGCAACCGAGATGAAAAACAAAACGCATCACAGTTGCGAGTTGAGGATGAACTTGCAATTAGGACAACAAAAAAGTATTGTCGGGACTTGTAACAAACTACAGTTGCTATTCGAGGGTGGACCTGCAGCTGGGACAAAAAAAGGTCGGAGCCCAGTTGCAAGTCGAGGATGGACTTGCAACTAAGACAACAACAAACTATGGTCGGGACTTGCAACAAACTATGGTTGCGACTCGAGGGTGGACTTGCAACTGGGATAAGAAAAGGTTGGGGCCTAGTTGCGAGTCAAGGGTGGACTTGCAACTAGAATAAAAAAAGTCGCGTCCCACTTGCGAGTCGAGGGTGGACTTGCAACTAGAACAAAAAAATGTTGGACCCCTGTTGGGAGTCGAGGGTGGACATGCAACTAAGACAAACAGAAAGGTTGGGCCACAGTTACAAGTCACAGGTGGACTTGCAACTTGGACAAGTAAAGGTTGGGCCCAGTTGCGGGTCGACAGTAGACTTGCAATTGGGACAAAAAAAGTTTACCCTAGTTGTGAGTCGAGGTTGGACTATCAACTGGAAAAAAAGGTCGGGCCTCAATTGTGAGTCGATGGACTTGCAACCGGGACAAAAAAAGATCGCTCCCCAGTTGCGAGTCGAGGGTGGACTAGCAAATTGGGGCCAAAATAGATTGGGCTTTCGTTGCGAGTCAAGTGTGAACTTACAACTGGGACAAAAATGTTGAGACCCAGTTTGCAAGTCGGGGGTGGGATTGCAACATGGGAAAAAAAAGTTCGAGCGCCAGTTACGAGTCAAGGATGGACTTACAACTTGAAAAGGTAAAAAGACAGCCGCTTTGTCTAGTGATGGACAGTCAACTAACATTAATAAAAAATAATGATTTTTAAAAATGGAAAGACAAATGGAAAATAAAAAAATAAAAAATAAAAGTCTGATATTCAAAAGTTTATGCATTTGAAACAAAATAAAAACAAAAAACATCACATGTGGCCACATCTCACGCCGAGGCAACCCACGAAGGTGTGAAAGAAAAAATGGCCTAAATGCTACGACTGCTCCCTAACGCAAGCAACAAGTACAAAATCAATACATAACGATAAAAAATCAAAAGAATATGAATCTTGATGTCTAAATTGTGTGGTTAGAAAAATAGATGTGATATACTATTTCACATCTAGACGTGAAATAGCAAATCTGCAGGCTCGATCCGTTTGTAAGTTCAGATTTGCTATTTCACATCTAGATGTGAAATAGTTATCTCACATCTAACTTTCTAACCGTGTGATGTAGACATCAAGATTCTTATTCTTTAATTTTTTTTAAAACTTTTTATCATTGGGTGTTCTTCCTTTGAGTTGCCTCAACATGGGTTGCCTCAACGTGAGGACGCCATTTTTATCACTCGCATGAGGAGCCACAAGTGATTTTTTATTTTTTTATTTTTTATTTTTCTTTTTCCTTCTTATTTCTTATTTTTATTTATTTTTTCACATGCATAAATTTTTAAATTCATGATTTTTTTTATTTTTCTTTTCACATTCCAATTTTTTCTTTTTATTTTTTAAAAATTCATGATTTTTTCCATTGTTGTTAGTTGACTGTCCACTGTCAAACATCCACCACCAAATAGAGAGGATGTCTTCTTTTTATCCCAGTTGTAAATCCACCCTCGACTCGTAATTGGGGCCCAAACTTTTTCTATCTCTGTTGCAATCCCACCCTCAACTCGCAATTGCACATTGACATTTCCGGTCCCAGTTGCAAGTTCACCCTCAACTCGCAACTTGTGCCTAATTTATTTCAGTCCCAACTGTAAGTTCACCCTCTACTCGCAACTGGGGAATGACCTTCTTTTTGTCCTAGTTGCGAGTCCATCGACTCACAATTGGGGCCCGACCTTTTTTTCCAGTTGATTATCCAACCTCGACTCACAACTAGGGTAAACTTTTTTGTCCCAGTTGCATGTCTACCATCGACCTGCAACTGGTGATGGGGTTATGTACCTAGGGTAGGGTCATGGACCTGATCCAAGTAACTTACCCAAGGACATCCTTAGAAGAGGTCGCCTTCCAGTCGACCAACGAGGACTCACTCGACTGGCCTGAAGGACTCGACCACGAAGACTCACTCGACCACCAGGAGGTCAAGAGGCACTCTGCACTGCAACGGCCTGTAATTAAGTAGCCTTTATGACAGTAAAGACACTTTATGTGGGGCGTTACCAGTAACGCCCCATACTTAACTCACCTTAAACCCTCTCCTACGTGGGCTGGCTGGGGTCCTGGCGCACTCTATATAAGCCACCCCCCTCCACAGGCAGAAGGGTTCGGCACCTTGTAACTCATATACTCATAATCCACTCGACCGCCTCCGGGCTCCGAGACGTAGGGCTGTTACTTCTTCCGAGAAGGGCCTGAACTCGTACATCCCTTGTGTTTACAACCTCTCCATAGCTAGGACCTTGCCTCTCCATACCTACCCCCACTCTACTGTCAGGCTTAGAACCACGACAGTTGGCGCCCACCGTGGGGCAGGTGTTTTAGCGATTTTGTGGAGAAGTTGCGATTCTTCCGAGTACTTTCATCATGGTGTCTGCTGGAGTTTTGGTCGGGGGTCAAGAGATCCGTCTCGGCACTCTCACCTTCATCGCCGACGACTCCGCGTGGCTCCAGGAGGCTCCACTCGACGTGGATGCGCTCCCCGTCCGCGGTGCGACGCATTTTCGCGCATGTGTCCGCGGCGTTCTGTTGCGACAACCGTCGACCCAGTATCGGTCGGCTCCTCCATCGTCCACCCTCCCGGTCTCCCGCCAGCGCAAGCGCTCGGGCCGGTCGAGGCTTCAGCGATGGGTGAGACACGCGGTGGCTCGCCAATCAGCCACCACCCAAGTTGCGGCAATCGAGCCCGACGAATCTCTCTACGGCTTGTTCGATCTGTCGACTGGCTCCGTAGAGACTGCATCCGAGTGCGGTAGCAGTGATCTAGCGGCGGAAATCTTGATGGTCGACGGGCCCCGCAGTCCCCCTGGCTTCGCCCGTGATGATGGAGCAGGCGACGGAGGCGACCCCGCACGACGCCACGAAGAGTACCAGCCCGAGCCACTCGACTCTCTGCAAAGAGAGGAACTTCGCCGCAGGAACGTGGATGCCCTGCGTATTCCCATCGCAGGAGAAACCCCCGAGGCTCGTGCCTTGGAGGAGGCGCGTCTGGCCAATTTGGCCGAGCGCACTCGACTGGAGAACCTTCAGCGAGCACTCGACGAGCGCGCGCGGCAACGAGTTCCCGACACCAGTCGACGTCAACTCTTCCCGCCGACTCAGGTATATCGAACCCCAATTCAGAATTTAGCAGCTGCGACCCGTATAGCAGAGTCCATCCAGCCTTCGCAGTCGGAAGCTGGCAGAGGTTTGCTGCAGATCAGGGATCTGCTCCGGGCAGCAGGAGATCAGAATTCAGCCGTGTCTCAGTCGCGCAACAGAATTCACAGTCGATCCGTCACTGTGAATACGGTTCAGTCGGCTCACAGCCCCAGATCGCCTCCGCGGCGTGAAGGGCGCGAGAATCGGCGAGATCAATATGGCGACAGACTCGACCGAGATGATAGGCGTCGAGTGCCCAATTCCCCTCCGAGGGGTGGGTCTTACGCTCCTCGGTGGCAAGATGACAGGCGTTAGTACAGTACGGGGCGAAGGGTTCCAGTCGACCCCAGAGAACCAGGCTTCGATGCGCGATCCATTATCGTGCAAGGTTTGGTCGACCGGAACAGAGCCCATCGGGGCGGACTCGACAGAGATGCACCCACAAGCAGTCGAGTGCATGTTTCTGGTCCCGAATGTTTCAGCAGAGCTATCAGGGCCGCAGTTATCCCTCCCAATTTCAGGTTGGCAACAGGAGTCAGCAAGTTCACTGGTGAGTCTAAGCCTGAAACTTGGCTTGAAGACTACCGAGTGGCAGTTCAGATTGGTGGTGGGAATGACGAGGTGGCCATGAAGCACTTGCCCCTCATGCTGGAAGGTTCTGCTAGGGCATGGTTGACTCAATTACCTCCTAGCAGCATTTACACTTGGGAAGATCTGTCCCGAGTGTTCATCAGAACGTTTGAAGGAACTTGCAAGCGACCAGCTGGATTGACAGAGTTGCAAGTCTGCGTGCAGAAGGCCAATGAGACCCTCAGAGAGTATATTCAGAGGTGGATCACTTTGCACCACACTGTGGAGAATGTGTCTGATCATCAGGCAGTCTGCGCCTTCAAGGATGGCGTCAAGAACAGAGAACTGAGTTTGAAATTTGGTCGAACCGGTGACATGACCTTGAGTCGGATGATGGAGATTGCTACCAAGTACGCCAACGGCAAAGAAGAAGACCGACTCCGAAGCGGCAAGCACAAGCCGAGTCAGTCGGAAAAAGGAAACACCAGTCGGAAACAGAAGCGGAAGGCTGAACCAGCAGCTCCTGGAGAGGCTCTGGCCGTGACTCAAGGAAAGTTTAAGGGGAAACCAAAAGGATCCTGGAACCCCAAGAAGGTAAAGGATAAAGAAGGGAACGACGTGATGGATATGCCATGTCACATTCACACGAAGAAAGACGAAGAGGGGAATATCATTTACCCGAAGCACACCACTCGCCAATGTCGACTCCTGATCCAGCAGTTTCAGGGAAAACAGTCTAAGGACAAGGAGAAGGAGTCGGACAAGGCCGAAGACAAGGAGGACAGTGAGGAAGGATATCCGCATATCAACTCCACTCTGATGATCTTTGCAGATGTGGAAAGCAGGAGTCGACTGAAAGTCATTAACCGAGAGGTGAACATGGTTGCCCCAGCAAAAGCAAATTATCTGAAATGGTCTCAAACACCCATCACATTCGACCAATCTGATCACCCGACTCATATTGCCACCCCTGGGAGGCAAGCTTTGGTGGTCAATCCAGTTGTCGAAGGCACTCGACTGACAAAGGTGCTGATGGATGGTGGAAGCGGGCTGAATTTGTTGTATGCAGACACACTGAAAGGAATGGGCATTTCGATGTCCTGACTGAGCACTAGTAACATGAGCTTTCATGGAGTTATACCAGGGAAGAAAGCCGAGTCACTCGGCCAAATAGCTTTGGACGTGGTGTTTGGTGATTCGAAGCATTTTCGCAAAGAAAAGTTGACGTTTGAGGTCGTGGATTTTCAGAGTGCATATCATGCCATTTTGGGGAGACCAGCTTATGCACGGTTCATGGCTCGACCATGCTACATGTACCTCAAATTGAAGATGCCCGGCCCCAAAGGAGTGATCACTGTCACCGGTGATCGGAAAAAGGCAGAAGAGTGCTTTCAGAAGGGCTCCAAGATTGCCGATTCCCAGGTGACAGCGGTCGAGTTCGAAGAATACAAGCAAAACGCAGATCCCAGTGACTTGCTGCGATCAAAGAAACCCGCCATAGAGTCTGCATTCCAGTCGTCCGGTGAGACGAAGCCTGTTCACATTCACCCGACTGACCCCGATGCAGCTCCGACTCGCATCTCCACAACACTCGACCCAAAATAGGAAGAAGCGCTCATCCAGTTCCTCCGTGAGAACTGGGACATTTTTGCATGGAAGCCCGCTGACATGCCAGGTGTTCCCAGGGGACTGGCTGAGCATCGCCTAAGAGTCAACTCATCTGCAAAACCAGTCAAAGAGCATCTTCGGCGGTCCGCCGTCCAGAAGAGAAAAGCCATTGGTGAGGAAGTGGCTTGACTGTTGGCAGCAGGATTTATCCGAGAGATATACCACTCCGAGTGGCTCTCTAATGTCGTCATGGTCCCTAAGAAGGACAAGTCGCTCCGAATGTGCATTGATTTCAAGCACATCAACCGGGCCTGCCCGAAAGATCGTTTTCCTCTCCCTCGCATAGATCAAATTGTTGACTCGACCGCGGGATGCGAGAGGCTATCTTTTTTAGATGCCTACTCCGGGTACCACCAGATCCGTCTGTACGGACCCGACGAGGTAAAAACAGCTTTCATCACTCCATTCGGGTGCTTCTGCTATATCACCATGCCATTCGGCCTCAAGAATGCCGGAGCCACATTTATGCGAATGATTCAGAAGTGTCTACTCACTCAAATCAGTCGGAATGTGGAAGCATATATGGATGATATCGCTGTCAAGTCACGAAAAGGTTCCGACCTGCTCGCTGATCTCGCCGAAACATTTGCCAACCTCAGAAGATACGATATCAAGCTCAATCCATCAAAGTGCACATTTGGAGTTCCTAGTGGCAAGTTACTCGGTTTTCTCGTTTCCGAACGGGGAATCGACGCTAACCCAGAGAAGATTGGCACTATTCTCCGAATGAAACGCCCTGTGCGAGTGCACGATGTCCAGAAGCTTACTGGATGCTTGGCCGCATTAAGTTGATTCATCTCACGACTCGGTGAAAAGGCATTGCCTCTTTACCGACTGATGAAGAAGACAGACAAGTTCGAGTGGACTCCAGAAGCTGATGCAGCGTTTGCCGAGCTAAAAACTCTGCTCTCCACCCAGCCGGTGCTTGCTGCTCCAATCAGCAAAGAGCCTCTGTTGCTCTATATCGCAGCCACAGGACAAGTCGTCAGTACTGTGCTAACGGTCGAGCGGGAAGAAGAAGGAAAAGCTCTCAAAGTTCAGCGCCCAGTGTATTATTTGTCTGAAGTCTTGACTCCATCCAAGCAGAGATATCCTCATTATTAGAAGCTTGTGTATGGAATATACATGACCACAAAGAAGGTTGCTCATTATTTTTTTGATCATTCCATCACAGTCGTCAGCGACGCTCCACTATCAGAGATTTTGCACAACAGAGATGCAACTGGCCGAGTGGCCAAATGGGCGATTGAACTTCTTCCCCTTGATATCAAGTTTGAGGCAAAGAAAGCCATTAAGTCCCAGGCAATAGCAGATTTCCTCGCCGAGTGGATTGAACAACAGCAGCCGACTGAAGTTCACTCGGAGCATTGGACCATGTTTTTTGATGGCTCTAAGATGTTGAATGGTTCCGGTGCTGGGGTCGTCCTAGTTTCCCCCAGAGGAGATAAGCTCAGATATGTGCTCCAGATTCACTTTGATTCCTCCAACAATGAGGCAGAGTATGAGGCCCTCTTATACGGGTTGCGCATGGCCATTTCACTCGGCGTCCGTCGCCTGATGGTCTATGGCGACTCGGATTTAGTGGTCAATCAGGTGATGAAAGAGTGGGACGTGAGAAGCCCAGCCATGACTGGATACTGCAGCGCAGTAAGGAAGCTGGAAAAGAAGTTCGAGGGGTTGGAGCTCCATCATATACCCCGACTGAAAAATCAAGCAGCTGATGATCTAGCAAAGATAGGTTCCAAGAGAGAAGCCATTCCGAGTGGTGTGTTCTTGGAGCATATACACACTCCGTCAGTCAAAGAAGATCCTTTCACCGAAGAAACTCCACAACCCAAGAGTGCCATAGATCCGACTGAAGTTGAAGTCCCAGCGGTGGTCGACTTGATCATGGAGGTTTTGGTGGTCATTCCCGACTGGACAGTTCCGTATGTCGCATATATCCTGAGAAAAGAGCTTCCGGAGGATGAGGAAGAGGCTCGACAGATCGTCCGTCGATCTAAGGCCTTTACCGTAATCAAAGGACAATTATACAGAGAAAGCGCGACTGGAGTTGGTCAGAAGTGCATAACACCAGAAGAAGGTCGACTCATCCTCAGTGATATTCACTCGGGGACCTGTGGTCATCATGCGTCCTCTCGGACCATCGTGGCCAAAGCATACCGAGCCGGATTTTACTGGCCAAAGGCGAATGAGATGGCAAAAGATATAGTGGATAAGTGCGAGGGATGTCAGTTCTACTCGAATATGTCGCACAAGCCTGCGTCGGCCCTGAAGACCATCCCACTCGTCTGGCCTTTCGCAGTATGGGGACTGGACATGGTCGGTCCTTTGAGAACAGGATGAAGTGGCTTCACGCATGTACTGGTGGCAGTCGACAAGTTCACCAAGTGGATCGAGGCTAAACCAATCAAGAGCCTTGACACCAGTACTGCTGTTAGCTTCATCAGGGAACTAATATTCAGATATGGTGTCCCGCACAGCATCATCACGGATAATGGGTCGAACTTTGACTCAGAGGAATTCAGAGATTTCTGCAACTCCCAAGGCACACGGGTCGACTACGCTTCAGTCGCCCATCCGCAGTCGAATGGACAAGCAGAGCGAGCTAATGGACTGATTCTTAAGGGATTGAAGCCTCGACTGATGCGTGATCTCAAACACGCGGCTGGAGCTTGGGTCGACGAACTTCCCTCGGTGCTTTGGGGGCTGCGGACCACACCTAATCGGTCGACCGGAAGAACTCCATTCTTCTTGGTCTACGGAGCTGAAGCAGTCTTGCCGAGTGATCTTCTCCACAATGCTCCTCGAGTTGAAATTTACAACGAAGCAGAGGCTGAACAAGCACGGCAGGATGCAGTCGACCTTTTGGAGGAAGAAAGGGAGATGGCTCTGATCCGCTCGACCATCTACCAACAAGATTTGCGTCGTTTCCACGCCAGAAATGTGAGAGGTCGAGCCTTCCAGGAAGGGGATTTAGTTCTCCGAGTGGATCAGCACAAACCACACAAGCTTGCTCCTTCTTGGGAAGGCCCCTTCATCGTCACCAAAGTTCTCCACAACGGGGCGTACCGTCTTTACAACGTCGAGCATAATATCGACGAGCCCCGAGCTTGGAACGCGGAGCTACTCCGCCCATTTTACACTTAAGTTTTATCACTCGGATGAGTTGCAATAAAGTACTTCTGTAGTTCATGGACCTCAAAATAATAGTGTCATAGTTCCTCCATAATTTCTGTCACTTTTTATTTTTGTCCACAATAAAATTCCCCCTCAGTGGGTGACTTAGCCGCGAATCCGTTTCGCCTAAGTTTGTAAAAATCCTACCGAGTGGTGAGCCAGACTCTCACTCGGAGGCTTAGCTGCGAATCCGTTTCGCCTAAGTTATCAAAATCCTACCGAGTGAAGAGCAACCCTCTCACTCGGGGGCTTAGCTGCAGTCCAAGCACTCGCCTAAGTTATAAAAATCCTACCGAGTGAAGAGCAACCCTCTCACTCGGGGGCTTAGCTGCAGTCCAAGCACTCGCCTAAGTTATAAAAATCCTACCGAGTGGTAAGCCAGACTTTCACTCGGGCGCTTAGCTGCAGCCCTGTGCTCGCCTAAGTTATAAAAATCCTACCGAGTGAAGAGCAACCCTCTCACTCGGAGGCTTAGCTGCAGTCCAAGCACTCGCCTAAGTTATAAAAATCCTACCGAGTGAAGAGCAACCCTCTCACTCGGGGGCTTAGCTGCAGTCCAAGTACTCGCCTAAGTTATAAAAATCCTACCGAGTGAAGAGCAACCCTCTCACTCGGAGGCTTAGCTGCAGCCCTGTGCTCGCCTAAGTTATAAAAATCCTACCGAGTGAAGAGCAACCCTCTCACTCGGGGGCTTAGCTGCAGTCCAAGCCCTCGCCTAAGTTATCAAAATCCTACCGAGTGAAGAGTAAACCTCTCACTCGGGGGCTTAGCTGCAGCCCAGTGCTCGCCTAAGTGGACTGAAGAATAAGTCGATTGCAGTAAAGGCGCCTTGCTTTGAACCTGCAGAAGACATTTCGAGCCAAAGGCAATCGTATTCAAGCACCAAATTCAAGTTTGAATCGATATCTAAAGGAACCGAGAGTGCTCAGGCGTTAAGCCTGTTAAGGTTTATCGGTTACAATTCCACTCGGCATACCGAGGCAAATTTAAAGCGTTGAGCCAGAAGAAGTTTTTTACCCCTCCTGTGGAGGGCTGGAAGGTGCAACGAATTCATCAAGGTCAATTCCGTCGGCGATCCGAGTGGCAGCTGCAAGGAAAGTTTCCATAAAGGACCTGAAGTCGTGTTTCTTGGTGTTGGCCACCCGAAGAGCCGCCAACTTCTCTTCTCGCGCATCTTTACAGTGGACTCGGGCCAGACACAGAGCAACATCTGCACCACACCGAGCCGAGGACTTCTTCCATTCCTGCACTCGACCAGGAATCGTGTTCAAGCGGGTCATCAGCGACTCAAGGTCATTCTGAAGTGTCTCCTCAGGCCAGAGCGTCGAGTCGATGCGAGATGTGGCAGCCTTCAGCCTTGCGAGATAGTCCACGACAGCTGCAACACGAGACTCCAGTCGGAAAACATCCATGGCAACTTCGTCGTTCACCGGAGAATTGACGGGGTTGAGGTTTGGCTCCAGTCGGCTGGTTTCTTCTTCAAAGTTTTGACAAAATTCTGCAAGGATGATCACTAAGTCAAGGAGATGGTCGAATGGAAAAACCACAATTGGAAATGTTCGCCAAGCATAGAGGTTTACCTTCAAGCATAAGAAACAGCTTCTTGGCAAGACCACTCAGGAAGGCCTCCAGATCAGTTTTCTTCCCAGTCAATTTGCTGACTTGGTCGGTCAGGGCAGCTTTATCAGTTTTCAGTCGACTGACCTCCTTGTTGGCGATCCCAAGAGCAGCCTTCAGATTGGTATTGTCTTGTTCAAGCTTGGTGACTGAAGCTAACTTCTCGTCAGCAAGCTTGATCTTCTCAGCTAGTTCAAGGTCTTTCTTCTGTTGGGCCTCCCTTACCTTACCTGCAAGTTACAGCAAGATCAGATTTTGAAACAAGCAAGGGGAAAAGCAGTCGTCAGGGTCTCACCAAACATACCTTCGGTCTCCTCCTTTGCCTTCGTCAGCTTCTCCTGAACCAGCTTCAGGCTCAGCTCGAGTTGAGTATGCTTGTGTTCCAGCTCAGAGTAGCGAGCCACAAGATCACAGGAGTTCTGCAAAGAACCAATCGACTAAATGTCAAATATAATTCACTTCCGAGTGAAAAAGGGAAAAAACACACGTTTCTAAGACTACAGCCGAATACAAGCATTCGACCGTAGTCTCGGGGACTACACCCAGTGGGTGCACTCAGCGTGCCCCCACTAGTCCTGTTGAAGATAAAGTCGACCAGTCGACCTCAAAAAAAAAAGAGCGAGATGCATTCTATAAGACTGTGATCAACTGCAAGCAGTCGACCATAGTCTCGGGGACTACACCCAGTGGGTGCACTCAGCGTGCCCCCACCGGTTTGTGAAATCCAGTCGACATAGTCGACTGACAGAAAAATTGACATCATAAAGCCTAAGGCCGACTGCCAGCAGTCTACCTTAGCCTTGGGGACTACACCCAGCGGGTGCACTCAGCGTGCCCTCGCTAAACACGGAGTCTAATCGACACACCCACTGGGTGACTACTATAAATTCCGGAAAGGAAAAGTTTTTGGTTGCATATCCAACAGAACAAACGGTGGTCGACTGACCTGAACATTGCTTTGGAGGGCAGAACTGGCGTCATAAGCTGCCTGGCTCGCATCCCGGATGGTCTTCAACTGCTCCATCATGATACCCGCCTGGCGTATCGCTTCCTTCGCCGCGTCAGCTTGGTCCTCCGGGACATGGTGCGTTGTGAAGAGGGAGGGCTGCTGAGCACTCGTCAATGGATCTGCGAAGGACACCGTGTGTCGAGTGGTGTTCCCTTCCTCCGCAGTCGGAATCTCAGGCGCCGTCACATCCTGAGGCACCTTACTGGCGGACGCTTTCCGACTCCTCCTGCACTTCAGTGGTTCTTCGTCCTCATCATCATCAGGGAGATCGATAACAACATTGGGTGGAGGTATGGAGAAGAATCAGGATCAGAGATCGCGAGTCAGTCGACTAAGAACGGCATTAAGAATACAATACCTGGTTTCGAAGTTGCTGCGTCCTCCATCTCGTGGTCATCAGCCCGGGCTGGGGTTTCAGAAGTAGCAGCACTGCAACTCCAAAGGATCAGTCGACTAACTTCAGCGTCGACCAGAGACAAAGTTCACACAAAATAAGAAGACTTAAGCAGCACGGTTACCCTGATATGGTGGGGATGGACACCTTCATCTTCGGCAGGAGCTTGATCGGCTTCGACGAGGCCGCCCTGGGCTGCTTCGGCGCCTTTTCAGTCGGCACCGGAGAGGTGGTCCGAGGACGCTTGGTCGACTGAGCGACGGTCGCAACCCCCTTACCACGTTCAGTCGAAGGGTCGTGGACAAGCTTCGACCGCCTTTCCGAGCGCGGTGGTACAACCTCCTCCTCCTCTTCTTCCTCGTCTTCAACGTCATCTTCATCACCGCCATCATCGTCATCATCATCATCGCCCTCTGCAACGTCCGAGTCCCATTCCTCCTCGTCCTGGCTCTCGCCCCCACTCGCCTCACCCTCCTCAGTCGGAGTTTGTGCCCCATTGGGCATCGAGTACAGCTCGGTGAGGGCCTAGCAGATATCAAGACAAGAATCAGTCGACCAGTCGGCAGAGTAAACAGAAATGAATGCGACAAGAACGCAGTGGAGAGCAGAGCAAGTGTACCTTGTTTGGATCGCTGTGGTGGTCGAGTGGAGGAATCCTTCTGGCTCCGCGTGGGTTGTCCTTGTTCCCGGTGACGGCTACCATCCATCTTTCCAGAGTGACATCATCGACTGCTTCTGGATGGACTCGAGTCTCGTCTTCAGTCCCACAGTACAACCACATGCAGTGGCTCCGGAACTGAAGGGGCTGGATGCGACGCCTGAGGAAGACCTCCAGGAGGTCCATGCCCGTCACTCCCTCCCGAACCAACTGCACCACGCGCTCCATCAACATCTTCACGTCAGCTTTCTCCTCCGGAATCAACTTCAGAGAGGATGGCTTGTTCACTCGGTCCATGGTAAACTGTGGGATTCCACTCGACTGCCCCGGCGTCGACTGGTCCTGGCAGTAGAACCAGGTCGACTTCCAGCCTCTGACTGACTCGGGGAAGGTCATGGGCGGGAAAGTGCTCTTATTCCTCACCTGGATGCCCAGACCCCCACACATTTGGACGACTCGGGTCCTTTCATCGCCTGGGCTCGCCTTCTTCACGGTCTGAGAGCGACACGTGAATATGTGCTTGAGTAAACCCCAGTGCGGTCGACAGCCCAGGAAACCCTCACACATGGACACGAACGCGGCAAGATAGGCAATAGAGTTTGGGGTAAAGTGGTGGAGTTGTGCTCCAAAGAAATTCAAGAAGCCACAGAAGAAAACACTCGGCGGCAAGGAAAATCCACGATCAACATGGGTGGCCAAGAGCACACACTCACCCTCTTCTGGCTGGGGCTGCCACTCCTTCCCCGGAAGCCTCGCAGCTCCATGAGGGATCAAACCCTCGTTGGCCATGTCGAGGAGGTCATTCTCTGTGATGGTCGACTGGATCCAGTCTCCTTGGACCCAGCCCTTCGGCAGGCGGGATCTGGACGAGGACCCTCCGCGGGTAGTAGATCTCCCCTTTGCCTTCTCCGACGCCGACGCCTTCTTCGCACGTTCCAGCGCCGCCG
This sequence comes from Triticum dicoccoides, assembly GCF_002162155.2. Lineage (NCBI taxonomy): Eukaryota > Viridiplantae > Streptophyta > Magnoliopsida > Poales > Poaceae > Triticum > Triticum dicoccoides. The sequence continues at coordinate 24,075,119 of NC_041388.1, forward strand.
TCTTCTCCTTGGCCATGGTTGCCGGCGAGATGCGCGAAGGGAAGTGGTGCGGGGGCGAGAGCGAGCACGCTGGGCGGAGAAGAAGGAAGCAGAGAGAGAGAGAGAATGCTGAGGCGCAGCACAGGAATCCTCACCAGGCGCATTTATAAGGTCCCTTCCGAGTGGATGACATGTGGGCCCGGTCGATCTAATCATATCAGGAACAGTTATGCAGACGGGATACGTGGCGGATAAAGCGGCGGGAGATCGAGGCGTCTATGTCCCGTCCCATCCGAACGCCGTGGTCCGCTCCACTTCGCGCGCGTCCCCAAATTTCGCATCCCGCGGAATCCGCGAACGGCAGATCAGTCTGTCAGACGCGGAGTTTCCTGCGATCCGTCGCTCGGGGATCGTCGAAGCCCGAAATATCACTCGACAAAAGAAGAGAATGGATCAAGTCGACTGAAGACAAGTTGCTCACTGTCGACGAAGAGGTTCTTTGGTCCAGAACAGCGCACGACCAGAGCGCAAAGGTTAATCGGAAACGACATCAACTCCTTCTTCACTCGAAGCCTCAATCCATTCGGGGGCTAATGATGGGGTTATGTACCTAGGGTAGGGTCATGGACCTGATCCAAGTAACTTACCCAAGGACATCCTTAGAAGAGGTCGCCTTCCAGTCGACCAACGAGGACTCACTCGACTGGCCTGAAGGACTCGACCACGAAGACTCACTCGACCACCAGGAGGTCAAGAGGCACTCTGCACTGCAACGGCCTGTAATTAAGTAGCCTTTATGACAGTAAAGACACTTTATGTGGGGCGTTACCAGTAACGCCCCAGACTTAACTCACCTTAAAACCTCTCCTACGTGGGCTGGCTGGGGTCCTGGCGCACTCTATATAAGCCACCCCCCTCCATAGGCAGAAGGGTTTGGCACCTTGTAACTCATATACTCATAATCCACTCGACCGCCTCCGGGCTCCGAGACGTAGGGCTGTTACTTCTTCCGAGAAGGGCCTGAACTCCCTTGTGTTTACAACCTCTCCATAGCTAGGACCTTGCCTCTCCATACCTACCCCCACTCTACTGTCAGGCTTAGAACCACGACAACTGGGTCTAACCTTTTTGTCCCAGTTGCAAGTTCACCCTTGACTCGTAACTGGGCCCCGATCTATTTTTGCCTCATTTGCAAGTCCAAACTCGACTCGCAGCTGGGGCCCAACACTTTTTTTGTCCTAGTTGGAAGTCCACCCTCAACTCGCAAGGGAAGCGTGACTTTTTTTCTTTCAATTGCAAGTCCACCCTTGACTCACAACTAGGCCCGGACCTTTTTTGTCCTAGTTGCAAGTCTACCCACGGCTCGCAAGTGGGGTATGACTTTTTTTCTTCTAGTTGCAAGTCCATCCTTAACTCACAACTAGGTCCCGACCATTTTTTGTCCCAGTTGCAAGTCCATCCTCGACTCGCAAATGGGCCCATGGTTTGTTGTTGTCCCTCTTGCAAGTCCCCCCTCGACTGCAACTAGGATGTGTTTTTCTTTCGCCTCAGCTGCAAGTCCACACTCAACTTGCAACCCATATCATTGTTTTATATATTTGTCTCAGTTATAAGTCCACCCTTGATTCGCAACTACGCATGTAGTTTATTTTATCCCAGTTGTAAGCTCACCCTTGACTCGTAACTTGGCCTGTGTTTTTGTCATTCATCCTAGTTGCAAGTCCATCCTTAACTTGCAACTGGAACCATAGTTTGTTTTATCCTAGTTGCAAGTCTATCCTTGACTCGCAACTAGTCTTATAGTTTATAGTTGTCCCAGTTATAAGTCCATCCTCATCTTGCAAGTCGGCTCGTAGTTCTCTCAGTTAAAAGCCCACCCTTTGACTCGCAACTAAGCTTGTGCTTTGTTTTGCAACACACAACTTGCCTCGACCGCTATTTAGTTCCATGTCCAAAACCAACATGTAAACCCATCTGACATAGTTGCATGTCCAAGACAAACGACATGCAACTCATGGTCGACATAGTTGAATGTCCACTCTCGGCATGCAACTCATTCCCAACCCAGTACCACTTTAAAGTTGTACTTGTTATTTGCAAATACATGTCCACTTTTGTATACACATTGTATATTTTTTCGTGTACACGGGAACACTTTTTAGCACACATTGCACATTTTTTAAAATACATGATGAATATTTTTTTTCAAATACAGGCCCGGGCATTTTTAGAATACATGGTAAACATTTTTCAAATTCTCACTGATAATTTTTTCTAAACGGTATGAAACTTTTTAAAATTATTATTCAAACATTTTTTTACGTTATATAAAATAAGTTACATAAAATGTCGTAATTTTTTTTGAAATGTGTGATGTATCTTTCGAAGAATCTTCACGAATATTTCTTTCAATGTTATATTTTCTCATTGTATAATACATTTTTTAAACATCACAAACATTCTATTGAAATGTTTGAACATTTTTAAAATGTCAAAATTTTCAAAATGTTGCAAAAAGAAATTATCTAAAAAATATTATTAAAATAAAAATAGAATAAATTTATTCATATTTTTTCAAAAAATCTTTGGAATTTAGAAAAGTGCCCAGACCCTAAGAACTATTAGGGATTTTAAAATTGTCCATGTTTTCAAAATTTGTACAAGAAGAAATTGTCTAGAATAATAAATTGTGTTCTTATTTTTTAAAATCACAATTATAAAGTTTATTTGCATTTGAAAAATATGTTTCAATTTTTTTATGTTTTCAAAAATATTCTACGTTCCGAAAAGTTCACGATTGTAAAAAAGATTTCAAAATTTTCAAACATGTCTTCTAATCTGGACACTGTGCTTTGTTCTTAATTAATCCCCGTTTCCTAGTTGTCAACAGCCGTTATGTTGTAGTGGTCGAAGCTGTCATACATAGATGCTACGCAGAGTCGGCGGCTACGAGTGGGAGATCAGACGATTCTGCCTGCATGGTAAAAAAGATTTTTGCGAGAGAAACTTTCAATTTATTCATCAATCATGATAGTACAGAGAATACAAGAGATAATAAAAATTACAACTAGGTCTATGGACCACCTAACGATGACTACAAGCACTGAAGCGAGGCGAAGGCGTGTCGCCGTCGTC
>NC_041388.1:24078521-24102398 GCF_002162155.2 Triticum dicoccoides
CGGGAAGTCATCGTGCTAACACCCCACAGGACCAGCACACCAGAGGAGCAACCATCACCGATAAAGAGAGTTGTAGATCAGAAAGATCAAACTTGGAAACCACACGGACGAAGATGAACAAAAAATGGATCCAAATAGATCCACCGAAGACCAGCACCGACCGAATCCCATGAGATCCGATGGGGACACACCTCCACACATTCTTCGACAACACTATTCGCACCATCGGGATGGGGATAGGACCTGGGAGACATTATTGCTACCGAGGGACATCGCTGTCGCCACACAGCCCCAACCAAGACGTTCAACCTAACAAAAATGAGAAGGGGGTCCCTTCTAGTGACGGGGGGCCGAGATCATCTACACCTCCATAGGCCAAAGGCCATTGAAGACGGGACGGATACACGGCAGCGCCGACGGGAAAAGGAAGGAGACTTTTCTTGGGAAGGAGAAAAGTAGTCAGGGGTTTGCAGATGTACCCGCATGGGATTAACAAGGACTATACCAGCAATGCCTCGTGCTTCCTTTGCTACGCACCGTGTAACTTACTACTTTTTTTTGTCACGCTCGTCAGGAAAAAACAAATAAGCTGCTTATGTCACAACTTAGATGTGAGATATTATGTTATATAGTCAAACCCTTCGAAGTTCTAAGCATGGGTTTATGGACGGAGTACACAAACCAATTTGCTTCGACAAAACCTCCACGTAACCCCTACCAATTTAGCTACTTTTCAGTCAGCTGAAATTTCACTTTTGGGTCAATCAAATTTGTGACCATTGGATTGTTCTGTAAGATCCGCGCTGCGTTTTTTTTCTGACATGTGTTGTCTGTTGTGTGGGCTTCTCTTGTTTTTTGACTGACCCCTTATTTGGGTCAATCAATTTCATTTCTGGGCCGGAGCCCATTAACTCTGCAATCCAGCCCTCCTCTCTCTCCCTTGATTTTTTTAATACTTTTATGTTTTTATGTGCTTTTGCTTTTGTTTTTCTGATTCTCTTTGTTAGTTGATTTTATTTCTATTTTGTGGATATTTTTTGATTTATTTATGTTTTCTGTTTCTATGGGTTTTTCTTTTCTCCATTTTCTTTCCTGGTTATTTTTGTTTTTTGTGGGTTTTTGGCTAAGTGTAATTATATAAAAAAATACTATATAATATGTGTCAAAATTTTATGATTATATGTACACTAAAAATGTGCAACTTCTGTGCTAATAGTTTGCAGAATAATACATTATTTGTTTTATTAATTTCAGTTCCTTTCTTCTTTAATGGGAAAGCAATGACACTAATTCATTGTTTCTTAGAAAACTTCATTATTTTAATTTTGTTCAAGTTTTTATTTCATTTTCTTTATTCTTCAAGGGTAATATCAATACCTTTAATTCATTCCTACTTAGGATTTTTTTTTGTGAAATTTCATTGTTTGTGCTTATTTTTGCATATTATAAAAAAGCGCAATTTCTATTCAAACCGTGTGCAAATGTTATCATTATTGTTTTTCTTTACTTTTTTCTCTTCTTAAAAGGTTAATACGGATATCACTAGTTCATTATTTTGATCCGGAGAAGTAGAGAAACCATAGATAAAATACCAATGCCACTAATTCATTATTTCTTTAGATAATTTTGTTTTGCGACAAATTTCACTATTATGTGTTTATTCTTGCATATTATAGCAAATAGCAATTTATGTGCAGATTTTGTCATTCTTTTATAGAGTTGTTTATATGATTTTCTTTCTATTTAAGGGTATTTTTGCTTCACTTTTTATTTCTGTTTTTTTGTTTCTATGGGTTTTTATTTTTCCCATTTCCTTTCCTTTATTGGTTATTATTTTTTTTGTGGGTTTTTGACTGAGTCTAATTTTATACAAACAAATACTATATAATATGTGCCAAAATTTCATGATTATATGATTATTTTTGCATAATACGATAAAGTGTAATTTCGGTGCAAAGTTATGCGCAAGTTTTTTTTTGTGTTTCTTCTTAAAGGATTATATTTTGTCATTATTTCAGTTACACTATAGAAATTATAGTAGGATTTCTTGCAGATTTCTCCCACTCACTTCCCACCCTTTCCTCGCCAATTTCTCATGCCCTTTTTCACATGCCATATCGCACGTGGGCGTATGATTATTGTAAAGAAGCACAATTTTTATGTATATTTCGTGCAAATTTTGACATTGTTTGTTTCAGATCATTTTTCCATTTTTTTTTGTTCTTAAATGGTAATACCAATGCCGACCATTCATTCTTCCTTAGGAAATTTAATTCTTTCTTTTATGGGTATTTTTGCTTCATTTTTTAATTTTTGCTTTCTGTTTCTATGCATTTCTCTTTTCCCTTTTTTTTCTTTCCTTTATTTGTTATTTTTTGTTTTTTGTGGGTTTTTCGCTGAGTGTAATTATATACAAACAAATACTATATAATATGTGTCAAAATTTCATGATTATATGATTATTTTTACATATTACGATAATGTGCAATTTCGGTGCAAAGTTGTGTGTAAGTTTTTTTTAAGTCTTCTTCTTAAAGGGAGTACATTATTTTAGTTACACTATGCGTAAATTATAGGAGAATGCGAAAAATGCATTATTATATGCTTATTCTCTGCATATTTCAAAAAGTGCAGTTTCAGTACAAATTGTGTGCAAGATTTGAAAGTTTTTTCTTTTGCATTTTATTTCTTCTTAAAGAGTTTCATTCTTTCTTAGAAAACTTCATTACTTTGATTTTGTTTTAGGTTTTTTTTCTGAAATGGTAATACCAATGCCACGAATTCATTCTTTCATAGAAAACTTCATTTTCTTATTGTTTTATTTGTATTTCATTTTTTATTTTGCTTTAGTTTTCACTAATATATTTATTTATTTATTTATTTATTTATTCTTGCATATTATAAAAATGCAATTTCTGTGTAAGTTATCTGCAATTTCTTTCATCATTTGTTTAATTTATTTTCCATGTTCCTTCTTTCTGAATGGTAATACCAATGCCAATGATTTGTGCGAATTTAATTCCTTTCTCTTTAAAAATCTCCTTTAGTTTTGTATTAGTTTTAGTATTAATTATGCTCCATCCGCACAACCAAAAAGCTAATGATGAGTGTGTGTGGTGCTTGTGTGTGTATGCATGTGGGTGTGTCTGCATGTTTATGTGCGCATGGCGCCTATATGTACGTGCTCTTGCGTCACAACCTAACATAGTTTCAGCCGCTAAAGTCCACAGTATTCATGCATGCTTTGAGATGAATATATGAGGCTACAAGGTGGTTAAGAAAAAAAGTGACCAGACGATTTTGTGACCGTCCGATTCTGCTTGGAGATTTGTGTTCTTTTCTTTTTTTCTATATCATTTTGATGGTGAGTTGGGCTATGTGGAATCGATTGACCCCTATTTGTGGAAATTTAATTCTGTCTTTTGTAGGTATTTTTGCTTCATTTTTTATTTCTATTTATGTTTCTATGTGTTTATTCTTTTTTTCTTTCATTTATTGTTTTTTTGTGGTTTTTTGGCTGAGTGTAATTATATACAAACAAATACTATATAATATTTTCCAAAATTTCATGATTACATGATTATTCTTGCATATTACGATAAAGTGCAATTTCGGTGCAAAGTTGTGCGCAAGTTTTTCTTTATTTTCTGACTTCTTAAAGGAAATACATTATTTCAGTTACACTATGTGTAAACTATAGTAGAATGAGAAACATGCACTATTATATGCTTATTCTTTGCATATTTCAAAAAGTGCAATGTAAGTGCAAATTATTGTGTAAGTTTCGGAAGTTTTTTCTTTTTCATTTTCTTTTTTCTTAAAGGGTTTCATTCTTTCTTAGAAAACTTCATTATTTTGATTTTGTTTATGGGTAATATCAATTTATTCCTTCATAGGAAAATAATTTTTCACAAAAATTTACTATTATATGCTTTTCATGTTACAAAAGGGGCATTTTTGTGCAAATTGTATGCAATTTTTTCATCATCTTCTTCTTAAATGGTAATACCAATGCCACTAATCATTTCTTCTTGAAAAAAATTTATTGCGAAAATTCACTTATTATATGCTTATTCTTGCATATTATTAAAAAACATAATTTTAGCGTAAACTTTGTGCAATTTTTTTGATCATTTATTTTTTATTTTGTTTATTCTTAAAGGGTACTAGCTATAGCACTAATTCATTCTTCCTTAGGAAACAAAATTATTATTTTTTTAAATATCTTTTGTATTTTTTTACGGGTAATACCAATGCGACTAATTCATTTTTCGTATACAACTTATCTTTTGCAAAAAATTCACTATTATATTCTTATTGTTGCATATTAAGAAAAGCCGCAATTTATGTGTAAATTATGCACAAATTTTGTCATTAAATTTTATTTTTTGTTCTTTCTTCTTAAAGGGCAGTCCCAACGTTCGTAATTCATTATATCTTAGAAAGTTTATTTTTATTTTAGGCTCGATTGAATAGGGACGTGCATGATTGTCGCTTGAATATTACACAGGAGAATTAGATTATGTTACGTACGTATAGTTGCCACCATGAGAATAAGATTAGTTAGTTTCCGTTAAAAAATGTTCTGCTACGTGCATCCGGACGCAGCAAGGAAGAAATACATGCATGCGTGAAGTGAAATGAGCAGTTGGATGATGAAGTGAGCAGGTAGTACTGGAACGGTCGAGTAGAGCAGATCGACTGAAAACGTTATTGGTCAGTCGACTGACCGGAAAACAAAAATCAGTCAACTGACACCTAGCCTGTCCCAACCCCTACACCGGCCGAAAGAACACCCTTGTTAGTAGGGGTCAGTCAGTTGGGTGTTGAAGCGTTCCTGCGGCTAAGCGATCCGCTCTTCTCTGCTGCTGTCGCCGTGGCCTCGCCGCAGTCAGACCCAGCCAAATATAGAGCCCTCTCTCCGTGATCCGCGAATGAAGCTCTATTTACACACCATCTGGCCGGCCGCCGGCGAGACCACGACTGAAGAAGACGACGAAGAAGATGGCGGGCTGGGCGCTGCTCATCCTCGCCGCCGTCCTCCTCCTCTGCGCCGCCGAGTGCCGCCTCGTCCACGCATGGAAGAGGGTATGTAAGCAAATCTGCCAACGACGAACGCCGTCGTTGCATGTTTCTTTCGCCTTCATTTCATCCTCTTGGCCTGATCCATACACGCGCAGTCGTACGTGGTATACCTGGGAGCGCACCCTTATGGGCGCGAGGCGACGGCGGAGGACCACGCGCGCGCCACCGAGTCGCACCATGAGCTCCTCGCCTCGGTTGTCGGGAGCAAGCAGGCGGCCAAGGACGCCATCTTCTACTCCTACAACAAGAACATCAATGGCTTCGCCGCGTATCTCGAGGAGGAGGTGGCCACCCAGATGGCAAGTAAGGCAGCCATTCCCATTCCTTCATTACTCAAGAACATCAATGGCTTCGCCGCCTATCTCTTTTACTACAGTTTCCCCTTGATTGATTGACTGATTGATTGGTTGGGTGATGGATGGAGAGCAGAGCATCCGGGTGTGCTGACGGTGATGCCGAGCAAGATGATGAAGCTGCACACGACCAGGTCATGGGGCTTCATGGACATGGAGAGGGGCGGCCAGGTGCTCCCGGACTCCATCTGGAAGCACGGCAGGTTCGGCCAGGACGTCATCATCGCCAGCCTCGACAGCGGCGTGTGGCCGGAATCCAACAGCTTCAACGACGAGGGCATGGCCCCGGTGCCCAAGCGCTGGAAGGGCTCCTGCACCGACACCGCCAAGTACGGGGTGCCCTGCAACAGGAAGCTCATCGGCGCCAAGTACTTCAACAAGGACATGCTGCTGTCGCACCCGGCCGTGGTGGACCGCAACTGGACGCGCGACACCGAGGGCCACGGCACGCACACGCTCTCCACCGCCGCCGGCCGCTTCGTGCCGCGCGCCAGCCTCTTCGGCTACGCCAACGGCACCGCCAAGGGCGGCGCCCCGCGCGCCCGCGTCGCCGTCTACAAGGTCTGCTGGACCGGGGAGTGCGCCACCGCCGACGTCATCGCCGGCTTCGAGGCCGCCGTCCACGACGGCGCCGACGTCATCACCGTCTCCTTCGGCGTCGACGCGCCCCTCGCCGACGCCAGCTCCTACTTCCACGAGGCCGTCACCCTCGGCTCCCTCCACGCCACCATCCACGGCGTCGCCGTCGTCTGCTCCGGGGGCAACCAAGGGCCCTTCGAGGACACCGTCGTCAACTCCGCGCCATGGGTCACCACCGTCGCCGCCAGCACCGTCGACAGGGACTTTCCCGACCAGCTCACCCTCGGCAACAACGCCACCATGAGGGGGATAAGCCTTGAGGCATCCGACCTTCACTCCGACAAGCTCTTCCCGCTCATCAACGCAAGCAGCGCCGCGCTCCCCAACTGCACCGTCAACCTCGCCACAAACTGCGCCACGGGCTGCCTTGACCCGGCCAAGGTCAAGGGCAAGATCGTCGTGTGCGTCCGCGGCGGGGATGTCCCGCGGGTCATGATGGGGATGACCGTCCTCAACGCCGGCGGCGTCGGGATGATCCTTGCCAACGGCGAGATGGACGGCAACGACATCCAAGCCGGCCCGCACGTGCTCCCGGCCACAATGATCACCTACACCGAGGCCGTCTCTCTCTACAACTACATGTCCTCCACCTCTGACCCGGCCGCCAACATCTCGCCTTCCAAGACGGAGCTCGGCGTCAAGAACTCGCCATCCATCGCCGCCTTCTCCGCTCACGGGCCAAGCGGCACGCTGCCCTACGTCCTCAAGCCGGACGTCGCCGCACCGGGGGTGGACATCCTCGCCGCCTTCACTGAGTACGTCAGCCCCACCGAGGTGGCCGCCGACAAGCGCCGCTCCGAGTACGCCATCATGTCCGGCACCTCCATGGCGTGCCCGCACGTCTCCGGTGTCATGGGCCTCCTCAAGGCGGCGCACCCCAACTGGAGCCCCGCTATGATGCGATCCGCGGTCATGACCACCGCGCGCACCCAGGACAACACCGGCGCGCCCATGCGCGAGATGGACGGCAAGGAGGCCACCCCTTTCGCCTACGGCTCCGGCAACGTGCACCCGAACCGCGCCGTTGACCCGGGCCTCGTCTACGACATCACCCCCAACGGCTACTTCACCTTCCTCTGCTCGCTCGGCTTCTCCACCAAGGACCTGAGCAGGCTCAGCTCCGGCAAGTTTACATGCCCGGCCAAGCCGCCGCCCATGGAGGACCTCAACTACCCATCCATTGCGGTGCCGGCGCTGCGCCGCAGGATGACGATCAAGCGGCGGCTCAAGAACGTGGGCCGACCCGGGACATACCGCGCATCGTGGCGCGCGCCTTTTGGGGTCAACATGACCGTTGACCCGACGGTGCTCGTATTCGAGAAGGCCGGCGAGGAGAAGGAGTTCAAGGTGAAGGTGGCGTCGGAAAAGGACAAACTCGGGAGGGGCTACGTCTTTGGGAAGCTCGTCTGGTCTGATGGGACCCACTATGTCAGGAGCCCCATCGTGGTAAATGCCCTCGATTGAGATTTTCTTTTTTGTGGTGTTGTGTAGCCCAAGGGAAGGAAGTGCCAAGAGTTTAGGAATTTTCTTTTTTAGTTTATTACTGAGAATGAGATGAGTTTAGGTTTTAGTAGCTCTCCTGGTTGCTAATAAACGCTGAATCTATTTTGGCTCTAGAGTGTAAATAAAGTGCAAAGTTTCCTTTCTTGTAAATTCCCCCTTGCTAGATATTGTGGTTGATGGAATTTTCTTTACGCGTTCTCCTCTAATTCGATTTCAACTGAAAATATTGTTCATAATGAAAACTTTAAATTGTCACTTCATTACAAACAATGCTCTATATTTACAGAAATACTAACTGGCGAACATTCCATGGGAGGGGAATATTTTGTATGTTGGTGCTTAAAATAGAGAATATATATGAAGGATATCAAGGCCAGAAGCCTACTGAACTAGCATGCTCTAAAAAGGTTAACAAACAAATTGTCATCAAACGCACTATTGAAATAGCATACCCTAAAAAGGTTAACAAACAAATTACCATCGAACACAAAGCAAAATGGAAAAAGAAGGGACCTATGTCTGCAGTATATGTTGGGATACAATACTCTTTGGACTATCTTTTCATGCCTCCCAAGTTTATGACGATGATCATTTGTTTTGAGAGCATTGACGGGGCTAGTGGTCATAACTGTTGGGATATGCGGTATGCGGGAAGGTGTCTTTGCAACATTGTGACTGAGAATCCAGATATGTTAGGTCATAGGTGAGACGATGATGATGCCACAGCTGCGACTGCAGGTGCTTAGGGGGTGATTTGTCTATGTGTTGTACTTGGTAGGCTTTCCGATGTGACTTGTTTTTGCCGCAATCTTTGTTTATCGGTAGGTATGTTACGAGGTGTTTCACATGTTTTTCTCAAATGTAATCGGGCCTTGTAGGATTTTCCAACCAAGTTTTTCTTGTAACAGATCATTTCTCCCTTGGCTAGATTTTCTGAATTTTCTTTGGCGATAAATAACTCATCGATGGTTGTTCCATCAAAAAGGAAGTTATCCGAGTACACGGGTCTTGATGACCCTAAGCCTACCAAAACTGTTTTTCTTCCAACCCCGCCAATAATATAATCTCGCAGCCAAGCCCTCAACATTCTTGCAGCCAACACCCTAAAGTTTCGGTATGCTTATAAACAAGGCCAAAATTTCGACAAATCGTGTGAAATTTCACCGGAAATTTTGGCAGCATAACACTTACGTTGGAGGAGAGTTGGGGGAGAATCGCATGCCCAGCGGCATAAAAAATTGCTCCACGACCATGCATGCCTTCCATTCCGTAGTATTTCACATGGAAGAGAAACACGGCCAGCATTTTTTGGCAACAACTACTCCCTCCGTCCCATAATATAAGATATTTTTGTAAGCTATGTTAGCTTGTAAAAACGTCTTACCTTATGAGACATAGGGAGTAGTATATTTTATATTGTCTGCTGAAACCCTTGTGCCAGAACCTCGTACCACAACTGTTTTAATGACATTTTTGGCAAGCTCAGGGTCATTCCTTCAGGAAATAATGTCGGGTGATTGAACAAGACAATCTATGTGTCTTGCTCTGCTCTCATCCGGCCATTTGAATTAGAATATTTGGGCTATGCACATACATGCCAAGCAAGGACACTCAAATATTTGGACTTTAAATATGAGCAATCATTTGTTTAAAAAGATTCAGAAACAAACTACATCATGGAAATAACAAGTACATATATGACAATAGCTTTCGTTATTTTCTACTTATCATGCATGGCTCAACATTCGCTCGTTTCCGATATGTAAATAAAGCATGCAAAAACATCTCCTGTTCTAATACATCGGGACGGTTTGTGGTAACATTTAGCATGCAAAAACATCACATTCTCATGGTACATCTCCTGTTCTAACAAAACTGGACAGTTTGTAGTAACATTTAGCATGCAAAAACTAGATCAAGCCTAAAACAAGTGTATTCTTCTTGAGAGTGAGGTTGCTGCTACCAGTTATTTGTTATGGTGTATATTCATACCCCTAAGAATTGCATCTCATCTGTAACCATTCTCTACTGCACTTCCAAGTCAATACAAGATGGTGTTCTGCTTTTATACTACAGAATTAGCGCATATTAGACCGGATTGTTGAACATCAAGAATTGAACTTTGGACACTAAATTGCATATGTTCTGCTTGTAGTAACATTTAGCATACAGAAACATCTCCTATTCTAATAAAGTTGGACAGTTGGCAACAACATTTAGCATGCAAAAACATCTCCTATTCTAATACAACTGGACATATGGTAATAACATTTAGCACGCACAAAAATGATCAGGCACAAATCAAGTGTATTCTTGATGAGAGTTAGGTTGCTGCTCTTGAAGTCCAGTTATTTGTTATGATGTATATGCATACCCTGACAGGTAAATCTAATCTGTAACCATTCTCTGCTGCACTTCCAAGTCAATACAACGTATTTTGCTTTTATACTACAGAACTAGCGCAGATTAGATCAGAATGCTGGACAACAAGAACTGAACTTTGGACACTAAATTGCAGGTGTGTTGTGACTCTGCAATCTTCTTATAAGGCAGCAATGTATTGGGGAGTGTACGTGTCATGGACTATTGGCTCGACAGGAAAATTCACTTCCTTGTAACAACTTTAAAAACAAACACATGATTCTTTCCGCTAACCTAAGCTTGCATTTGGCTTTTCTGGATCTTGTAAACAAACAAACAAACAAACGTGAGTTGGCTCTAATCCTCGGCAAGAACATACCTCCATCTGTATCCCTCTGTATTCCCACAACTTGGTGCCCGCATCTCTGCCTAGGTGTGTGTCCCGTAGAACCATCTGCATCACAAGGAAACTCCTTAGTTTGGGTTGTAGCATCCCAAGATTTTTCTTGAAAGGTTGGATTGAGAAGCATTGTGGACGAGTTCTAGGCGGCGGCCACTTGCATGGGCGAGGCGGCGAAGGCTGGGCCGGGTGTGGCCAGAGGAGTAGATCGGACCATGCTCGAAATAAGGGACACCCGATGAAGGACGTCACCTTGCGCATCATCGGAGCAGGGGTCGGTGATGTGTGTGTTGTAGATATAAGCAGGCGGAGTGTTGGACTGAGGAGAAAGGAGAAGGAGCAAGGCCAGAGAGAGAGAGAGAGAGGAACTTGCATGATTTGAATGGAACTAACCCAGACTGACGTTGTTTTCAGCAGAATTACCATGGTGTTATTTATGTGCAGGAGCAAACGTTCTCGGAATGACCTGAAACTTCACGGAGACACTTTTCAGAAAATAAGAAAAATACCTGCCAAAGATGAAGGTCAGGGGGACACCACCATGCCACGAGGGTGGGGGACGCGCCTGCCCCCCTAGGGCGCGCCCCCTACCTCGTGGGCCCCCTGTTGCGTCTCCGACTCCAACTCCACCTCCATATATTGAGTTTCAGGGAGAAAAAAATCAGAAAAGAAATCATCACGTTTTACGATGCGGAGCTGCCGCCGAGCCCTAAAACCTCTCAGGAGGGCTGATCTGGAGTCCGTTCGGGGCTCCGGAGAGGGGAATCCGTCGCTATCGTCATCATCAACCATCCTTCATCGCCAATTTCATGATGCTCACTGTCGTGCATGAGTAATTCCATCGTAGGCTTGCTGGACGGTGATGGGTTGGATGGGATCTGCCATGTCATCGAGTTAGTTTTGTTAGGGTTTGATCCCTAGTGTCCACTATGTTCTGAGATTGATATTGCTATGACTTTGCTGTGCTTAATGCTTGTCACTAGGGCCCGAGTGCCATGCTTTCAGATCTGAACCTATTATGTTTTTATCAATATATGAGTGTTCTTGATCCTATCTTGCAAGTCTATAGTCACCTATTATGTGTTATGATCCGTTGACCCCGAAGTGACAATAATCGGGATACTTACCGGTGATGACCGTAGTTTGAGGAGTTCATGTATTCACTATGTGTTAATGCTTTGTTCCGGTTCTCTATTAAAAGGAGACCTTAATATCCCTTAGTTTCCGTAAGGACCCCGCTGCCACGGGAGGGTAGGACAAAAGATGTCATGCAAGTTCTTTTCCATAAGCACGTATGACTATGTTCGGAATACATGCCTACATTATATCAATGAACTGGAGCTAGTTCTGTGTCACCCTAGTTTATGACTGTTACATGAGGAACCGCATCCGGCATAATTCTCCATCACCGATCCATTGCCTACGAGCTTTCCACATATTGTTCTTCGCTTATTTACTTTCCCGTTGCTATTGCTACCATCACTACAAAATACCAAAAACATTGCTTTTACTTCTGTTACCTTTTGCTACCGTTATCACCACTATCATATTACTTTGCTACTAAACACTTTGCTGCAGATATTAAGTTTCCAGGTGTGGTTGAATTGAAAACTCATCTGCTAATACTTGAGAATATTCTTTGGCTCCCCTTGTGTCGAATCAGAAAATTTGGGTTGAATACTCTACCCTCGAAAACTGTTGCGATCCCCTATACTTGTGGGTTATCAGGATGCTTGATACGTCTCCAACGTATCTATAATTTTTGATTGCTCCATGCTATATTATCTACTATTTTGGACCTTATTGAGCTTTATTATCCACTTTTATATTATTTTTGGGACTAACCTATTAACTGGAGGCACAACCCAGAATTGATGTTTTTGCCTATTTTAGGGTTTCGAAGAAAAGGAATATCAAACGGAGTCCAAACGGAATGAAACCTTCGGGAACGTGATTTTCTCACCGAACATGATCCAGGAGACTTGGACCCTATGTCAAGCAACCAACAGGGAGGCCACGAGGTAGGGGGCGCGCCTACCCCCCTGCAGGCGCGCCCTCCACCGTCGTGGGCCCCCTGTTGCTCCACCGACGTACTTCTTCCTCCTATATATACCTACGTACCCCCAAACGATCAGATACGGAGCCAAAACCCTAATTCCACCGCCGTAAATTTTTGTATCCACGAGATCCCATCTTGGGGCTTGTTCCGGAGCTCCGTCGGAGGGGGCATCGATCACGGAGGGCTTCTACATCAACACCATAGCCTCTCTGATGAAGTGTGAGTAGTTTACCTTAGACCTTCGGGTCCATAGTTATTAGCTAGATGGCTTCTTCTCTCTTTTTGGATCTCAATACAAAGTTCTCCCCCTCTCTTGTGGAGATCTATTCGATGTAATCTTCTTTTGCAGTGTGTTTGTTGAGACCGATGAATTGTGGGTTTATGATCAAGTTTATCTATGAGCAATATTTGAATCTTCTCTGAATTCTTTTATGTATGATTGGTTATCTTTGCAAGTCTTTTTGAATTATCAATTTGGTTTGGCCTACTAGATTGATCTTTCTTGCAATGGGAGAAGTGCTTAGCTTTGGGTTCAATCTTGCGGTGTCCTTTCCCAGTGACAGTAGGGGCAACAAGGCACGTATTATATTGTTGCCATCGAGGATAACAAGATGGGGTTTTTATCATATTGCATGAATTTATCCCTCTACATCATGTCATCTTGCTTAAGGCGTTACTCTGTTCTTATGAACTTAATTCTCTAGATGCATGCTGGATAGTGGTCGATGTATGGAGTAATAGTAGTAGATGCAGGCAGGAGTCGGTCTACTTGTCTTGGATGTGATGCCTATATACATGATCATACCTAGATATTCTCATAACTATGCTCAATTCTGTCAATTGCTCAACAGTAATTCGTTCACCCACCGTAAAATACCTATGCTCTTGAGAGAAGCCACTAGTGAAACCTATGGCCCCGGGTCTATCTTCATCATATTAATCTTCCAATACTTAGTTATTTTCATTGCTTTTATTTTACTTTGCATCTTTATCATAAAAATACCAAAAATATTATCTTATCATATCTATCAGATCTCACTCTCGTAAGTGACCGTGTAGGGATTGACAACCCATTATCGCGTTGGTTGCGAGGATTTATTTGTTTTGTGTAGGTGCGAGGGACTCGCGTGTAGCCTCCTACTGGATTGATACCTTGGTTCTCAAAAACTGAGGGAAATACTTACGCTACTTTGTTGCACCACCGTTTCCTCTTCAAGCGAAAACCAACGCAAGTGCTCAAGAGGTAGCAAGAGGTTCCTAAGGCATGATGAAATCTTCGTTGCCGAGGCTTTCCTCATCCTTAGAGAGCGGATGATAACTACCGTCCTCCGAGTCGTTGGGCCTGGCCTGTTCGTCAGGGCTGGCTTGCCTGTTTTCTTGCTCCTCCTGTTCGGATGTTACCTCAGCAAGGTCTTCATTGTTTTCGGCATCGTCCGGAGTATTGTTTTCTTTGGTGCCGGTATTGTTGTCCTTTGAACGACGTGACTTAGAGCGGCGCCGAGGACGCCGGCGTTTTTGCTGTGTCTCAGGAGGTTTGTTCTCAACTGGATTTTCTTTGTCATCGCCACTATTCTCCTTTGGTGCATCCACCATGTACACATCATACAAGGTAGTAGCCTTCCAACATCTGGTGAACGGCGGGTACTGGGCCTCTTCTTCTCCAGCATCGTCGTCCATACCGTCGACGTCATCGGAGCTGTAATCGAGCATGTCAGTTAAGTCTTCGATAGTGGCTATAAAGTGGGTGACGGGTGGGCAAAATTCCCTGTCATCGGCTTCTAGTTCGAACCGGATATAGTTCGGCTGTGAGTCCCCCGCCAAGGACAGGTTCTTTAATGAGCTTAGCACATCGCCCAAGGGTGAGTGCTGGAAGATGTCTGTGGTGCTGAACTCGAAGATCGATAAACGATCAAGTTCGGCATCTGTGGACTCACATGGTTTGGAACTTACACCCAGAGACGAGTCCGGGGTTCCGGTGACACAAACATTGTGTGAGTTTAAGTCCATGTGCGGCTCCAACGCCGGGGAATCTGTGGCCTCGGTGGTGGGGTTGAACCTCCAGTCCTTAGATGGTGTCGTATGCTCCGGATCTTAGGCCAGAGCAGTTACAGGAGCTATCTCCTGAATGTGGTTCGATGACAGATTTAGGTCATGTTCGTCGAGGTGACCAGGAGCGATCTCCGCGGTCACGAATCCAGCGAAGATCAAATCTCCACGCATGTCCGCGACGTAGTTCAAGCTCCCAAATCTGACATGATGGCCAGGGGCGTAGCTATTGATCTGCTCCAGATGGCCAAACGAGTTGGCCTGCAGTGCGAAGCCGCCGAACACGAAAATCTGTCCGGGAAGGAAGGTTTCTCCTTGGACAGCGTCATTGTTGACGATTGAAGGAGCCATCGAACCTTTGGAGGACGGCATAGTGGAACTCTCGATGAAAGCACCAATGTCGGTGTCAAAACCGGCGCATCTCGGGTTGGGGGTCCCGAACTGTGCGTCTAAGGTCGATGGTAATAGGAGATAGGGGACATGATGTTTACCCAGGTTCGGGTCCTCTCTATGGAGGTAATACCCTACGTCCTGCTTGATTGATATTGATGAATATGAGTATTACAAGAGTTGATCTACCTCGAGATCATAATGGATAAACCCTAGAGGTCTAGCTTGTATGACTATGGTCATGAATCTCCCTCTCCGGACTAAGTCCTCCGGTTTATATAGACACCGAGAGGATCTAGGGTTACACAGGGTCGGTTACAAAGAAAGGAATCTACATATTTGGTCGCCAAGCTTGCCTTCCACGCCAAGGAGAGTCCCATCCGGACACGGGTGCTGTCTTCGGTCTTCGTATCTTCACAACCCATCAGTCCGGCCCATGGCTAACAGGCCGGACGCCCGAGGACCCCTTAGTCCAGGACTCCCTTAGGAGGTATAATTAATTAACCATAGCACCCGTGTCCAGCTGAGCTGAACAGAAGCTTCTTCTCCAGCGGACTAAGCTTCAGTGACATAACAGCAGGTGCAGTTGCATCACTTACATGTGGGCCAGCTGCCTCTTGGGCCCACATGCGAGTAACCCAACTGCACCTGCAGTTAAGTAACTGAAGCAGTGTCCTTGTCCAACATAGCTCTCCGACTCCACGTTGTCTCCAAGAAGCTAATCGGCCGTCAATGGTCAACCCGCCTAGCTTGGCTTCAACTGGAGGGTAGCAGCGGTGGCCTTACTTGGACCCGAGTGGCGCTGACCTACCGTGTTCTACTCTTCCTCGTTTTCTGTGTGGCACGGCCTCGTTGGGAGCAAGGCGGGGCCTTGACGGAGCTGGCGATGTCCTCTGTCTCGTTTCTGGCGGGGCGGCGCCTCGGCGAAGCAGGGGAAATCCTCCCCCTCGTTGCCGGCAGGGTGGGGCCTCGGCTGAGCCGGCAATGTCCTCTGCCTCATTGTTGGCATGGCGGGGCCTCGACGGTGTAGGGCCTCCGCCTCGGTGCCGGCGGGGCGAGGCCGGCGGTGTCCTCTGCCTCATTGTTGGCGCCACGGGGCCTCGGCGGAGTAGGGCCTCCACCTCGGTGCCGGCGAGGCGGGGCATCGGCGGAGCCGGTGGTGTCCTCTGCCTCGTTGTTGGTGCCGCATGGCCTTGGTGGAGCAGGGCCTCGTCGACGCCAGCGGAGCGGGGACTCGTCGGAGTCGGCATTGTCCTCTACCTCGTCCTCGGTCTTGCCAAACAATGCCTCTCCGAATTCATCGCCCTCTTTGTAGGCGGCTGCAGCCTCCGCCACCCGCATGCGGTACCGCCAGCGCTCGAAGCGGCTCTCGCGGGCGGAGCGGGACGAGTCGAGCATCGCCTGCTGCTCCGCCCACTCCGTGGAGATCTGCTCCTCCGCCTGCAGGTGCTCCTGGAGGAGATGGTGGTTGTAGGCGGCGTCGTCCTGCGCCTCCCAGAACTGCTCCTCATGCTTCTGCCTCACCATGTCCATGTATTGGGCACGGGCCTCGCTGATGGTCATGCTGCAATGCACTGGCGAGGATGGCGCAGAGGAGGGGGTTGGCGTCGGATCATCGACTATCATGTTCTCCATTGGACATCGTCGTCCTCTGGCTGCTTGCCGGCTAGGAAGTCGGCAGCAATGGCTGCCATCTCCTTGTGGTCCGTCGTCTGTCCGCCCCGAAGAGCGCTAGAGCGCGAGGAAGTCATGGTGGGCAGTAGTGCTGCGGACAAGAGAAAGGGAACAAAGGCGGATGATTGCGGCTATGGCCGGCGCAGCAGTTTATATAACAATGGTGGGCGATAGAGGGACGAACATGTGGCGCCGGAGTAGCCGCCTCGGCAACCGTGTATCATTAATGTGGGCGGCAGACGGACGGACGGACGACACTTGTGTCGTTTGAAGGCGGAGCAATCGCCTGCACGGGAAGCGGGGCGGGCGGCGCTGACCATTTCGGGCGGAAACCGCGCGAGAGCAAGGGAGGTGGTCTGGGTGGGCGAGGGCAGTCAGACTCGTGCTTGGCAGCGGGTCGGTCCAGCAGCCGGACATGCTGGCTCGCCAGCGAGCTCGCCGAGCTGAGCGACGACAATCAGATGATGGACGTAGCTTCCGACCAGGAGCCGACGCCACTATCCAAGCCGGTTCATGCCATGTTCACCATAGAGCAGGTGCGGCCCACTTCGATGCCCTAATGGGGGAAGAGCTACCAGCGCAGGAGGACCTGTGCTGCAACCTCCATCTCCTCAACGAGCACCGGTGAACAAGCGAAGGACAATGTCGTTGCGGACATGTGGCCTATGATCCTAGCTTCCCGAATGAGCAGCGGGCGCTGTATCAGACCATCCATAGGGCCCGCGAGGCCCTCTCCATCGTCCTTCGAGATGTTGCGCTCGTCGTGGCGCCGCCGTTTCATGTTGTCAACATGGTCAACGACATGAGGAATGAGGAGATGAGTTTACTTGAAGAGGATGATAGTGGGGACCAACTAGGGCCATAGCCGCACGTACACAAGTGCCTCCTTATTATATACAACTGTAATATTTTTTAGCTTCCTCCTGGTTTCCTGACATCACGGTCCCACACTACAAGAAATATGTCAACTTGTGACCTTGACTATTGGTCACTGAAAGGTCATTGTTTTTCATTTGCGACCTTTTTTGACCAAAAATAGAAGGTCAAAAGCTGGCGGTCGTAAACTGAAATTAACGACCTTTTTTGTGAGAAGGTCGTGGACATTTACGATCAAAATATGCCTATTGTTTTGTTTTGGTCACTAGCAGCCTCCCTAGGCCACGTAGGCATCCGACATGGCAATCTGATGTGGCACAAGAATCAGCCCGGTCCAATTCAATTTTCTACATGGGCCGAGCCCAACAATTCGGGCTTTCTATATATTTTTTCCTGTGCTTTTATTAGCTACATGGGCCTGGCCCAAGAATTCAGCCTTTTTATTTTCTTGGCCATGGCCTTTTTTATTTTATTTTTTCCAAACGATGAGCCTACTAGTGAGATGGGACCCAGTTGTCAGGTTCTAACAAGTGGATCCCAGTTGTCACTGTTATATTCTTCAGATCTCAATTTTCCAGTAAATAAATAACAAAATTTAAATCCGAACAAAGAGAAAACAAAATGCTTCAAACAGAGCATGACTAATCAGGAAAAATATGGTTCACATCACGAATACAATCGTGAAAGAGCCAAACTTGGCACATTATTACAATCAAACTTGTTCATCCTGGTAACACAGCAAGGATGGTTCATCCTGGTAACACATTATTACAGAAAAATATGGTTCACATCAAGTTTACAATAAAAAAAATGTTCACATCAGGTAACACAACTATCACAGTATAACTAGCTCCAATGCTTATCCCAACTTGTTCATCCTGGACCTCACGACAAAACATGAATGAAGGCCAGCATCTGCAAGTTATCAAGAAAAATGGTTAGAACAAGCAAAATGTGACATTTTTACCATTTAAGCATAGAAGAATAGGGTCAACAACATTTTGATCTTTGAAAATGAACCAGGATTTCGATCTTTGAACAGCAAAAAATTGATACAGTAGATCATTTGCTGTTTAAAACAACCCCTAAGGAGAGACACTCTAATACTACTAATTACCAGCAGCAAATAAAATAGCCAGATGAGGCACCAGCACTTGATCATCGACACAACAGTCGACAAGGACTCAACCACGGCGCGAACACCAGCACTTGATCGTCGACACAACAGTCGGCAAGGACTCAACCACGGCGCGAAAAGCATCAAAATCTTAACTAACCAATGAAACAGAGCATGGTTGTAGGATAGCAAAGGGAGGAGCTCACAATGGTGGTTTGCGTAGCCGATGTCAAACAGCCTCCATTCATCGCTTGCGAGCACCATGCACCTTGGTGCCTTGCATACGGCGACCTTCGAGTCTACGAGAGAAAGAACGAGGTGAAGGTTAGTACGCATCAAGGATGCTGCTGTTCTGGGTCAAGCTAAGTCAACGGCATAAGAGATTTTAGTCAACAAAAATTAACATGTGAACATCTTGCACAATGGTAGTAGTATAGATTGTAGTAGTAAGCATGCAAGGAAACAAAACATGGGAAAAATATTGGTAGCAACAAAACAACCAGGATATGACAATAGCAGTAGCATAGATTGTAGTGACAGAAGCACAAGCATACAAACATGCATCTCATCCCAACCTAAAATTAGAAACAGTAGCAGCCATTCATTTTTACGCAGGTGTAAAACTAAAACATAAGCACTACAGCATTTGCTAAACTTGTCAGCTAAAGAACTCTATCTCGAAAGGCTTGAAAGAGGATTAGATAAGCACTAGAACACCCTAACCACCACCAATTCTCTTCATAGTTGATCTGATGTAAAAAAGTAAGCAATATGATACAGCAGTAGGCAAGTAGTATATATCACTCATGGGCATATGGGGCGAGGCGGGAGGCGAGGCGGAGGTAGTTCATGTGCTCGGTCCGCTTGCGGATGGCGTTCTCCGCATAGATCTGGGCGCCGTCGGCGTTGCCCTTCTCGATGGCCTTCTTCACCTTGAGCTTCTATCATTCAACATATAAACATATAAGTAAAGTACACTAATTCTAGAAGATAAAACACAAAGCAATAAAGGATAAATGGACCATTTCCCCACAATTTTTTTCCTGGTTCAAACATCTACAGTCCAGCCACTGATGTCTTAAGCATGTGTTATTGGTATGACCACACATGAGAATCAACTTCAGAGAATAAAAATCAAATTTGCTCAAGTTATGCAAGAAAATCAAGGGCCCCTGCCCTCCCACTTTCCTAGAACAAAATGAGTACATAAGCAGCAGCTATATAGGACTGATGATGCATGTACTACCTGTGAAAGAGCCACCACCAGCAGTTTGTTATAGTAGCAGGGTAAGTGAACTTTCTAAATATGGATTCAGCAAATGGATAGAGTTCGCTTGTTAATTGGCTAGTTGAGTTCTACTGATAACCTACAGAGCAACTAAAACTGTGCTGCTATATACAGACACACAACGTAGATGAGAAAAATGGAATACATGAATTTGATGCTATCTTGAAAGTAAAAAAGAACTATATTTATCACAACTTTGAAAAGTAACTAAATAGTGCAATGGTATAATATTTGATACGGCAACCAGGAAGTGGTACAATACAATGCTGATTAACAAATTTACAAAAGAGTTCCCAAATATTCGCCAAATGCACGGGGTGAGGGGGCGCCATGACCCTGATGATCAGCCGGAGGTTGCTTCTCACCACACAAATACCTGCACGTATTACTTGTTGGTGTTAGTTCTTTTCAATTAATAAATTCTTTTAGTTGAACAAGACATGCTCATCCATGGTGCAGTCCAAGAATACATGCATAAATCATTGCCTGAACCATACATGCACATATCTCTCTCTCTTTCTCTCTGAAATTGAATTGCCCTCTTACTTTTTTCCTCTGTTCCATACATGTACACACATGTTAAGTGAAACCCAAGGCACTCCAAGCTACAGGGACATGTTCAGATTGGAGTAGCCCCAAACTGTGGCAAACTAAACTAGCATATTGGATTGATTGGAACTTAAAAGGCCTGCGGGGGGCGATGAGCGATACTATTTCATAATTATGCTCATATGTATTAAAACTAAGCAGCACTCCCTCAGAACATAGGATATGCAGATGGGGGGAAGCAGAGTTGGCCATATTCAAAAATGAAAAAAATAGTAAATGGTCTACCTACAGTATTATCCTTCCAGCATGAAGATGTGAGTACATACTAAGTAGCATCAGCACAAGATAAACAGAAATGACACTCAAAAAAAGGAAGAGTATGTACATTACAAGGAACAGTTGTCTGCACTAACAACAGAAGCTATGCTCACTAATTTATATTGTTGGTACAGGAAATGTGCGAGACATCATATAAGCATACACAATTACACACATGATACTAAGATCAAAACTGATTTCCAAAGCTAATTAACAAAGGAAGTCACATTTCTACTGTAGAAATCACCAAAGGTGACTAATTTATCATGCAAAACCCAGTTTCACACGCTAAACATCAAGCATTACAAACAGAGCAAATAAATACTGATGATGTGACCACCTTGACCAGAAAGGCCACCACCTGGTGGCCACAGCTAGACAACAGGGCAGAGAATCGCCAACTTAGAATTATGAAGGGAAACCTCCAGGCATAACGGGGTGGCAGACAAAATTCTGCACATGCAATTTAGGATGTGGAATAATACTGGTGCTGACAATGTACTGTTGTCTCACATTATATGTGTGGCATATGCTTTCAAAATGATTGCTATTGCTTATATGGGCCTATGGGACATACACGCACGCTAAAATCATGCACATCCTATTAAGCATTGTTGCTCAGGGGAGGCACATGAGTACTGAATTCTCACCATTGGTACGAGAATAGTGGTTCTCTGCAACAGGCAGCTCACGGAAGACCCGGACAGGGTACAGGGTACAGGATGGATTATACTTCTATCGGACCAAACGCAGGCAACCACAACTATCGGATGGATTATACTCCAATGCGTTCTGGTCATGCGTGGAGAGGAAAAAACAGGCGGGCAGGTACATGCACTTGTGGGTGCGCGGCGGCGAGGGCTCTGGAGAGTAGCAGCACCCGCTCGATCTGCGCCTGCATCTGCTCCTTGTGGCGGTCGACGCCCTCACCGGCCCTCCGCCTGACGACGGTGAGCTCGTCCGCGCGTGCCCACCGCCACTTGAGCCGCCGCCTCATCTCGTCCAGCGCCGCGCCCTACCGCACCTGACTCCCTCCTCAGGTGCAGCAGTAGGATCAGGCCATGCTCAACAAAAGGGGCGCGGCGAGCGGGGGCAAAGCCAACCAAAGCAAAGCGAGCAAGCATTCTCACCTCGTGCGCGTCCTCAAGGCGGCGCGCCAGGCGTGCCTGTTCCTCAGCCTCGGCCGCAAGCTCCGCGGCGAGGGTGCCGGCCCGCTCGAGGCCGCCCCGGAGGTCCGGCCACGCGACCGACTTCTTGGGGCCCGGATCCGGCCCAGGGCTCGGGCTCATCCCGGCGCGCGCGGCGGAGATCGTGTGCGGCCCGCGGTGGCGGCGTCCATGGCCCTGGCCCGCCGTGACGAGGCGGAGGCCGAGGCCGGAGGCGAGTGAGGAGTGGAGGGGAGGGAAGGGGAGGGTGCAGACCGATGGCGAGGGCGGCGGAAGGACGGGGCAGCGGCGGAGGGATCTGGATCTGGGGAGAGGAGTGGGGGCGGGGAGGGATCTGGATCGGGTTCACGCGCGTGTGAAAGAGAGAGGCTGCAGTGGGTTGGATGGATGGATGGATGGATGGATGGATGGACGGATGTTTGCCACGTCATCGATCCATGCCACAACAGGTTTCACCAATCAGAATTCAGCTTATATTTCTTTTATTGTTTTTATTCTCTTATTTAGGGCAAACATTCAACATATTAACCATGTATAATTTGTTAAAATGAATGAATATTGTGCACATGTGTGTATCTTGTGATGACAAACAATGTTGATATGGGGAGTTTTCATTTTCTTTGCACGGAAAATTCATTTTCCATTTTCTGAGTGCCCGAATTGAGTTCTTTTTGTGAAGGACCTAGCAAAATTGGACCAAATCATTTTTCTAAAATACTAGGCCATATTTGATTCACAATTGACCAAATGGTTGGGTGTCAAAAGTTTTGATCCACCTCTAGTGAAAAAGACAAATTATCGCCGATTCAGCAGGAAGCGGGTCAAATTTGAACTACAGGTGCCTCATAGTTTGCTCTTTATTTTTTCTAAAAATCATTTCTAGGTACATAAGTATATATTTAATCATAGAAACATCAAACAAATTCCAAGATTCAACCACTAGCTAGGAACGGTCATTCCCGCCGTTTTGACCGCGTTTTGAAACGGGCATAAAAAATTCAAAAAAAAATAAAAAATTGGAAAACCTTCGCATTATGTCATTATATGTGACCAAGTTTCCAGGAAAATTAATAAATTTGTAATACGGCAATTATTTTAAAAAAGTGTTCTCAGAAATGAGCTATCACGCGTGAAGATTCAGGGTTTTCAAGCCAAATGATCAATCTTATGGCCACATTCATGGCATAGTTTGTTCAAATGATCTCATATTGTGCACAAAGGTGCATCTTTATAACACCCCGGATGTAACTTTCCCAATTTGTACTCCAACTCTTGCCGTTTCCGGCGTTAAGTTATATTTATTTCCTCGGGATCGGGTTTTTGTCTCCGTGTGTTGTTGTCGTTGTCATGCATCTCATATCATGTCATCATGTGCATTACATTTGCATACGTGTTCATCTCATGCATTCGAGCATTTTCCCTGTTGTCCGTTTTGCATTCCGGCGCTTCGTTCTCCTCCGGTGGCCATTTCTAGCTTTCTTTCGTGTGTGGGGATTAAACATTTCCGGATTGGACCGAGACTTGCCAAGCGGCCTTGGTTTACTACCGGTAGACCGCCTGTCAAGTTTCGTATCATTTGGACTTCGTTTGATACTCCAACGGTTAACCGAGGGACCGAAAAGGCCTCGTGTGTGTTGCAGCCCAACACCACTCCAATTTGGCCCAAAACCCACCTAACTCTGCTCCATCACCTAGAGCATTCGATCACGATCGCGTGGCCGAAAACCGCACCTCATTTGGACTCTCCTAGCTCCCTCTATGCCTATTTAAACCCCCCCCTCAATTTTCGGATCTCCTCCTACCTCCGAAACCCTAAAATTCTACCCGCGCTGGCCGGACACGTCCGCCCCGACCGGATGCATCGCCGCTGACGCCCGCAGCCAGTGGCGTGGTGCCACGTGGCGCGCCACCCACCGCCGCCATCGCGGCCCGCGAGGCCCACGGGGAGCCCGCCCCGGGCCAGATCGGGCTCGCGCTTCGCTCGCGCCTAGCGCCGCCCGAGCGCCTCCCTCCGCCGCCTCCTTCCTCCGGGCCGGCCGCCGCAGCCTGCGTG
>NC_041388.1:24102915-24110896 GCF_002162155.2 Triticum dicoccoides
GGGACCTCGCCGCCGCCGCCGTTCTTCGTCGTCGCCGGCCGCCCCGACCGCCACCTCGCGCCGCCCTCGGCTTCCGCGCCGCCTCGCCGCCTCCTCGCCGGCCCAGCCTCCTTCTCTACTCCGGCCGACGAACCTCGGGCTCCGTGCGATCCC
This sequence comes from Triticum dicoccoides, assembly GCF_002162155.2. Taxonomy (NCBI): domain Eukaryota; kingdom Viridiplantae; phylum Streptophyta; class Magnoliopsida; order Poales; family Poaceae; genus Triticum; species Triticum dicoccoides. Next base: position 24,103,069 of record NC_041388.1, read on the forward strand.
GATCTAGATCTGGCGTGAACAGTAAACCCTAACCCTAGGTCGTTTTTTTCACTAAGTCCTTGAAATTTCAGTCCATGTGCACATGTTCGCGGCTTCGTAACTTTGCATCCGTAGCTCCGATTCATGCATATAGCATATTAAAATGTTCACCTCAGAGAGTACATCATTTCATTCCATTGTATCATTTTCATTTGAGCTCATCTTGATGCCCGAAATGCTATTAGAAGAGGGCTACTTGAGTTAATTGTCAGATCTGCTACTCCGTTTAGCACTTTTGTCATTTTTGCCATGATTATTGTGTGCATGATATGCCCGTGAGTTCTACATACGTTTTGTTAAGGGTTTTGTCATCTTTCCAGAGGTGCAACCCATGTTTTTTTAGGATGTGTGTGGTGTCTAGTGCAAGCTTGCAAAGTGGTGCACTTGCTAATTCTGTTTTCAGGGACTTAGCAATTTCACTAAGTCCTGGAGCTGTTTATCTCATGATGCCATATGTGTTGGGTTTCGTAGTAATTTCAAAAAAATTCCTACGCACACGCAAGATCATGGTGATGCATAGCAACGAGATGGGAGAGTGCTGTCTACGTACCCACGCAGACCGACTGCGGAAGCGATGACACAACGTAGAGGAAGTAGTCATATGTCTTCACGATCCAACCGATCAAGCACCGAAACTACGGCACCTCCGAGTTCGAGCACACGTTCAGCTCGATGACGATCCCCGGACTCCGGTCCAGCAAAGTGTAGGGGAAGAGTTCCGTCAGCACAACAGCGTGGTGACGATCTTGATGCACTACAGCAGCAGGGCTTCACCTAAACTCCGCTACAGTATTATCGAGGAATATGGTGGCAGGGGGCACCGCACACGGCTAAGGAATAGATCACGTGGATCAACTTGTTTGTTCTAGGGTGCCTCTACCTCAGTATATAAAGGACCAAAGGGGGGAGGCTGGCCGGCCACAAGGGGCGCGCCAGGGGAGTCCTACTCCCTCCGGGAGTAGGATCCCCCCCAATCCTAGTTGGAATAGGATTCCTCGGGGGGGAAAGAGAGAGAGGGGGCCGGCCACCTCTCCTAGTCCTAATAGGACTAGGGGAGGGGGGAGGCGCACGGCCACCTTGGGCTGCCCCTTTCTCCTTTCCACTAAGGCCCACCAAGGCCCATATGGTTCCCGGGGGGTTCCGGTAACCTTCCGGTACTCCGGTAAAATACCGATTTCACCCGGAACACTTTCGATATCCAAACATAGGTTTCCAATATATCAATCTTTACATCTCGACCATTTCGAGACTCCTCGTCATGTCCGTGATCACATCCAGGACTCCGAACAACCTTCGGTACATCAAAATGCATAAACTCATAATATAACTGTCATCGTAACCTTAAGCGTGCGGACCCTACGAGTTCGAGAACAATGTAGACATGACCGAGACATGTCTCCGGTCAATAACCAATAGCGGGACCTGGATGCCCATATTGGATCCTACATATTCTACGAAGATCTTTACCGGTCAGACCGCATGACAACATACGTTGTTCCCTTTGTCATCGGTATGTTACTTGCCCGAGATTCGATCGTCGGTATCCAATACCTAGTTCAATCTCGTTACCGGCAAGTCTCTTTACTCGTTCTGTAATACATCATCCTGCAACTAACTCATTTAGTTGCAATGCTTGCAAGGCTTAAGTGATGTGCATTACCGAGAGGGCCCAGAGATACCTCTCCGACAATCGGAGTGACAAATCCTAATCTCGAAATACGCCAACCCAACATCTACCTTTGGAGACACCTGTAATGCTCCTTTATAATCACCCAGTTACGTTGTGATGTTTGGTAGCACCCAAAGTGTTCCTCCGGCAAACGGGAGTTGCATAATCTCATAGTCATAGGAACATGTATAAGTCATGAAGAAAGCAATAGCAACATACTAAACGATCGGGTGCTAAGCTAATGGAATGGGTCATGTCAATCAGATCATTCAACTAATGATGTGACCTCGTTAATCAAATAATAACTCTTTGTCTATGGTTAGGAAACATAACCATCTTTGATTAACGAGCTAGTCAAGTAGAGGCATACTAGTGACACTCTGTTTGTCTATTTATTCACACATGTATTATGTTTCCGGTTAATACAATTCTAGCATGAATAATAAACATTTATCATGAAATAAGGAAATAAATAATAACTTTATTATTGCCTCTAGGGCATATTTCCTTCAGTCTCCCACTTGCACTTGAGTCAATAATCTAGATCACATCACCATGTTATTAACATCGATAGTTCACATCATCATGTGATGAACACCCAAAGGGTTTACTAGATTCAGTAATATAGTTCACATCGCTATGTGATTAACACCCAAGGAGTACTAAGGTGTGATCATGTTTTGCTTGTGGGAGAATCTTAGTCAACGGGTCTGCCACATTCAGATCCGCATGTATTTTGCAAATTTCTATGTCAACAATGCTCTGCATGGAGCTATTCTAGCTAATTGCTCCCACTTTCAATATGTATCTAGACCGAGACTTAGAGTCATCTAGATTAGTGTCAAAACTTGCATCGGCGTAACCCTTTACGACGAACCTTTTTTTCACTTCCATAATCGAGAAACATATCCTTATTCCACTAAGGATAATTTTGACCGCTGTCCAGTGATCTACTCCTAGATCACTATCGTACTCCCTTGCCAAACTCAGTGGTAGGGCATACAATAGATCTGGTATACATCATGGCATACTTTATAGAACCTATGACTGAGGCATAGGGAATGACTTTCATTCTCTTTCTATCTTCTGCCGAGGTCGGGCTTTGAGTCTTACTCAACTTCACACCTTGTAATACAGGCAAGAACTCTTTCTTTGACTGCTCCATTTTGAAGCACTTCAAAATCTTGTCAAGGTATGTACTCATTGAAAAAAATTATCAAGCGTCTTGATCTATCTCTATAGATCTTGAAGCTCAATATGTAAGCAGCTTCACCGAAGTCTTTCTTTGAAAAACTCCTTTCAAACACTCCTTTATGCTTTGCAGAATAATTCTACATTATTTCCGATCAACAATATGTCATTCACATATACTTATTAGAAATGCTGTAGTGCTCCCACTCACTTTCTTGTAAATACAGGCTTCACCGCAAGTCTGTATAAAACTATATGCTTTGATCAACTTATCAAAGCGTATATTCCAACTCCGAGATTCTTGCACCAGTCCATAGATGGATCGTTGGAGCTTGCATATTTAGTTAACACCTTTAGGATCGACAAAACCTTCTAGTTGCATCGTATACAACTCTTCTTTAGTAAATCCATTAAGGAATGCAGTTTTGTTTATCCATTTGCCAGATTTCATAAAACGCGGCAATTGCTAACATGATTCGGACAGACTTAAGCATAGATACGAGTGAGAAACTCTCATCGTAGTCAACACCTTGAACTTGCCAAAAACCTTTCGCGACAAGTCGAGCTTTGTAGACAGTAACATTACCATCAGCGTCAGTCTTCTTCTTAAAGATCCATTTATTCTCAATTGCTTGCCGATCATCGGGCAAGTCAACCAAAGTCCATACTTTGTTCTCATACATGGATCCCATCTCAGATTTCATGGCTTCAAGCCACTTTGCGGAATCTGGGCTCACCATTGCTTCTTCATAGTTCGTAGGTTCATCATGATCTAGTAGCATGATTTCCAGAACAGGATTACCGTACCACTCTGGCGCGGATCTTACTCTGGTTGATCTACGAGGTTCAGTAGTATCTTGATCTGAAGTTTCATGACTATCATCATTAGCTTCCTCTCTTATTGGTGTAGGTGTCACAGAAACAGTTTTCTGTGATGTACTACTTTCCAATAAGGGAGCAGGTACAATTACCTCGTCAAGTTCTACTTTCCTCCCACTCACTTCTTTCGAGAGAAACTCCTTCTCTAGAAAGGATCCATTCTTAGCAACGAATATCTTGCCTTTGGATCTGTGATAGAAGGTGTACCCAACAGTCTCCTTTGGGTATCCTATGAAGACACATTTCTCCGATTTGGGTTCGAGCTTATCAGGTTGAAGCTTTTTCACATAAGCATCGCAGCCCCAAACTTTAAGAAACGACAACTTTGGTTTCTTGCCAAACCACAGTTCATAAGGCGTTGTCTCAACGGATTTTGATGGTGCCGTATTTAACGTGAATGCAGCTATCTCTAATGCATAACCCCAAAACGATAGTGGTAGATCGATAAGAGACATCATAGATTGCACTATATCCAATAAAGTACGATTATGACGTTCGGACACACCATTATGCTGTGGTGTTCCATGTGGCATGAGTTTGTGAAACTATTCCACATTGTTTTAATTGAAGACCAAACTCGTAACTCAAATATTTTACCTCTGCGATCATATCGTAGAAACTTTTATTTTCTTGTCATGATGATTTTCCACTTCACTCTGAAATTCTTTGAACTGTTCAAATGTTTCAGACATATGTTTCATCAAGTAGATATCCCCATATCTGCTCAAATCATCTGTGAAGGTCAGAAAATAATGATACCTGCTGCAAGCCTTAATATTCATCGGACCACATACATCAGTATGTATGATCTCCAACAAATCTGTTGCTTGCTTCATTGTTCCGGAGAACGGCGTTTTAGTCATCTTGCCCAAAAGGCATGGTTCGCAAGCACCAAGTGATTCATAATCAAGTGATTCCAAAATCCCATCAACATGGAGTTTCTTCATGCGCTTTACACCAATATGACCTAAACGGCAGTGCTACAAATAAGTTGCACTATCATTATTAACTTTGCATCTTTTGGTTTCAATATTATGATTATGTGTATCACTATGATCGAGATCCAACGAACTATTTTCATCGGGTGTGTAACCATATAAGGTTTTATTCATGTAAACAGAACAACAATTTATTCTCTTACTTAAATGAATAACTGTATTACAATAAACATGATCAAATCATATTCATGCTCAACGCAAACACCAAATAACACTTATTCAGGTTCAACACTAATCCCGAAAGTATAGGGAGTGTGCGATGATGATCATATCAATCTTGGAACCACTTCCAACACACATCATCACTTTACCCTTAACTAGTCTCTGTTTATTCTGCAACTCCCGTTTCGAGTTACTAATCTTAGCAACTGAACTAGTATCAAATACTGAGAGGTTGCTATAAACACTAGTAAAGTACATATCAATAACATGTATATCAAATATACTTATGTTCACTTTGCCATCCTTCTTATCTGCCAATCACTTGGGGTAGTTCCGCTTCCAGTGACCAGTCCCTTTGTAGTAGAAACACTTAGTCTCAGGCTTAGGACCAGACTTGGGCTTCTTCACTTGAGCAGCAACTTGCTTGCTGTTCTTCTTGAAGTTCCCCTTCTTCCCTCTGCCCTTTTCTTGAAACTAGTGGTCTTGTCTACCATCAACACTTGATGTTTTTCTTGATTTCTACCTTCGTCAATTTCCGCATTACGAAGAGCTTGGGAATCGTTTCCGTTATCCCTTGCATATCATAGTTCATCACGAAGTTCTACTAACTTGGTGATGGTGACTAGAGAATTCTGTCAATCACTATCTTATCTGGAAGATTAACTCCCACTTGATTCAAGCGATTGTAGTACTTAGACAATCTGGGCACATGCTCACTAGTTGAGCGATTCTCCTCCATCTTTTAGCTATAGAACTTGTTGGAGACTTCATATCTCTCAACTCGGGTATTTGCTTGAAATATTAACTTCAATTCCTGGAACATCTCATATGGTCCATGACGTTCAAAACGTCTTTGAAGTCCCGATTCTAAGCCGTTAAGCATGGTGCACTAAACTATCAAGTAGTCATCATTTTGAGCTAGCCAAACGTTCATAACGTCTGTATCTGCTCCTGCAATAGGTCTATCACCTAGCGGTGCATCAAGGACATAATTTTTCTGTGCAGCAATGAGGATAAACCACAGATCACGGATCCAATCCGCATCATTGCTACTAACATCTTTCAACACAATTTTTCTCTAGGAACATATCAAAATAAACATATGAAAGCAACAACGCAAGCTATTGATCTACAACATAATTTGCAAAATACTACCAGGACTAAGTTCATGATAAATTTAAGTTCAATTAATCAGATTACTTAAGAACTCCCACTTAGATAGACATCCCTCTAATCCTCTAAGTGATCATGCGATCCAAATCAACTAAACCATAACCGATCATCACGTGAGATGGAGTAGTTTTCAATGGTGAACATCGTTATGTTGATCATATATACTATATGATTCACGCTCGACCTTTGGCCTCCGTGTTCCGAGGCCATATCTGCATATGCTAGGCTCGTCAAGTTTAACCTGAGTATTCCGCGTGTGCAAAAACTGGCTTGCACCCGTTGTAGATGGACGTAGAGCTTATCACACCCGATCATCACGTGGTGTCTGGGCACGACGAACTTTGGCAACGGTGCATACTCAGGGAGAACACTTCTTGATAATTTAGTGAGAGATCATCTTATAATGCCACCATCAATCAAAGCAAGATAAGATGCATAAAAAGATAAACATCACATGCAATCAATATAAGTGATATGATATGGCCATCTTCATCTTGTGCTTGTGATCTCCATCTTCGAAGCACCGTCATGATCACCATCGTCACCGGCGCGACACCTTGATCTCCATCGTAGCATCGTTGTCGTCTCGCCAATCTTATGCTTCCACGACTATCGTTACCGCTTAGTGATAAAGTAAAGCATTACATCGCGATTGCATTGCATACAATAAAGCGACAACCATATGGCTCCTGCCAGTTGCCGATAACTCGGTTACAAAACATGATCATCTCATACAATAAAATTCATCATCATGCCTTGACCATATCACATCACAACATGCCCTGCAAAAACAAGTTAGATGTCCTCTACTTTGTTGTTGCAAGTTTTACGTGGCTGCTACGGGCTTAAGCAAGAACCAATCTCACCTACGCATCAAAACCACAACGATAGTTTGTCAAATAGACTCCGTTTTAACCTTCGCAAGGACCGGGCGTAGCCACACTCGGTTCAACTAAAGTTGGAGAGACATTCGCCCGCAAGCCACCTATGTGCAAAGCACGTCGGGGGAACCGGTCTCACGTAAGCGTACGCGTAATGTTGGCCCGGGTCATCTCGTCCAACAATGCCGGCGAACCAAAGTATGACATGCTGGTAGGCAGCATGACTTATATCGCCCACAACTCACTTGTGTTCTACTCGTGCATATAACATCAAACCATAAAACCTAGGCTCGGATGCCACTGTTGGGTTTCGTAGTAATTTCAAAAAAATTCCTACGCACACGCAAGATCATGGTGATGCATAGCAATGAGATGGGAGAGTGCTGTCTACGTACCCACGCAGACCGACTACGGAAGCGATGACACAACGTAGAGGAAGTAGTCGTACGTCTTCACGATCCAACCGATCAAGCACCAAAACTACGGCACCTCCGAGTTCGAGCACACGTTCAGCTCGATGACGATCCCCGGACTCCGATCCAGCAAAGTGTCGGGGAAGAGTTCCGTCAGCACGATGGCGTGGTGACGATCTTGATGCACTACAGCAGCAGGGCTTCACCTAAACTCCGCTACAGTATTATCGAGGAATATGGTGGCAGGGGGCACCGCACACGGCTAAGGAATAGATCACGTGGATCAACTTGTTTGTTCTAGGGTGCCTCTACCTTAGTATATAAAGGACTAAAGGGGGGAGGCTGGCCGGCCACAAGGGGCACGCCAGGAGAGTCCTACTCCCTCCGGGAGTAGGATTCCCCCCCAATCCTAGTTGGAATAGG
>NC_041388.1:24111262-24167323 GCF_002162155.2 Triticum dicoccoides
GGGCCGGCCACCTCTCCTAGTCCTAATAGGACTAGGGGAGGGGGGAGGCGCGCGGCCACCTTGGGCTGCCCCTTTCTCCTTTCCACTAAGGCCCACCAAGGCCCATATGGTTCCCGGGGGGTTCCGGTAACCTCCCGGTACTCCGGTAAAATCCCGATTTCACCCGGAACACTTCCGATATCCAAACATAGGCTTCCAATATATCAATCTTTACGTCTCGACCATTTCGAGACTCCTCGTAATGTCCGTGATCACATCTAGGACTCTGGACAACCTTCGGTACATCAAAATGCATAAACTCATAATATAACTGTCATCGTAACCTTAAGCGTGCGGACCCTACGGGTTCGAGAACAATGTAGACATGACCGAGACATGTCTCCGGTCAATAACCAATAGCGGGACCTGGATGCCCATATTGGCTCCTACATATTCTACGAAGATCTTTACCGGTCAGACCGCATAACAACATACGTTGTTCCCTTTGTCATCGGTATGTTACTTGCCCGAGATTCGATCGTCGGTATCCAATACCTAGTTCAATCTCGTTACCGGCAAGTCTCTTTACTCGTTCTGTAATACATCATCCCGCAACTAACTCATTTAGTTGCAATGCTTGCAAGGCTTAAGTGATGTGCATTACCGAGAGGGCCCAGAGATACCTCTCCGACAATCGGAGTGACAAATCCTAATCTCGAAATACGCCAACCCAACATCTACCTTTGGAGACACCTGTAATGCTCCTTTATAATCACCCAGTTACGTTGTGACGTTTGGTAGCACCCAAAGTGTTCCTCCGGCAAACGGGAGTTGCATAATCTCATAGTCATAGGAACATGTATAAGTCATGAAGAAAGCAATAGCAACATACTAAACGATCAGGTGCTAAGCTAATGGAATGGGACATGTCAATCAGATCATTCAACTAATGATGTGACCTCGTTAATCAAATAACAACTCTTTGTCTATGGTTAGGAAACATAACCATCTTTGATTAACGAGCTAGTCAAGTAGAGGCATACTAGTGACACTCTATTTGTCTATGTATTCACACATGTATTATGTTTCTGGTTAATACAATTCTAGCATGAATAATAAACATTTATCATGAAATAAGGAAATAAATAATAACTTTATTACTGCCTCTAGGGCATATTTCCTTCAATATGTTCTTGTTGTTTCCTAGTGATCCGTGCCTCTTTTGAGGATGATCAGTAAGGGAGTTTTGTTAATATTGTAGTGCTCTATCCATCCATGTCTTTGTTTGAAATTATGGAGCACCCTTGCTTGAGTCAATCGAGCTAGACTTTTGCTACTTTGTGAATCTGGGCAGGTTGTCAACTTGTTTGCAATTTTGCCGGTGATGTTGTAGTTGATCCGTGCATGCTATGCTATTGTTCTTGCCATGTCTAGCTTGCATTTGGTGCCTTCTTGATGGATGTATGCTTGTCTTGCCATGACTTGCACCGTAGTGAGTGCATCGAGCTCATAAACATGCCTACTTGAGTTATATTTCAGCATGTGTCAGTTTTCACTAAGTCTGAAAACTGATTATGTTTTTGCTATGTTCACATGCTTGCAATTGTATTTTCTGATCCCTTTTGGCTCAAGGCCACTACGGGACTTTTGTTAAGCTCTTTGAGTATCTACATGCCATGCTTTACTTTGCCATATTCAGGTACTGTAGCATGTAGTTTTGTTGCTCCGAAGAGGGCTACCTGATCTGAAATTCCAGACAAGTGTTGATTTCACTAAGTCTGAGATATGTTTGTCATATGCATTTTTGCCATGCTTGTTTGAACCTGTTAATGGATGAATTGGCCGTAGCTCAGTGCTAGACTTTTGTTAAGAATTTTGTGTGCATCCCTGCCATGTATTTTGTTGTCATGTTTGAGTACTGTAGCATGTTCATTTCTTTGCATTTAGATGCCTACTTGCTGTAAATCGCAGACCGGTGTCATTTTTGAATCGCTTGCCATTTCCAAACCGTAACTCCGATTCCGGCGTTCTTTATATCGTTTTCAAGCGATTTTATCTCATCTTTCCAGTGGCACACCTGGATTTCCAATTTGAGGCCAGGTTCATGCATTTCCTGTCATATCTTGCATTTTGCATCCCGCATCGCATCCCGCATAGCATATCATCTTTGCATTGTGTTGTTTGAGTTTGCACGTGGTTGATTGTGTCCTTGTTGCTTATTTGTCTTGTTTGGGTAGAGCCGGGAGACGAGTTCGCTAACGAGGAGCCCGTTGAGTTTGCTTTCGTGGATCCAGTCAACTCTGACAACTGTGCAGGCAAGATGATCATACCCTCGAAATCACTACTATCTTTGCTATGCTAGTTTGCTCGCTCTTTTGCTATGCCATTGCTATGATGCCTACCACTTGCTTTCAAGCCTCCCAAATTGCCATGTCAAACCTCTAACCCACCATGTCCTAGCAAACCGTTGATTGGCTATGTTACCCCTTTGCTCAGCCCCTCTTATAGCGTTGCTAGTTGCAGGTGAAGATTGGAGGCCGTTCCTTGTTGGAACATTTATTTACTTGTTTGGGATATCATTATATTGCTATGTTATCTTAATGCATGTATATACTTGGTAAAGGGTGGAAGGCTCGGCCTCTCGCCTAGTGTTTTGTTCCACTCTTGCCGCCCTAGTTTCCGTCATATCGGTGTTATGTTCCCGGATTTTGCGTTCCTTACGCGGTTGGGTTATGATGGGAACCCCTTGATAGTTCGCCTTGATTAAAGCTTTTCCAGCAATGCCCGACATTGGTCTTACCATTCGCCACCTAGCCTTTTCTTTCCCTTGGGTTCTGCAGACTCAAGGGTCATCTTATTTTAACCCCCCCGGGCCAGTGCTCCTCTGAGTGTTGGTCCCACCGAGCGATGTACGGGGCTACCAGGGGAAACTCTGGGCTGGCCTACCCGACGTCTGGCTCATTTGAGTGTGCCCTGACAAAGAGACATGTGCAGCTCCTATCGGGATTTGTCGGCACATTTGGGCGGTGTTGCTGGTCTTGTTTTAACCTGTCGAAGTGTCTTGAATTACCGAGATACCGAGTCTGATCGGAACGTCTTGGGAGGAGGTCCATTCCTTCATTGACCATGAGAGCTTGTCATGGGCTAAGTTGGGACTCCCCTGCAGGGATTGAACTTTCGAAAGTCGTGTCCACGGTTATGGGCAGATGGGAATTTGTTAATGTCCGGTTGTAGATAACTTGAACCTTAACTTAATTAAAATGAATCAACTGAGTGTGTTACCGTGATGGCCTCTTCTCGGCGGAGTCCGGAAAGTGGACACGATGTTGGAGTAATGTTTGCGCAGGTTGCTCTCTAGTTTCACGCTCGCGCTTTGCCTCCTCTTCTCGCTCTCTTTTGCGAATAAGTTAGCCACCATACTTGCTAGTCGCTTGCTGCAGCTCCACTCATATTTTACCTTGCCATACCTATAAGCTTAAATAGTCTTGATCGCGAGGGTGCGAGATTGCTGAGTCCCTATGGCTCACAGATTACTATTACACCAGATGCAGGGCCTGATGATTCCACTCCAGGAGACGCGTATGAGCTCAAGTGGGAGTTCGACGAAGACTCTCAACGTTACTATGTTTCCTTTCCCGATGATCAGTAGTGGTGCCCAGTTGGGGGTGAACGGGACCGTTGTCACATGTTGGGTTCTCTTTTATTTTGGCGCCGTAGTCGGGCCATGAGTGTTTGGATGATGTGATGTTATTTATGTACTTGATTGACGTGGCGAGTGTAAGCCAACTATGTTATCTCCCCTTTATTATTTATATTACATGGGATGTTGTGAAGATTGCCTAACTTGCGACATATGGCTTCAATGTGATTATGTCTCTAAGTCGTGCCTCGACACGTGGGAGCTATAGTCGCATCGAGGGTGTTACAATCTTGGAATTCCAAACAATGTTGCCTAAGGGAGTTTTCATTTTCTTTGCACGGAAAATTCATTTTCCATTTTTCGAGTGCCCGAATTGAGTTCTTTTTGTGAAGGACCTACCATATATTTGTTGCAAAATTGGACCAAATCATTTTTCTGAAATACTAGGCCATATTTGATTCACAATTGACCAAATGTTTGGGTGTCAAAAGTTTTGATCCACCTCTAGTGAAAAAGACAAATTGTTGCCGATTCAGCAGGAAGCGGGTCAAATTTGAACTACAGGTGCCTCATAGTTTTCTCTTTATTTTTTCAAAAAATCATTTCTAGGTACATAAGTATCTATCTAATCATAGAAACATCAAAAAAATTCCATGATTCAACCACTAGCTAGGAACGGTCATTCCCGCCATTTTGACCGCATTTTGAAACGGGCATAAAAAATTCAAAAAAATCAAAAAATTGGAAAACCTTCGTATTGTGTCATTATATGTGATCAAGTTTCCAGGAAAAATAATAAACTTGTAATACGACAATTATTTTTAAAAAGTATTCTCAGAAATGAGCTATCATGTGTGAAGATTCATGGCTTTTCAAGCCAAATGATCAATCTTATGGCCACATTCAATGCATAGTTTGTTCAAATGATCTCATATTGTGCACAAGGGTGTATATTGGAATGAAAAACAATGTTGCCTAAGGAAGTTTTCATTTTCTTTGGACGAAAAAACCATTTTCCATTTTTCGAGTGCCCAAAAGGAGGTTTTTTTATGAAGGACCTCCCAAATAATTGTTGCAAAATTGGACCAAATCAATTTTATAAAATACTAGGACATATGTAATGCACAATTGACAAAATGGTTGGGTGTAAAAAGTTTTGATCCACCTCTCGTGAAAAAGACAAATTTCCACCGATTCAGTTGAAAGCGGGTCAAATTTGAACTGCAGCTACCTCATAGTTTACTATTTATTTTTCCCAAAAATCATTTATAATTACATAAGCACCTATTTAATCATAAATACATGGTTTGGTGGCGATACATCAAAGTTTGGGCGGTGGCCGACGCCCCCAACTCTAGAGCGCGTAAACTCGCATGCCCGCCGCGTGGTCACCGCATGACCGTGGCATTGCCATGTGTTATGGGCAGCCTAGGCATGTCTAGAGGGTTGAGCACTCCCCAGGTAGGTGCTAGGAAGAAAATTACAACATAAGATTCTCATGAGGAGACCGATCGATGCTCAAACATGAATTATCAGCCAAGTGTTTGATTAGCGGTACGAGAAATGTACATGGCTAATGGGCGTGAGTTTTGGCTGAGGATGATCAGTTACTAAGAAGACCGTCTTCACAAATTTTCAGCTCAAAAGGAGGAGCCTAGGTCCTACTTGCTTTGCAAACTACCACACTGGACATAACTACGAATGTTGAAGCTCGGCTCAAAATAATGAATGGATTGAGCTAGTATTTGGTGGAGGATGGTTATTTGGGCATAGGAAAGCACTGTAGAAAATGGATACTATTTGGACATGCCAAAGTGGTACTTCCTTCACAAACTGTTGTTCTGAACAGAATAGGAAAAATGAATATTTTTGAATTATTTTTGAACTAGGCAAGGAAGGTTTTTACATATTTGATGAAGATATGACCCAAAGAATTTATGAGATTTTTTTGGGAATTTTGGGAATGACAAAAATATAGGTTGCTTCACAACCTAGGGCAAAAACTGCCACATGGACATGACACATAGGCAAAACTGATGAGGTGGCGCCTAGTCATAGCAACCCACCACAATTTACAAGGCTATGACCATCTATATTGGTCGTTAACAACTAGAAATAAGGCAGCGGACTAGCGCTATTTGCTTTATGATCATTTCATGTAAGGAAATTACGACCTTTCTGACCAAAATGGTCGCAATGGTTTAGGGTTTGGAGCCCCCCGAACAGCTTTTGACCAATTGGTCTCAAATGGTCATAGATCTATGACCAATTCTTCCAGGTTCACTGCCAGAAGGTCACTAGTTGACATATTTCTTGTAGTGCCACACCATTGTCAACCTATGTAGTCAATAAACGAAAGAATTGCACAAGGAGCGGCTGACAGCTGGGACCAAGCAGCTCGAGCAGTATTTGTCTTTTTGAGGTGTGAGCACTGCAGAGTTTTTCCCGAGCGATGTTTCGTTGTTGTTCAGAGGAGAGCAGGGTATTAACTGGGCGGGCTGTGGCCCGTCTAGCCCAGGCCAGATATCCAGCCCAGATATTAAATTTTTTCAAGTTGAAAATGGCTAGCCCAGCTATACTTTTTTTTGAGGAATACCCAGGCAAGGTCATCTTGTTATTCTCCGTCCGCTGGGCTACAAATCTTTCCTAGGAGGGATGAATTAGGCTTAACAAGAAAATGGGCTTTAAGAAATAATAAATGGGGTGTAATTATAAAAACTGGGCAGTAAGTATAAAAAGATGCACCAAACAAGTAATTACTTTATAAAATATTATTTCTGGATTTGAAAATTTTAATTTCATTAATTGTTGCGCGTGCAATGTTTTGTTGGATTTTTACATAATCCAAATTTATATTGAAACTGTATTTAATCTGAGTAGAAATTTCGGGATAAAAATATTTCGGATCCCATCAAAATGTGGGAAATTTTATTGAATTCTGTTTTGAACGGTTTGTTGAAATTATTAGTCGTTGTCCTAGTTAGAAAATGGGTTGTACTTTTAACAAACTGTAAAAGAGCTGTAATAAATTCCATTAGAATTCAAAAATGGGATGTACATTCTTACAAATCTCAAATGGGCTATAAGTTCTCTGCCACACACTTGTGGGCCTACTAAGTTGACCCGCCCCCTAAAAAAATAGTTGACGCGTATGCAAGGCTTTGTCAACGTATAGTCAACACATGGTTCTAGCAAAAGTGGCCATTGGATGTCCATCCAACGGATGTCGTGCTTCTTCTTCAATCTCGGATATTCTAGCTTCACCCACCCAAAAAATGATTCCTCCCCCTGACATCTGGGGCGCACCGTTTCGGAAGCTGACATGTGGGCCTACTAAGTTGATGCGTACCAAGGGCTTTGTCAACTTAGTTGATATAAACGATTCTAGCTGCAGTGACCATACGATGTCCATCCAACGGCCGTTGTGATTCTTCAACCTCTAGTCTTCTTGCTCCAGCCTCCCAAAGCAGCACCGCTTGTGCGCCTGCTCCTACCTCCCATAGCCGGCTATGCTGCCGCGGAGGCCTCACCTCCCCCTACCACTCCCACCGCTGGCCAGGCCCTGCGGAGACGGCATCCTCACACCGCAGCCGAACCAGTGAACCCTCATACTCCTCTCCGCGTGGGCATCCACTGCCACGTCTTCCCCGGCTCCACGTCGTCCCCTTCCTAGGCCTCGCCGACGTCCACCGCCTTGGTGCTCTCGGTGCGGCACGGTCAATATGGTCAATGACCGACTTCCATCGGAAAAGTACTGTACGTGGAGAGACTGACAGCTGGGTCCACGGCCGCAGCAAGGAAGTGCCTAGTTATTACGCGGAAAATAATTATTCCTCCACCTGACAGCAGGGACCCACCGGACGGGCCACCGTATTTCGTGAAAAAACGTTTCTCCCCTGACTGCTGGGACCCACCAGCTACATGTTCGCACGCAAGGAAGTGCGTACATATTATGGGCAAAAAAATGATTCGCCCCCCTGACTGTTGGGACCCACCAGCTACATCTTCGCACGCAAGGAAGTGCCTGACAGTTGGGACCCAGCTCGTCAAATTGTACGTAGCTTTGTCATTCTGGTCGCGAACGTGTATATACATACTGGTCGATGTAGAGGGGCGCACGTGTCATAGTAGAGGCGTGCACGTAGCATGTACACGTACGTACAACGGCCAGGATGCAAGAAAGAGAATACGGCCACATACGTATATACGGGCGGGGTCTCAAACGCCTACTCGCGCATACGTACGGCCAGGGCTCATGTACATGGCTGGATCGGAACGGAGAAGCTATGCCGTCGTTGTGTTCATAGGGAGGCAACGAAATGTGTCTTGTTCATTGAGAGGCAATGGAACACGTGTTGTTCATCAGGAGCGAACCGTCTTGGACGGAACAGCCGATGGAAACGAGGCCTGACGTACCGCAGAACGGAGGAAACGGCCTTGTGTTCGACCGGCCACAACTGAAACGGGATCCTGTTCATCGGGAGGGGTCTAGCGTACCGCAAAACGGAGGAAACAGACTTCTATTGGACCTCCTATGGTCGAAACGGGGTCCTATTGACCAGGAGGGGTGTGGCGTACCGCAAAACGGAGGAAACAGACTTGTGTTGGAGTGCTACGGTCGATATGGCGGTCCTGTTCATCGGGAGGGGTGTGGCGTGCCGCAAAACGGGACTCCATGGGATACTGTTCATCTCCACCGTCGACCTCCTCCAGCCTCCACGGGCTACTGTTCATCCACCGTCGACCTCCTCCAGCCTCCACCTGCGACTGTTAATCCATGGGCTCCTGTTCATCCAGCCTCCACTGGCTACTTTTCAACCAGCCCTCTTCACGGGGTCCTGTTCAACCACCCGTCCACGGGCTAATGTTCATCCAGCCCTCCATCGGCTACTGTTCAACCAGCCCTCCACCGGCTACTATTCATCCAGCCCTCCACGGGGTCCTGTTCATCCAGCCCTCCATGGGGTCTTGTTCATCCACCAGCTCGATCAATCGGGGTACTGTTCATCCAGCGGCAACGACCTCTACTACCACGGGTTCCTGTTCATCCAACCCCCACCGGGAACTGTTCGTACAAACCCCCCAACAACGCTCACTGTTCATCTAGAGGCAGCGTCGATCGGCTTCAGTTGGCAGCAGTAGCGAAGGAATCGCTCGATCGGGTTCAGTTAACAGCCATCAATCAATCGCTCGGGTTCAGTACCGCGTAGCCTGCAGTGCAATCGCTCGGGTTCAGTTAGAGCCCAACGCCTCGCTCGGGTTCAGTTAGGGCGCAACGCCTCGCACACACGCACGTACGTACGAGAGAAATGCGCATCGCTCGGCCCCCGACCACCCACCGTATCGGGAACTCCCTGATATTTTCCGCGTCCTCACTTCTACCATGGTTTTTTCCGTCATGGACGACCCAAAGAATGTCATGCAGCTGCGTCTCCGGCCTGCCCAGGACGAAAAGCCCATTTTTGTCATGATTTTTTTTCATAGAAGTAGGAGCCCACCACATCTATGATGATACCGGGTTTTGTCACAATTATCGTCATAGAAGTGTCATAAGTATGAAAAAAAATTCGTTCGGCCCAAAATGTTACGGATGTGTCTTCTTTTGTAGTGGCAGATGATAGGTTCATAATATACCGTATAGAAAGTTTATTGCCAAACCATGATAACGAGAGCGCAAAGCCAGTAGGCAGATCGTAGTGTAGATAAGAGGGGTACGCCATAACCACCATAAATAAATCGGGAAAGTGGAACTAGCTGGAAAACACAAGGTTTTGCCGCTACTAATATGCAGCCTATCGATCACCTACAGGCCAACTCTATTCATCTAAAGGCGCACGACTGTTACTATCAGTTTAGTCTATCAAAGACCGCGCAGCTCCCACCATTTTCGGGTATTATGGTAGACCAACTCGAAGTGCAAAATCATTTAGCAGAACCAGCCCAATAGAGTTGTCGACTGCAGATGTCCCCGCTCCTCTTCCTGACAAGGAACATACTGTGCTTACTAAAGAAGAACAGAAGAGGTACATGTTAAAAAACAGAAGAGGAAGCATATTATTGAGATTGCCCTTCTTTCTATACAATGTTGGTTGCCCACCCATGATGAATCAGAGCGCCCAAAGAAATGCAATTCCATGATGTCTCTCTATATGTGGCCACATGCATTTGGAAACTCAATTGGGAGCATTAGCTAACCAATTAAATGTGTGTCTGTTAGCTAATGTCAGTATCATATCACATTCGTACTTGAAGAACCTTAGGACATATGATTGGTGTGTTATTTAGCTTTAAAGGGTGAACAACTGCTAGTAGGACACAAAGCACCCACGCGGATCGTAGTGTAGATATATTGGGAAAACCCTAAGCATCAGGAGTAAAATCAGCAAAGTGGAACTTGCTGGAATATATGTGCTAGTATTGTCGGTACGGCTAGAAAGGCTTCAGATACCAGCTCTCTTCAACTGAAGGTGCGATACTGTTAATATCAGTGTAACTCTCAAAGGCGACACAGATCCCCGCATTTCCTTGCTAATATTATAGGATTCAAGTGGGCAGGCCACTACAATTCCTATTCCTATGTTTAAAAAATCCTATGAATCAAAGAGGCCCGAAGAGTTCAAAGTGTCCATCACACCCGACCGTATTGACCTCTACACTGCAAATGTCCCTTCTCATCTTCACTACAAGGAACATATTGTACTACTATCATACTCCCTCCATTCTAAAATATAAGTCTTTGTAGAGATTTCCACTATGGATCACATACAGATGTATACAGATGCATTTTAGAGTGTAGATTCACTCATTTTGCTCCATATGTAGTCCATAGTGGAATCTATACAAAGACCTGGATTTATAAACAGAGAGAGTACTTATTAAAGAAGAACGGAAGAGGAACATGCTAAAAAAGAGCAAGCAGATTTTGGATAATAAAATGTTCGTTGTGTAGTGCCCACACATGATGAACCAGAGTGCATTAAGAATGCAAGTCCCTGCTGTCTCTCTATATGTGGTGCATGTGCTTTTCGAAAGTAAAGTAGGAACATTAGCTGACCAATTAAATGTTATCTGTTTTAGTAATATCAGCATTATATCATATTCGTATTTGAGCAACAAGTTTGGAATTATGAGTGGCACGTTGTTTAGCTTGATGGATTCAGGAGCAGTGCTAAACAACTACGATGATGGTACTGAATATAAAGGCATGTCTGCATGCAAGTCGCGCGACTTTTGTCATTCAGGCCAGTTGACCATTTCAGGCGGTTGGATGAAGATCCTATGTCTCCTAACCCCTCTTCTTCCTTGTCTTTGATTCTTCCCATATAGAACACCGCACAGGCTGCCGGCTGAACCACCGGCCCCGACCCCCTGAACCACCCCCACCGCCTGTGTTCCTCCGCCACCCCCACCCCCGCCCCCACCCGCGTCGAGTTTTCTTTGTTCGGCGAGGCCCCACCACCGCCCCCACAACCACCGTCCCCACCCGAGCCCCTTCCTTCACACTGGTGAACTACGGCGAGCTCTCAAAAATTGCCTGGCCTAATTTTGAAATTTAGTCTACTATCATTTAAGTAGTGTGGACTATAAAGGGGAAAACCATAAGCATTGCGAGTATAGTGTTGAGCGTGCCATGGTGGATCTGAAGGTGCAAACCAGACAAAGGCAACTTCGCAACCAATGTTTGCTTTCAACTAACAAGTAAGTGATGGACAAGAAATCGGAGTAAAGTAGTGGCGATCTATTTCCTTGCTACGATAAATAAGTTGAGCAAATACGAAAGAGTATCGCCTCTGGTATGCATCTGCTGAGAATTTGATGGTGCTACGATAACGATGGTTGTTGACAGCATGGAAGCAAATCTAGGAGGGTAGACGGTGGTGGCAGGGCGCGGTGGACGAGACGGTTGTAGGAGCGGCGCCGGCAAGGTGGACGATGGCGGGGATGAAGCGAGAGGATGGGATGCAAGGATCTTGGTCCAAAGCCGTGGATGAGAGAGGTCGATCTCTTGTAATGGACGACAACATCAGGGTATCATCTCTGACATGGTGGAGGACGGTGGTGGATGGGGTGGCAGACGGAGGAGGCTGGGGTGGAGAAGGTGTTTTGGTGCCCACGGAGTACGAATGGGGAAATGGAGGGAGAGAGGCAGGGGGAACCATGTCTTCAGGGCACGCTTGTCTCAAATGCGAGGAAATTTACAAACTTAGCCCCCATCTAAAATTTCCTACATCACAGCAATATTAGTCGGTTGGGGATAGGACGGTAATCTCACATACACCGAATATTTGCCGACGAGGGCTTGTTTTGGCGCCCATCGTGTATGAATCGGGGAGGGAGCCAATTTCGGCCGAGGAGACACTGTGTTTTGGCGCCCACCGTATATGAATCCGGGTGAGAGGCGGTTATGTCACGTTTGAGTGAAATTACAAACCTACCCCTATCGAAACCTATAGAAAATCGAGCTGATAGGGTTTGCGTGTTAGGGATAGGCAGTAATTTCCATCTCACAGATTTTGGTTTCGGGCGGTTACTGCAACTTTCCCTGCTTCATTCAAATTTTTGCAGAGCAAGAGTGCACGTTTACCATGCCAACGCAATTCGAATCCAGTTTGTATTCTATTTTTGTTCGGGCAGGATCCATTTTCGATTGGAATAAAAATCTATATACATCATTTTTTATATATACTTTCAAAAGCACAACATCCTTTATACATAAATATGGTTTACAAATGGCATGATCTTAGATTCATAAGGCTGTATCCATCTTAATTTGGATTTTCCAATATTTGAAACCACTTAATGTTGAAATCCAATGTATGCATTCCTCGCTAACTGCCTCCAATTAATGTGTGTTTCATGCGTTTTTTTACTTCTCAAACATGTATAATGTGTTTCACCCACGCAACATATAGTGTAATCCCGTTTAGACATTAATTGCATATAAACCATGCACTGTCTCTAATTAAAGAATCTATGGATCACTAATATTGATAAACTATATAACATTACACGTGTCCCCAAATTCAAATGAATATGCATGTTTGATACACCAATTTGTGTTATGATATTATCTATGTCGTGATCTCTAGTTTAAATATTTGAATCCCCTTTAGTCCAGATATTCGTCTCATATAGCTATCACTCATGCTTATATAGAAGTATCTCTCTAGACCTATACGCGTTCATCGTCTCTCGGGTATCTCTCGTGCTACCTGTATGTCAACAATTATCTTTTATCTTCATAACAAATTGATGGTACTCTCTCCCTCGACCTTCATCACTCTATCTCTCTCTAAGTATATCTCGCTCCCTGCTATGTGTCTCTAACTATGATTCTCCATGTGAAATCTCTTTCTCTCACACAAACACAAACTTCGTCTCCCAGGGTCTCATTTCTCTCTACTATTCCCCTGTGTGCCACTCGCACACCCCCGCTCACACAGAGATGTCTTTCGCTCCTTAGGTATGAGAAGCTACGACTCTTCCTCTTAAATATTTCTTTCTCACACACAAACACAAACTCTGTCTCTCAGGGTCTCATATCTCTCCATTCTTTTGTATGTCGCACACACACTCTCTCTCCCTAGAGATATCTTGCGTTCCCTCATATGTCTCTCTAGCTATCACTCTCGTTGTGAAATACCTTTCTCTCTTGCAGACACAAAACTCCGTCTCTCGGGATCTCATTTCTCTCTTATATTTGTTTGTATGTGACTCACGTGCACCCTCTCTCTATTTCTCTCACACCCACACACATAACTCAGCCTTCTGATCCACTTGACTCCTATCTCCAACACATACTAGCTAGCATCTTTATCTTTCTATTTATCTGTTTCTCCATCAACCTTCTTTCTCGCCCTCACTCTTTCTTCCTATCAAGCACACTATATATGTTTCTCTCTACATGCAGTCATGTGCCCTCTTTTTATCTTTCTCTCACACAAACATAACTTCACCCTCTGAACCACCCGGCGGTCCTCTCTAACACTCAAACTAGGCAACATCCCTCTAGCTAGCATCTCTATATCTGTATATATCTGTAGTTTCTCCGTCAAGATTTGTTTCTCGCATGCACTCTTGCTTCCTATCACCCACACTATATATGTCTCTCCATACATGCATCTATAGGTTGATCTCTTTTGCATAATCGTTGTGTCTCCCTCCCTCTGCTCACCATAGATGCATGCTCCAGCCCATGGCACTATCTCTTAAAGACAAAAACACATGCTCAATTATCAGGCCTTCTTCCCTGCACTCTCCCATGCATGCATATTGTCATACCGATCCGTCTCTCCCATGTCGTTGATCTTATGACTTATGTCTTCTTTCTTTTATCTCGATCATGCGTGCGTGCACACACACATCCCACGTATACATGTATACCTTTTGCACATGCACATTCAAGGTCTCCTATGTCTCCATACGTAGTTAATTACCCTCAGCCCTAACGCCACATCGAATCATTCTCTTCTTGTGTGCACATAACTTCCGCCTGGATGGGTAAAACACACACTCACACTTAATAATATCCTTCTATTTAATTACCCCCTGAGGGAGTCCTGGATTAGGGGGTGTCCGGATAGCCGGACTATACCTTCGGCCAGACTCTTAGACTATGAAGATACAAGATTGAAGACTTCGTCCCGTGTCCGGAAGGGACTTTCCTTGGCGTGGAAGGCAAGCTTGGCGATACGGATATGTAGATCTCCTACCATTGTAACCGACTCTGTGTAACCCTAGCCCTCTCCGGTGTCTATATAAAACGGAGGGTTTCAGTCCGTAGGACGAACAACAATCATACCATAGGCTAGCTTCTAGGGTTTAGCCTCCTTGATCTCGTGGTAGATCTACTCTTGTACTACCCATATCATCAATATTAATCAAGCAGGACGTAGGGTTTTACCTCCATCAAGAGGGCCCGAACCTGGGTAAAACATTGTGTCCCCTGCCTCCTGTTACCATCCGCCTAGACGCACAGTTCGGGACCCCCTACCCGAGATCCGCCGGTTTTGACACCGACATTGGTGCTTTCATTGAGAGTTCCTCTGTGTCGTCACTTTTAGGCCCGATGGCTCCTCCGATCATCAACGACGATGCGATCCAGGGTGAGACTTTTCTCCTCGGACAGATCTTCGTATTTGGCGGCTTTGCACTGCGGGCCAATTCGCTTGGCCATCTGGAGCAGGTCGAAATCTACGCCCCTGGCCGTCAGGTCAGATTTGGAAGTTTAAACTACACAGCGAACCTCCGCGGAGACTTGATCTTCGACGGATTCGAGTTGCAGTCGAGCACGCCGCACTGTCACGATGGGCATGATCTAGCTCTGCCGCCGAACAGTGCCCTGGAGGCCGCACCTGCATCAGCTCCAACCCTTAGTTCGGAGCCAACTGCGCCAATAGAGGATGGGTGGTTGGACACTGCCTCGGGGGCTGCAATCTCTACGGCGATCGAGCCGAACACCAGCCCTATTCTCTGCGAAGCCCGTGACTCCAAGGAGCCGGACTCCTCTCCAGACTCCGAGCCCTCCGCGCCCCTACCGATTGAACCCGATTGGGCACCGATCATGGAGTTCACCGCTGCGGACATCTTTCAGCACTCGCCCTTCGGCGATATTCTGAATTCACTAAAGTCTCTCTCTTTATCAGGAGAGCCCTGGCCAGACTATGGTCAACAAGGTTGGGATGCGGATGATGAAGAAATTCAAAGCCAACCCACCGCCCACTTTGTAGCCACTATCGATAATTTAAACGACGTGCTCGACTTCGACTCTGAATACATCGACGGTATGGACGACGATGTAGGAGATGAACATGAACCAACGCCTATACGGCACTAGACAGCCACCTCATCTCATGATGTATACATGGTGGACACACCCAAAGGAAGCGACGACGAGGAACACAGGGATGCAACGAGGGATCGTTCACTCAAAAAGCAATCAAAGCAGCGATGTAAGCGCCGCTCCAAGCCCCGCCTCGACAGAGACAACAGCCATACAGACCCAGCCATAGAGCAGGACGAGCCGGCAGACGACAAACATGCCTTCGAGCAACCATCCGAATAGGGCAACTTGGATAACAAACCGAACACCCCGTCCCGGCGAAAACAACGGTCCGGACGACCTTACGCCAGATAAGCTCATGGAGCAGAAGAACCTCCACGAAGGGCTCGTCACTACTGCTCGTAGCCTGAAAAAGCAGAAGTGGAAGCTCAAAACTGCGGAAGATGCACTCAGAATCAGATGGAGCAAAGTACGCAACACCGCAGACCAATATGGCGGCAGTCGCCGCACAAAAAGCTATCCAAAGCGAAAGCTATTGCCTGAATTTGACGAGGAGGCCTTAGAGCCCCCGCAGTCAAAGAATAGGAAAGCCACCCGCTCGGATAGACGACCGCATGGCCAGCATGGAGCGGCAAGCAGCGATGCACACAAGCCGACACGCGATCCACCAAAGGATCCGCATCAAAAAGATGGCCCATCCAGATCTATCTACGGGCCAAGAAAGCAAGCTCTAGTAAGCAATGCAACACAACAAATATCCAAACATCATGGCACACCCAAATACAGGGGTGCCGCACACCCCCTATATTTCACCGATGAGGTGCTGGACCATGAATTTCCAGCGGGATTCAAGCCCGTAAACATAGAGGCGTACGACGGAACAACAGACCCTGCGGTCTGGATCAAGGATTATATCCTCCACATACACATGGCCAGAGGAGATGACCTCCACGCCATAAAATACTTACCCCTCAAGCTTAAAGGGCCAGCCCGGCATTGGCTCAAAAGCCTTCCCGAAAACACCATTGGAAGTTGGGAAGAGCTTGAGGATGATTTCTGGGCAAATTTTCAAGGGACCTATGTCCGCCCTCCGGATGCAGACGATCTCAGTCACATAACTCAACAACCCGGAGAGTCAGCCCAGAAATTCTGGAACAGATTTCTTACTAAAAAGAATCAGATAGTCGATTGTCCGGACGCCGAAGCCCTGGCAGCTTTTAAGCATAACATTCGAGACGAATGGCTCGCCAGACACCTCGGCCAAGAAAAACCAAGGACAATGGCCGCATTAACAAGCCTCATGACCCGCTTTTGCGCAGGAGAGGACAGCTGGTTGGCCAGATGTAGCACCAGCGACCCAAGTACATCCGAAGTTAGGGACGGAAACGGAAAACCCCGACGCAACAAGGACCAGCGCCGGAATAAGAGAAACAGCCCAAAGAGCACGGCGGTCAATGCCAGATTCAAAAGCTCGCGGCAGAATCAGAGAAAGCCGCCCCTCAAGGATAACAGGGATGAGCTATCCAACTTAAACAAAATCTTGGACAAGATATGTCAAATACACAGTACTCCCGGGAAGCCTGCGAACCATACCCACAGAGATTGTTGGGTTTTCAAGCAATCCGGCAAACTCAATGCCGAACACAAGGGGCTCGACACACCAAGTGAGGACGACGATGAACCCCACAAGCAGAGCACCAGGAAACAAAAGGATTTCCCACAAGAAGTCAAAACAGTAAACTTACTTCACGTGACGAACAGAATGGCGCCAACAGAAATACGCGCCATATGGCCTATCCCAAATGAGTCTCGCCAATGGTTGTTAAAACCGATCACCTTCGACCATCAGGATTGCTCTAGAAGTATCCGGAACGCAGGCTAGACTGCCTTGGTATTAGATCCAATAATCGGCGGACTCCACTTTACAAATGTCCTGATGGACGGTGGCAGTGGTCTAAACCTGTTATACCAGGACACAATCCGCAACATGGGGATAGACCCAACAAAAAATCACCATAGCAAAACCTCCTTTCAAGGGGTAATGCCAGGCCCGGATGCCCGTTGCATGGGTTCTCTCCGGCTAGAAGTTATGTTTGGCTCCCCCGATAACTTCCGTCGCAAACAGCTAACTTTCCACATCGCCCCATTCTCAAGTAGCTATCAAGCACTGCTGGGACGCGAAGCTTTCGCCCACTTTAACGCAATACCGCATTATGCATCTCTCACGCTTAAGATGCCCGGTCCACGAGGCATCATCTCATTAAAGGGAAAACATTGAGTGTTCCCCCCGCGCAGAAGACAGTGCGGCTGCCTTGACAGCCCCACAATAAAGCGGCTTCACCAGCCAAAGCACCTAAACAGGTCGTCAAGACCACGGACACGGCTAGACGAGTCCGGCATAAACATACAATTGATAAAGGCTTAATAGCCGTATGCCCCTGTACTAGGGGCTCCGCGCATATAAAACAAGAGACAATAAAGCTCAATTTTACCCATTTCGATTTATACTTCATTTATTTAGTATAACTCATGTTCGGCACGATCTTTCTTTAACTAAGTTCCTCTCTTTTACAGATGAACACCATGGTACGCCCGTCCAGGATACGGCACAATGGAGACACAGGCGCAGACGTGCAGCAGGGACCCGTTCCAAGGATTCTTTTCAGATTAAGACCCTGCGTAAACCTTTTTTACTGTCTCTTGTTGATACACATCCCCTGGTTTCTTGGTATAACCAAGGAGGAGGCTGGCGTTTTGGCATGTGGCCACGTTAGAGTTTTTGCGCATACCTAGACACTAGGGGCTTATTACTAAGGGCGTTATACCGCCCGCCCTCATAAAGACGGAATACCTTAGGGAGTGTTCGGCGTCGCGAGTTTGGCCTTATATGCATCAGCTCCGAATCATGTCTTTGGTCAAATGTTGGGTTTGCCCGGCTCCTGTGTTTTGCTACCTTACGTTTCGCTCTATCGGCTAAGGCGGCACCAGGAGAACTACTACGATTGTGCCCCGGCTCGGCCAGGCGAGCACCTAAGTAGAGAAAGCCGAAAACTGACTGTCATGATATAGCGTGAGACTGGTCAACCACTCGATGACTTACCGGAATCTTTAGGATTCCTCCGCATTAACGAAGGGCCGCTTCCCGGCCAGGCACATACGCGCCCCGAGTTCGGGCGAGCGCAGGCGCCACCAGGGGCTATATAAGTAGCCTCACTGTCAAACTCCTATGGCTAAGTGAAAGTAATAAAGCATCATAGTCTGATTGCCTAGTTCGCTGCGCTATCACCTTCTTTGTAGGACCAAGACGTTGGATCAAGTGTGAAAATGCGCCTTCTGCGAACACCCCCGCATTATGTGCGTGGGGGCTGAAGCCGACGACTGCCATCTTTCAGATTATATATACATATATGTTAAAGGCCGCACAGGAGGTATTATAACACTTGAAGGCACAAGTATAAAAAGCTTCTACAATTTATCAAAATATTGTTTTACAATAATGCTATTCGAATATAGTGTCGCTCGAGCACGGCGTCTCTATTAAATGAGCACCTTGCAGAACTTCCTGAAAATAATGCTCGACAGGTACTCGGCTTCCATCCGAGTCTGGGGATGCAACAGCGGTGGCCTCCATTTCCGCCCAGTATGTCTTGACACGGGAAAGAGCCATCCGCGCACCCTCTATGCACGCTGACCTCTTCATCGCATTGATATGCGATGCTGCACCAAGGAACTGCTGCACCAAGTTGAAATAACTTTTTGGCTCTGGCCTCTCTGGCCACAGATGACTCATGACATACTTCATGGCGAGTCCGGACAACCTATTTAGCTCGGCCCATTCGGCCAAACGATCGGCTAATGACAGCGGACGCTCCGGATTGTGGAACTGCGACCAAAAGAGCTTTTCCACTTCGCGATCTTCTTGATCTCGGAAGTGTTCGGCCGCATCCGCGGCATTCGCTGCCAAATCCAGATAGGTGTCCGCCGTACTCCACATCCGGTCCAACGGAGCATGTTTAGGATCACAGAACTTCCTCCGCAGCATAAAGGGCTTTCCAGCCGCGATCTCTCCGGCCTGACGCAGCTCCTCGTTCATAGCCCTCATCACAGAGCGAGCATCCTTGGCATCGGCAATGGCCTTCTCCAGGTCCGTCTGTTCCGCCCGATCTTCTTTTTCAAGAATCTTGCAACGGTCAGCAGCGTTCTTCAGCTTCACGGCCATCTCGACCATTTCCTTCTTGCTTCGGCAGTGAGCAGCCTGTTCGGCTTTCAGCTCTTCAATTGCCTTTCTGGCAGCCGCATCACTTTTCCTGGCTTGCTCCTTGGCTCGGGCAAGTTCCGCCCGAAGATTCTCCATGGCGGTAGCACCATCTGCATCAAGCGCACACATTGTAAGATACTGGCATAAAGCTCCTCTTACCAGGTGCCGCCGGAGGAATTACATACCTTGCGCCTCGTCAAGCCGCTTGTTGACAAGCGCGATGTCGGCATCTGCCACATCAAGTTGCCGCTTTAGCTCGGCAAACTCATCAGTCCAGCTTGCCATCGGACACTTCGCCACCTACGTATGAAGGCGGCATATTAGACCTGGGATTATGATCCTCTGCGCGTCGTCACTTTTGACAACGCACAGATTCTCAAGGGCTACTATCTACACAGGGCGCATCTTATTTATGTGCAACTGTCCAAAAAGGGTACATTATTCCGCGTACCTCAAAACCTGTCAGTAAACTCCTGACGGCCTCGTGCAATCCGCTCTCCGCGGATGAAATCCTCTCAACCACTGTACCCATCAATGCACGGTGCTCCTCTGAGATAGATGCTCGCCCTAGCAGATCCTTCAGCTCCTCCGACCGTGCACCAGACGGTGCTAGACTCGTCCGATGGCCCTTTTCGAAGGCCAGACGCGGAGGACTTTGGGGGGCCATATGACTGCCTTCCGGCCCTGCCGGATTCGGAGAAACCCTCCGCGACGATACCTCAGGGTCGCCCGCCTCGCCGGGCGGTACGGCAGGGGGAGGCGTTCCGCTCTCCATCATCTCCGGAAGAAGATCCCCCGAAGACGAGCTCTGCTGAGAAGGGCTAAGGTCCGAGCTACAAGGTAAATTTTTGATTACTTTTCTCAGATATAAAGCAAGGATTTCTCTCGTTCATTAAAAAGAAAACTCCTCTCTACTTACGGCTCGATGGAGGGTTGATCCCCTTGAGGGCATAATTCGGCCGAAGTATCCCCCAGCACAGGACCCTCTGGCGAAGATTTCTTCCCCCGCTTTGAGGCCATGGTCTCCGGGTCTTCAGAGGCGGTCCTCTTCTTCCCCCGAGGAGAGGAATTTTCGATTCCTCCCTTCCGGACAACCTCCTTTGAGGAGGCTGTAGCTTCCTTGTCCCCTCCCTCACTTTCCTTTGAAGGCACAACCTCCAACATCCTGACTAGCACGGGACCCGGTGTGGTCTCGGGGAGGGGGGCCGGACACCTGATTAGCTTTGCTTTCGCTATCCACTCCTATTTAAAGGACAACTCTTTTAGGGGCAATTTTATGATAAATATACGGATAGCGAGTCCGGGCACAAGGCTACTTACTTGAGTATCTGGACGATTGCAGCTCAGACCTGCATCCTCCGTAGAATCTGGACACACTACTTGTGGTCCGAAGAACAATTTGTACATCTCCACGGGCGTCATGCCAAGAAAATGTTGGAGAACTCGTGGTCCCTCCGGGCTGAACTCCCACATGCGGAGGGGGCGACGTTTGCAGGGCAGAACTCGGCGAATTAACATAACCTGCGTCACCACGACCAGACTGATGCTTCTTTCTAGGAGATCTCGGATGCGGCCCTGTAATAGGGGCACGTCCTTTGCCGGCCCCCAGTCCAGCCCCTTATTGACCCATGACGCCAGTCGTGGCGGGGGACCCGAGCGGAAAGCAGGCAGCGCCACCCACTTGGTGCTCCTGGGAGCTGTGATATAAAACCACTCTCGTTGCCATAAGCTGGACTCCCGTGGAAAAGAGCCCTCGGGCCATGGAGCACCAGCATTCTTGCTTATAAAAGCACCTCCGCACTCCGCGTTCCGTCCCTCGATCATCTTCGGCTCTACTTTGAAGGTCTTGAGCCATAGTCCGAAGTGAGGAGTAATACGGAGGAAGGCTTCACACACGACGATGAATGAGGAAATATGGAGGATGGACTCCGGAGCTAAGTCGTGAAATTCCAGCCCATAATAAAACATGAGCCCCCTCACGAAGGGATCAATCGGGAATCCTAGCCCCCGAAGGAAGTGAGACATAAACACCACACTCTCACCAGGCTTGGGAGTGGGAATGACCTGCCCTTGAGCAGACAGCCTATGCGAGATTTCACCGGTCAAGAACCTGGCCTCTCTCAACTTCAGCACGTCCTACTCTGTCGCATCCATAGGCCTCGAAGGTCGGAACCGGACATTGTCGAAGGTCCGAAGCGCCTGAAATCTAGAGCCTTGGGTGTTGGAACTCGAGGTGAAGGGCGAACTCGTTTGAGATTAAAAGAAAGGAGTAAGGCCTTGGTCTCTTTATAAGAGGTTGAATACCAAGGGCCCTCCCCGTGACCGTTGGGGACTCGCCTTTGATCGAGAAAACATACCAATGGGTACGGTTGGGTTACCCACACCCGTATTGATGAGAATCCCGGAATAAGGGGACACGATCTCTGCTTTGACAAGGCGTGCCAAGGAAACCGCCTCGCTAAACGCGCTGAGGTGGGACAGTAAAACGATTCGAATAAAGACTTGGCCGTGGTGTGATGTCACGCTACGGAATACGTCAATAGATTAGATTTGTGTAAATATTATTCTCTCTATGGCAATATGTGGAAACTTATTTTGCAGAGCCGGACACTACCTTTGTGTTCAAAATCTTCTCTGAAGTACTTGGAGGAGGAACCCGCCTTGCAATGCCGAAGACAATCTGCGCGCCGGACTCGTCATCATTGAAGCCTGGTTCAGGGGCTACTGAGGGACTCCTGGATTAGGGGGTGTCCAGATAGCCGGACTATACCTTCGGCCGGACTCCTGGACTATGAAGATACAAGATTGAAGACTTCGGCCCGTGTCCGGAAGGGACTTTCCTTGGCGTGGAAGGCAAGCTTGGCGATACGGATATGTAGATCTCCTACCATTGTAACCGACTCTGTGTAACCCTATCCCTCTCCAGTGTCTATATAAACCGGAGGTTTTAGTCCGTAGGACGAACAACAATCATATCATAGGCTAGCTTCTAGGGTTTAGCCTCCTTGATCTCGTGGTAGATCTACTCTTGTACTACCCATATCATCAATATTAATCAAGCAGGACATAGGGTTTTACCTCCATCAAGAGGGCCCGAACCTGGGTAAAACATTGTGTCCCCTGCCTCCTGTTACCATCCGCCTAGATGCACAGTTCGGGACCCCCTACCCGAGATCTGCCGGTTTTGACACCGACACCCCCCTCTCTCACTCTTCCCCTATATCCCCGAAACCAATAAGACCATCCCTTCTTTTAATTCACAACTACATGCACCATCGATATATAGTAGTCTTCCTCGGTGTCTCTCGAACAAACACGTTCTCTCGAAGTTGACTCCTCTCACGTCCACATGCCTTCTCTTCCCTCTCTACGGGCCTTTTCTCTCGCACCCTCTCATTGGTGGCCTCTGCCATACACATCACCTCTCTACGATGAAGCCACACACACTTCAATTACATTCGCCACTAAGGACTCCGCGTCACACACATACACACACGTACGCACGCACGCACCCACCCACCCACCTGCACACACACACACACACACTAAGACCCCATATCACACACACATGCTCTAGGCAAAGCATTTGTTCCTACCACCCTTCGTCCAACCATCCCCGTATGATAAAAAATCACCTTAATTTACTTGTATAACATGGACAAATTCCACTTTACTTTAGTAGTTAGCAAACTTATCATCTCTACTCTTGTAAAAAAACCGAGTTGGTGATGATGGTGTGCCTGCCATCTTCTAATATAGACCGCCCGATCTATATCTGACGGATAGAAAGCAAACTATGACAATTTTACAAAAGATACCCGCACCTCTCTCCACATTTACAAATAAGGCCTTGCCTTGTTCATCCTTATCTCCCACAACCTTATTGCTAAGCAATTAAAAAAGGAAGTCTCTGGAACAATCTAGCATGGTGGCCGCTGCCGCCTGCCGACGCCGTCCATCCCCATGCCTCCGCCCAGTCTGACCACCAGTCACCACCAAGCTCCACTCCTCCTCACCTTATCTCTCATCTTTCATTTGTTTGATGAAAAGATACCATTTCTCGGGTAAAATTCTTGAGATATCATTAGTTTTTACACATTGGATTACTCCTGCATGGGTCAATCACAACAGGTGTTTTGTAAAAAAAATGCATCTTGATGTTCCATGCAATGCACGGGCATCTTATTCGTAATTATATAACGCAAATCACGAGCAGGAAGTGACATTTTTTTACACAACCACGTTAACATGGCCACGTAAATCAATAGCTAAAGTGTAATACCATTATACTTATAAACCGATGCAAAATGTTGAGTACATGTCCGAAGAGTAGAGTCACACACAGGCACTATGTCTCTCAGAATCTCTCTCTCTCACACACACACACACCAGTTACGTGACGCCCCCTTAAGCAGACACGTATGTCACAATTTGTGCACCCGCGGGTACATGTGATGGTGCATATTTATTTAAGCCGGACGACGAACCCAAACAGTATCTGTATTCATTCCCCTCCCACCGCCTCTTCTCTGGTCGCCGTCATTGAGGGAGTCCTGGAATAGGGGGTCCCCGGTCATCTGGGCTATGTGACGTGGGCCGGACTGGTGGGCCGTGAAGATACAAGATAGAAGGCTTCCCCCGATGTCCGGGTGGGACTCTCCTTGGTGCAGAAGGCAAGCTTGGCGTTCGGATATGAAGATTCCTTTCTTTGTAAATCGACTCTGTACAAACCCTAGCCCCCTCCGGTATCTATATAAACCGGAGGGTTTAGTCCGTAGAGGCAGTCATAATCATACAGGCTAGACATCTAGGTTTTAGCCATTACAATCTCGTGGTAGATCAACTCTTGTAACCCCTATACTCATCAAAGTCAATCAAGCAGGACGTAGGGTTTTACCTCAATCAAGAGGGCCCGAATCCTGGGTAAACATCATGTCCCCTGCCTCCTGTTACCTTCGACCTTAGACGCACAGTTCGGGACCACTACCCGAGATCTGCCGGTTTTGACACCGACATTGGTGATTTCATTGAGAGTTCCTATGTGTCGTCGACAAAGGATTCGATGGCTCGTTCGATCATCCACAATAACGTTATTTCGGGGGAGATTCCCCCCTGGGCCAATTTTTCGTGTTCGGTGGCTTTGTGCTGTGAGCCAACTCGATTGGTCGCCTCGAGCAGATCACCAGCTACTCCCCTTGTCATCAGATTAGTTTCGGGAACCTAAACTACGTTGCCGATATCCGAGGGTGTCGGATGTGGGGTTTCGGTAAACCCTTAAGTTTTGAACACTGGGGTGCGCGCGAAGTCTTTTCCTCCCAGCGATCTACTCCCTAGCTCGCTAAGATCTCGCAGACAAACTCGCAACACAGAATACGAGGTTTATACTGGTTCGGGCCACCGTTGTGGTGTAATACCCTACTCCAGTGTGGTGGTGGTGGATTGCCTCTAGGGCTGATGATGAACAGTATAAGGGAAGAACAACATCCTGAGGTTGAGGTGTTCTTGATCTCGGTGAGCTTGTGTGTGGGAGGATGGACTGAATGATCCGTCCCTTACTAAGGTGGTGGCTAGTCCTATTTATATTGGCCCTGGTCCTCTTCCCAAATATCGAGCGGGAAGGGAGCCAACAATGGCGGGCCAATTTGAAGGGGGACAGCTAGTACAAGCTATCCTGACAAAAGTGGTCTTCACCTGCAAAAGACTCTGGCGGTGACACTATCTTGGGCTCCACGATGACCTCCGTCTTGACGTCCTCCTGGTCTTGGTCTCGTTGCACCAATATAGCAACCTTTGCCTGATGCCTCGGTACTCTTCGCCTACACTAGCCTCCTTTGCACCAAAGAGGAAACAAGGATGCCGCACGCGCTGGCGCCCGCCTGGTGTCATGCGTCATGGCTCACGTCACGAGGGTCTCGTGAGGTTTGCCTCGCCTTGATATCTCCGTTCCTCGTGAGCCTGCCTGGCTAGGCCACTCCCAAGGAGGCCTTGCATCGTCCGCCTCGTGAGGCTTGGACCCTCGCGAGGGTCTTGGGTACTTTGTTGGTGATGATGGGCCGTACGGCCTGCTGGCTCAGCCACGCCACGGGCCGCAGGCAGGCAAGTCTGGGGACCCGCGTTACCAGGACGCCGCCAGAGGGAATTTGATCCTCGAAGGGTTTGCGACCCCGATTACCGCTCTGGCCTCAGATCCAGAGCAGACCGTCAGATCCGAAGACGGGAGCCTAGAGCCCGCTGGACTCTCTGCACTTACGGAGCTTGCAATCGGAGAAGCACCGAACACTCCACTGGACTCAAAGTATGAACCCTCGAGGTCCGTGCCAAGTGGGCACCGCCAGGAGGCTCCGACTCTGGACAGCCCCACAGACTCTCACTTCTCTGTCCAACCCTCGCCTTTAAATGAGGCTCTGGACTTAATGCGATCACTCGCCATTACGGAAGGATCGCTTTCGAATTATGCCCAGCCCAGACTAGGGGCTAAGAGCGGGGAATTTTACGTCCCACCCACCACCCATTCCATAGCCACTATCAAGGATCTAACCGACATGCTAGACTATGCCTCGAAGACATCGACAGTATGGACGACGACGTCGGAGACGAACAAGGACAAAACCCTCCATTTATCGGGCAATGGACGATCACCTCCACATACGACATGTACATGGTGGACACACGCAAAGAGGATGGCAATGACGGCAAGGATAATCCGGTTGAGGACAAGCCTGCCGAAGCACCTCCAAAACATCGATGTCAGCGGCACCGCTCAAAATTGCGTCACCAAAAAGACAGTAATATCGGCACCGAAGAGAATAACACTCCGGAGAACACCGAAGACCCTGAAGCCCCTGTGGAGCCAACATCTGAACAAGATGATTGGGAGGATGGGCAAGTAATTACCTACCGATCTCCGAAGAGGATGTGAGCCTCGGCGACGAAGACTTCATCGTGCCAGAGGAACCCCGCGAACAAGAGAGCTTTAAGCGCCGGCTAATCGCCACTGGGAGAAGCATGAAAAGAAGCAGCAACAGCTTCAAGCTGATCAGGATTTGCTCAATGACAGATGGACTAACGTCCTGGAAGCTGAGGAATACGGTCTTGCACCCCCAAAGAGTTACCCGAAGTGCAAGCTACTGCCACAATTTAACGACAAGGCCCTGGAGCCCATATCGCCAATGCGCAATGCTGACAGACCTCACCGACCGCTGCATGGCCGGGACAGAGCGCCAGCTCAAGCCGAACACCATCTCGCACTACCTCGCCATAGAGGCAGAGAAACAGTGGCCCTAGGATACACCTATGACCTATGACAGGACCTGGACAATAGAGCCGGTCAGATTAGATCAATCTACAAATCAAGGGGGCGTGCTCCAACACGCGAGGATGGCCATCAGACTTGGCGTGACAGACACAACCTCACACAGGCCGAAAACCGCTTACGGCCTCCGTTCGAACTATGCCGCGAGGTTGCCCGGTACAGAGGCGCCGCACACCCCCTATGCTTCACCGACGAAGTAATGGAACATCAGTTCCCAAAAGGGTTAAAACCCGTTAACATCGAATCATACGACAACACGACAGATCCTGCAGTCTGGATAGAAGATTTTCTTCTCCATATTCACATGGCTCGTTATAACCCACAAGTATAGGGGATCACAATAGTTTTCGAGGGTAGAGTATTAAACCCAAATTTATTGATTCGACACAAGGGGAGACAAAGAATATTCTCAAGTATTAGCAGCTGAGTTGTCAATTCAACCATACCTGGAAACTTAATATCTGCAGCAAAGTGTTTAGTAGCAAAGTAATATGATAGTAGTGGTAACGGTAGCAAAAGGTAATGGTAGCAAAAGTAATATTTTTGGTATTTTGTAGTGATGATAACAATAGCAACGGAAAAGTAAATAAGCGAAGAACAATATATGGAAAGCTCGTATGCAATGGATCGGTGATAGAGAATTATGCTGCATGTGGTTTATCATGTAACAATCATAACCTAGGGTGACACAGAACTAGCTCCAATTCATCAATGTAATGTAGGCATGCATTCCGAATATAGTCATACATGCTTATGGAAAAGAACTTGCATGACATCTTTTGTCCTACCCTCCCGTGGCAGCAGGGTCCTAATGGAAACTATGGGATATTAAGGCCTCCTTTTAATAGAGTACCGGACCAAAGCATTAACACATAGTGAATACATGAACTCCTCAAACTACGGTCATCACCGGGAGTGGTCCCGATTATTGTCACTTCGGGGTTGCCGGATCATAACACATAGTAGGTGACAATAGACTTGCAAGATAGGATCAAGAACTCACATATATTCATGAAAACATAATAGGTTCAGATCTGAAATCATGGCACTCGGGCCCTAGTGACAAGCATTAAGCATAGCAAAGTCATAGCAACATCAATCTCAGAACATAGTGGATACTAGGGATCAAACCCTAACTAAACTACCTCGATTACATGATAAATCTCATCCAACCCATCACCGTCTAGCAAGCCTACGATGGAATTGCTCACACACGGCGGTGAGCATCATGAAATTGGTGATGGAAGATGGTTGATGATGACGACGGCGACGGATTCCCCTCTCTAGAGCCCCGAACGGACTCCAGATCAGCCCTCCCGAGAGAGTTTAGGGCTTGGCGGCGGCTCCGTATCGTAAAACGCGATGAATCCTTCTCCTCTATTTTTTTCTCCCCGAAAGTGAATATATGGAGTCAAGGTTGATGTCGGTGGAGCTCCAGGGGGCCCACGAGGTAGGGGGCACGCCCCCACCCTCGTGGCTAGGGTGTGCCCCCTGGCCTTGATTGGTTGCCAGTATTTTTTATTATTTCCAAAAATAATCTTCGTGGAGTTTCAGGTCATTCGAGAACTTTTGTTTCTGCACATAAATAACACCATGGTAATTCTGCTGAAAACAGCATCAGTCCGGGTTAGCTCCATTCAAATCATACAAGTTAGAGTCCAAAACAAGGGCAAAAGTGTTTGGAAAAGTATATATGACAGAGACGTATCAACTCCCCCAAGCTTAAACCTTTTCTTGTCCTCAAGCAATTCAGTTGACAAACTGAAAGTGATAAAGAAAAACTTTTACAAACTCTGTTTGCTCTTGTTGTTGTAAATATGTAAAGCCAACATTCAAGTTTTCAGCAAAGATTATGAACAAACCATATTCACAATAACTCTTAGGTCTCATGTTTACTCATATCGAGTAATAATAATAAATCTCACATGACAACACTTTCTCAAAACAATCATAATATGATATAACAAGATGGTATCTCGCTAGCCCTTTCTGAGACAGCAAAACATAAATGCAGAGCACCTTTAAAGATCAAGGACTGACTAGACATTGTAATTCATGGTAAAAGAGATCTAGTCAAGTCATACTCAATGTAAACTAACAGTAATGAATGCCAATGACAGTGGTGCTCTCCTACTGGTGCTTTTTAATAAGACGATGATGACTCAACATAAAAGTAAATATATAGGCCCTTCGTAGAGGGAAGCAGGGATTTGTAGAGCTGCCAGAGCTCAGTTTTTAAATAGATATGAATAATATTTTGAGCGGTATACTTTCGTTGTCAACATAGCAACCAAGAGATGGCGATATCTTCCATGCTACACACATTATAGGCGGTTCCCAAACAGAATGGTAAAGTTTATACTCCCCCTCCACCAACAAGCATCAATCCATGGCTTGCTCGAAACAACGAGTTCCTCCAACTAACAACAGTCCTGGGGGAGTTTTGTTTGCAATTATTTTGATTTGATTTGCATAAAGCATGGGACTGGGCATCCCGGTGACCAGCCATTTTCTCGTGAGTGAGGAGTGGAGTCCACTCCTCTTGAGAATAACCCGCCTAACATGGAAGATACGGACAGCCCTAGTTGATACATGAGCTATTCGAGCATAAAAAACATAATGTTTATTTGAAGGTTTAGAGTTTGGCACATAAAAATTTACTTGGAACGGCAGGTAGATACCGTATATAGGTAGGTATGGTGGACTCATATGGAATAACTTTGGGGTTTATGGGATTGGATGCACAAGCAGTATTCCCGCTTAGTACAGGTGAAGGCTAGAAAAAGACTGGGAAGCGACCAGCTAGAGAGCGGCAACAGTCATGAACATGCATTAAAATTAATCAACACCGAATGCAAACATGAGTAGGATATAATGCACCATGAACATAAGTATCGTAGAGGCTATGTTGATTTTGTTTCAACTACATGCGCGAACATCTGCCAAGTCAAGCTACTTGAATCGTTCAAAAGAGGATACCACCCTATCATACCACATCACAACCATTTTACTAGCATGTTGGAACGCAAGGTAAACCATTATAAGCTCCTAGCTAATTAAGCATGGAATAAGCAACTATAATCTCTAATTGTCATTGCAAAGATGTCTATTCATTATAGGCTGAATCAGGAACGATGAACTAATCATATTTACAAAAACAAGAGAGGTCGAGTTCATACCAGCTTCTCCCATCTCAATCAGTCCATCATATATCGTCATAATTGCCTTTCACTTGCACGACCAAATGATGTGAATAATAACAGTGCACGTGCATTGGACTAAGCTGGAATCTGCAAGCATTCAATAAACAGGACAAGACAAGGCAATATGGACTCTTGGTTAAATGAACAATAATGCATATAGGAGTCACTTCAACAATTTAATTATGGTCTTCTCCTATCGACCCTCAAAGAAAAGAAAAGAAATAAAACTATTTACACGGGAAAGCTCCCAACAAGTAAAAGAAGAACAGGAAATCTTTTTGAGTTTTCTTTTTAATTACTACTACAAGCATAGAAATTAAGACTAGCTAAAAGCTACAACTATTATTTTTTTGGTTTTTTCTTAAGGTTTATCAAACACACTGATACGTCCATTTTGCATCATGCTTTTATATCGATATTTATTGCAATATGGGCTGTTATTACACATTATGTCACAATACTTATGCCTATTCTCTCTTATTTTACAAGGTTTACATAAAGAGGGAGAATGCCGGCATCTGGGATTCTGGGCTGGAAAAGGAGCAAATATTAGAGACCTATTCTGCACAGCTCCAAAAGTCCTGAAACTTCGCAGAAGTCATTTTCAGAATATATAAAAAATACTGAGCGCACGAAGTTCTGGATGGGGGCCACACCCTGCCCACGAGGGTGGGGGGCACGCCCTACCCCCTGGGCGTGCCCCTGCCTCGTGCCCCCCCTAGTGGCCTTCCGATGCCCATCTTCTGCTATATGGAATCTTTCGATGAGGAAAAAATCATAAGCCAGCTTTCGGGACGAGACTCCGCCGCCACGAGGCAGAACCTTGGCGGAATCAATCTAGGGCTCTGGCGGAGCTGTTTTGTCGGGGAAACTTCCCTCCGCGAGGGGGAAATCATCGCCATCATCATCACCAACGATCCTCTCATCGAGAGGGGGTCAATCTCCATCAACATCTTCACCAGCACCATCTCCCCTCAAACCCTAGTTCATCTCTTGTATCCAATTCTTGTCTCTAAGTCCGGGATTGGTACCTGTAGGTTGCTAGTAGTGTTGGTTACTCCTTGTAGTTGATGCTAGTTGGTTTATTTGGTGGAAGATCATATGTTCAGATCCTATATGCATATTAATACTCCTCTGATTATGAACATGAATATGCTTCGTGAGTAGTTACATTTGTTCCTGAGGACATGGGAGAAGTCTTGCTATTAGTAATCTTGTGAATTTGGTATTCGTTCGATATTTTGATGAGATGTATGTTATCTCTCCTCTAGTGGTGTTATATGAACGTCTACTACATGACACTTCACCATTATTTGGGACTAGAGGAAGGCATTGGGAAGTAATAAGTAGATGATGGGTTGCTCAAGTGACAGAAGCTTAAACCCTAGTTTATGCGTTGCTTCGTAAGGGGCTGATTTGGATCCATATGTTTCATGCTATGGTTAGGTTTACCTTAATACTTTTGTTGTAGTTGTGGATGCTTGCAATAGAGGTTAATCATAAGTGGGATGCTTGTCCAAGTAAGGGCAGTACCCAAGCACCGGTCCACCCACATACCAAATTATCAAAGTACCGAACGCGAATCATATGAACGTGATGAAAACTAGCTTGACGATAATTCCCATGTTTCCTCGGGAGCGCTTTTCTCTATATAAGAATTTGTCCAGGCTTTTCCTTTGCTACAAAAAGGATTGGGCCACCTTGCTGCACTTTATTTACTTTTGTTACTTGTTGCTCCTTACAAACTATCTTATCAAAAAACTATCT
The DNA here is from genome assembly GCF_002162155.2 of Triticum dicoccoides. Taxonomy (NCBI): domain Eukaryota; kingdom Viridiplantae; phylum Streptophyta; class Magnoliopsida; order Poales; family Poaceae; genus Triticum; species Triticum dicoccoides. The sequence continues at coordinate 24,143,204 of NC_041388.1, forward strand.
GTCACCTATAATTTTTCAGTGCTTGCAGAGAATACCTTGCTGAAAACCGCTTATCATTTCCTTCTGCTCCTCGTTGGGTTCGACACTCTTACTTATCGAAAGGACTACGATACATCCCCTATACTTGTGGGTCATCAAGACTCTTTTCTGGCGCCGTTGTCGGGGAGTGAAGTGCCTTTGGTAGGTGGAATTTGGTAAGGAAAAATTTATATAGTGTGCTGAAATTTACTGTCACTTGTTACTATGGAAAGTAATCCTTTGACGGGCTTGTTCGGGGTATCTTCACCTCGACCAGTAGAGCAAAGAGTTGCTCCTCAACCTATTGAACCTACTAAAAATTAAAATGTCTACTTTGAGATTCCTTCGGGTATGATAGAAAAACTGCTAGCTAATCCTTTTGTAGGAGGTGGAACAGTGCATCCTGATGAGCACCAAATATATGTGGATGAAGTTTGTGGATTATTTAATCTTGTAGGTGTGCCCGATGAAGTTATTAAGAAGAAGGTCTTCCCTTTATCTTTGAAGGAAGATGCATTGACATGGTATAGGCTATGTGATGATATGGGATCATGGAACTACAAATGATTGAAATTGGAATTTCATCAGAAGTTTTATCCTATGCATCTTGTTCATCGTGACCGCAATTATATTTATAATGTTTGGCCTCACGAAGGAGAAAGCATCGCTCCAGCTTGGGGGAGGCTTAAATCAATGTTATATTCATGCCCCAATCATGAGCTTCCAAGAGAAATAATTATTCAAAATTTATATGCTCGGCTTTTTGATAACAATCGCACCATGCTCGATACTTCTTGTGTTGGCTCTTTTATGATGAAGACTATTGAATTCAAATGGGATTTATTGGAAATAATTAAACGCAACTCTGAAGATTGGGACCTCGATGAAGGTAAGAAGTCAGGTATGACACCTAAGTATGATTGTGTTAAATCTTTTGTGGATACCGATGTTTTCCGTAAATTTAGCACTAAATACGGACTTGACTCTGAAATAGTAGCTTCTTTCTGTGAATCTTTTGCTACTCATGTTAATCTCCCTAGGGAGAAGTGGTTTAAATATCATCCTCCCATAGAAGTAAAAGTAGATGCACCTATTAAAGTTGAAGAAAAGACTGTCACTTATAATGATCCTATTGTTCCTACTACTTATGTTGAGAAACCACCTTTTCCTGTTAGGATAAAAGATCATGCTAAAGCTTCAACTGTGGTTCGTAAAAGCAATATTAGAACCTATACACCTCCTGAGAAAATTAAAGTTGGACCTAATATTGCTACTATTAAAGATCTCTTGTCTGATAATATTGATGGGCTTGTTATTCATTTCTGTGATGAGACTGCTAGAATTGCTAAACCTTGTGCTAAAGATAAACATCGACCCGTGGTAGGCATGCATATTATTTTTGTTAAAATAGGAGATCATTGTTATCATGGCTTATGTGATATGGGTGCCAGTGCTAGTGCTATACCTCATGACTTATACAAAGAAATTATGCATGATATTGCACCTGCTGAGATAGAAGATATTGATGTTACCATTAAGCTTGCCAATAGAGATACCATATCACCCATTGGAATTGTTAGAGATGTTGAAGTCTTGTGTGGGAAAACTAAATATCCTGCTGATTTTCTTGTTCTTGGTTCCCCACAAGATAGATTTGTCCCATTATATTTGGTAGACCCTTCCTGAACACAGTTAATGCTAAGATAGATTGCGAAAAGGATGTTGTTACTATTGGTTTAGGTGATATGTCTCATGAATTTAATTTCTCTAAATTTCGTAGACAACACCGTGAAGAGGAATTGCCTAGTAAAGATGAAATTATTGGTCTTTCTTCTATTGTCGTGCCTCCTAGTGATCCTTTAGAACAGTATTTGCTAGACCGTGAAATGATATGTTTATGAATGAAAGAAGGGAAATAGATGAAGTATTCTTTAAACAGGAACCCATCCTGAAACACAATTTGCCTGTCGAAATCCTAGGGGATCCTCCTCCACCCAATGGTGATCCCGTGTTTGAGCTCAAACCGTTACCTGATACTCTTAAATATGCTTATCTTGATGAGAAAAAGATATATCCTGGTATTATTAGTGCTAACCGTTCAGAGCATGAAGAAGAGAGATTATTGAAAACTCTGAAGAAGCACCATGCTGCTATTGGATATACTCTCGATGATCTTAAGGGAATTAGTCCCACACTATGTCAACACAAAATAAATTTGGAGAAAGATGCGAAACCAGTTCGTGATCACCAACGACGGCTGAATCCTAAGATGAAAGAAGTGGTAGAGAGGAAATACTAAAGCTCCTTGAGGAAAGTATAATTTATCCCGTTGCTGATAGTCAGTGGGTAAGTCCTGTCCATTGTGTCCCTAAAAAGGGTGGTATTACTGTCGTTCCTAATGATAAAGATGAATTGATTCCGAATAGAATTATTACAGGTTATAGGATGGTAATTGATTTCCGCAAATTAAATAAGGCTACTAAAAACATCATTACCCCTTACCTTATATTGATCAAATGCTAGAAAGATTATCCAAACATACTCATTTTTGCTTTCTAGATGGTCATTCTGGTTTCTCCCAAATACATGTGTCAGCTGATGATCAATCTAAGACTACTTTTACTTGCCCTTTCGGTACTTTTGCTTATAGACGTATGCCTTTTGGTTTATGTAATGCGCCTGCTACCTTTCAAAGATGCATGATGGCTATATTTTCTGATTTTTGTGAAAAGATATGTGAGGTATTCATGGATGATTTCTCCATTTATGGATCCTCTTTTGATGATTGCTTAAGCAACCTTGATCGATTCGCAGAGATGTGAAGAAACTAACCTTGTCTTGAATTGGGAGAAATGCCACTTTATGGTTAATGAAAGTATTGTCTTGGGGCACAAAATTTCTGAAAGAGGCATTGAAGTTGATAAAGCTAAAGTTGATGCTATTGAAAAGATGTCGTGTGTCGCGTCCTAAGGACATCAAAGGTATAAGAAGTTTCCTTGGTCATGCCAGTTTTTATAGGAGGTTCATTAAGGACTTCTCAAAAATCTCTCGGCCTCTGACTAATTTATTACAAAAAGATATACCATTCGTCTGTGATAATGATTGTGTAGAAGCATTTGAAATACTTAAGAAAGCATTAATCTCTGCACCTATTGTTCAGCCACCTGATTGGAATTGACCTTTTGAAATTATGTGTGATGCTAGTGATTATGCTTTAGGTGCTGTTCTAGGGCAAAGAGTTGATAAGAAATTAAATGTTATTCAATATGCTAGTAAAACTCTAGACAATGCACAGAGAAATTATGCTACAGCTGAAAAAGAATTCTTAGCAGTTGTATTTGCTTGTGATAAGTTCAGACCTTATATTGTTGATTCTAAAGTAACTATTCACATGGATCAAGCTGCTATTAAATATCTTATGGAAAAGAAAGATGCTAAACCTAGACTTATTAGATGGGTTCTCCTCCTAAAAGAATTTGATCTGCATATTATTGATAGAAAGGGAGCTGAGAACCCCGTTGCAAACAACTTGTCTAGGTTAGAAAATGTTCTTGATGACCCACTACCTATTGATGATAAATTTCCTGATGAACAATTAAATGTCATAAATGCTTCTCATACTGCTCCATGGTATGCTGATTATGCTAATTACATTGTTGCTAAATTTATACCACCTAGCTTTACATACCAGCAAAAGAAAAAGTTCTTCTATGATTTGAGACATTACTTTTGGGATGACCCACATCTTTATAAAGAAGGAGTAGATGGTGTTATTAGACGTTGTGTACCTGAGCATGAACAGGAACAGATCCTATGCAAGTGTCACTCCGAAGCCTATGGAGGACACCATGCTGGAGATAGAACTACACATAAGGTATTGCAATCCGGTTTTTATTGGCCTACTCTCGTCAAGGATGCCCGTAAGTTTGTCTTATCTTGTGATGAATGTCAAAGAATTAGTAATATTAGTAGACGTCAAGAAATGCCTATGAATTATTCACTTGTTATTGAACCATTTGATGTTTGGGGCTTTGATTATATGGGGCCGTTTCCTTCCTCTAATGGATATACACATATTTTAGTTGCTGTTGATTACGTTACTAAGTGGGTAGAAGCTATTCCAACTAGTAGAGCTGATCATAACACCTCTATTAAGATGCTTAAAGAAGTTATTTTTCCAAGGTTTGGAGTCCCTAGATATTTAATGACTGATGGTGGTTCACATTTTATTCATGGTGCTTTCTGTAAAATGCATGTTAAATATGATGTTAATCATAGAATTGCATCTCCTTATCACCCATAGTCTAGTGGTCAAGTAGAATTGAGCAATAGAGAACTCAAATTAATTTTGCAAAAGACTGTTAATATATCTGGAAAGAATTGGTCCAAGAAACTTGATGATGCATTATGGGCCTATAGAACTGCATATAAAAATCCTATGGGTATGTCTCCGTATAAAATAGTTTATGGAAAAGCATGTCACTTACCTCTCGAACTAGAACATAAGGCTTATTGGGCTATTAAAGAGATCAATTATGATTTAAACTTGCCGGTGAGAAGAGGTTATTTGACATTAGCTCACTTGATGAATGGAGAACCCAAGCCTATGAGAATGGCAAATTATTTAAAGAAAAAGTTAAAAGATGGCATGACAAAAGAATACAAAAGCGTGATTTTAATGTAGGTGATTATGTATTGCTATACAACTCCCGTTTAAGATTTTTTGCAGGAAAACTTCTCTCTAAATGGGAAGGTCCTTACGTTATCGAGGAGGTCTATTGTTCCGGTGCCATAAAAGTCAACAACTTCGAAGGTGGTGAACGGTCAAAGAATTAAACATTATATCTCAGGTAACCCTATAAATGTTGAAACCAATGTTATTGAAGCCGTAACCCCGGAGGAATACATCAGGGACACTTTCCGGAATGTTTCAAACTTCGAAAAGGAATAGGTATGTGGTACGGTAAGTAAACCGACTCCTAAACAGTTCTAATGGCAATTTTCTTCTGTTTTTGAATATTTAGAAACATAGAAAAATAAGAAGAAGTCCGGGAAGGACACGAGGGCATGAGGGTGGAGGGCGCGCCCCCTGCCTCGTGGGCACCTCGTGTGCTCTCCGGACTCCGTTTTCTTGCACGTTCCTATTTTGGTCGGTAAAAATTAATTATAGAATCTCCCAAAATTTTGACCACAGTATCACGCAAAAATATCTTGTTCTTGTTTCGAGCTGTTTCTGCTACAGATTAGATCAATATGTCATCCCGGGATTCGGAAGGAGAAAGCTATGTGGTTGATTATCTTGTAGATCCTAAGGTCTATGGGGACGTGGAGCATTGTGGTTGGACTACAAAAGAAGAAGAGGACTATGAACCCAGGGGAAAGGAGGAGATGAGTTCAGATGAAGACGAAGTCCCATTACCTCAACCTCGGGACACTAGTAATCATGTACGTGCAAATGCACGTATTTAAGTAAAATTGATCATTATTCAATTTGCATGCAGGTACAAATCTGAACAAATAATTTTAAGAACATAACTAACATATATATCTTTTATTTGAAATTGCTGCTTCACCCCAGAAATAAAAAGCAAACAAAATTCCAATTATCATCTACATGCAAGCCACATATTGACCAACGCAAATACTGCAAAAACATGTTTCAAATGCAAGAAACTTACAATCTTTGTACACAATTTTATCTGAGCTAAGCGAAATAACAGAAGTACTCCTTGCACAACAATTTTATAATTTATACAGCTAATTGTATAATTTCCAGATTTTAGGAAAATAAGAATTTCTACTACTATAGACTTATAGAGATCTTATTTGAAGATGACACCATTCAAATATATTAAAACGGATTTTCCTTTACGGGAATACATTCACAAAACAACAAACATCAATAAGAAACTCTTTATATTAGTATTTCAAATGACTTACATAATTTTCAATCTATATCGAAAAACTTGAAACATGTCTATGCCTATATGATTGGCTTGCAATTCCATGCGTGACTCTATTCCATTTTTTGATGCTCTAACTCTTCACATCTTCTATATAACAAGACATACTTTGTACTACTCTTCACATCTTCTCATTAACGACAAGTACATGATTATCATCGCAACTACCAGTCAAGAGAAATGAATGGAAGATGGAAAGTACCTGTCAGCATCTCCCTTACTCCCAGTATTATGCTTCCTCTCTCTGTTTCCTTCCCTTCTCCGGATTCTTTTCATCAAACTAACAGCATGAAGGAGAAAATCAATCAAGCATACCAGTCAAGAGAAACAAAATATAAAAACATGAATAAACCTCATCTCACTTCAATGCAAATCTGTGATACTTGTGGGCACCGAGCCGCTGATTATCCTGCTACTCGTTGGACTGCTCAATGCAAATTACCCAGAAGGTTCAGCTTTGGTGGTCCTGCAAGAAAATATCTTGTCTGGATATAATAATAGTAGGGACAAACTTAAAAACTTTATTAGATGTCCCTGATGCATCGTAAGGCCTTCCAGTGGTAGCTTGAACATCCCAACAGTATAGACCTGTAAATCAGGTACCAACATGAAAATATAGAGGAAGATTCCATACATTCTTGTAGGTGAAGAAAAAACCCCAGTTAGTAGTTGTTGCAAGCCTGCAAGTACATATGTATTGTAAGATTCTACATACAATATGATATATCAGTCCAGTAAAAGTGGTGACAAGTCTATACATATTGCAGCATTGTATACATAGTAAGATATGGGGTGAAGATAACACATCATTCCAAAACTCAGTCCCCAAAAGTGAGGTCAACCTTCTGCATATTTGCACGGCAAACACAATATAGTCAGACATATGGAAAATGTATTTACATGCCAAAATCATACAATTAGATGGCATATATTTATACATTTGTTCATACTGTCTTATTTTTTATAAAAAGTAGTACAAATATGCTAATGCTGCTATCGTTCTTCTTATGTAAGCAAACGCCTTCTAATGGATGTCATGGAAACTTGTTTTCTAAAATGCCTTCAGAAGGATAAAAGTTTCCTCTTCTTATGTAAGCAAACGCCTTCTAATGGATGGCATGGGAACTTGTTTTCTAAAATGCCTTCAGAAGGATAAAAGTTTCACATGGAAACTTATTTTATAAAATGCCTCTAGAAGAATACATGAACTATACGGATGAGAAAATCCCTGTTGTTTAAATTGAAATTTTATTAATGACATTGAAGTTGGGATAGAAAATATTTATGTTACCCATTCATCTAGCAAATAACAAAAAAATGATCATACATATACTTGCATCAAAATCAATTTTAGTGTCTTGCACAATTACTTCTCGAACCCAGTGCTGGTTCGGATGCTTGGCTAGGAGGTATGTAAAAGTCCTAAATGAAAATAAATATACACTCCTACTTGTTTTATCTAGTTCAATCATGCATATCGGTGAATAGTAAAAAACATGTTGGTTCAGGAATAGGAGTTAATCTGAAGCATGTGTGTTGTTCTTAACTTATCTCTGGCTGCTCTTTCCTCCTCCTCCCGGTTGCTCTGTTGATATCCTCTTTCAGAAGCACATTCAGTAGAAGGAACAAAATTGAGTTTGAAGGAGAACCATATTTTTAGAAGAAAAAAACAGCGGAAATTTAGTACAGGTCAAATTCAGTAGCTTCATAAAAATATGCAATTGATACACATCATTTTGGGCCATGCTTAAGAACAATACCAATTACAATTTAAGATTGCTTATTGTGCCACCGAATTTATGTAAGCCAAATTGGCAATGGATGTCAGATTGCACGTACATTAGGGAATAGGTGAAAGCATCGTACAAGGAATACCTGTACCTGTAGTGCGTTATGGAGTTGTACACGTCAACTGGAGATTAATTTGCGAAGGGCCGTACAGAGAACGAATGCCCAAGAAACAAGCACAAAGGCAGATTTTCTCACAGATGAGTGCGACCTGCGATGCACAAGGATCGACCGAAGGACGTGAATCGACGGGAGCTCCTGCATGGGTCCACGTCCCCAGCGACGGCACCTCCTGACCTCCTACGTGGACATTCGTTTTCGGCGGCACATGCCCGACTGTAGCACCCTTGGCAGCCGAGGCTTCGCGTCGAGAGTTGGATTGGGGCAGGTGTCGTGCGTAGGGCAGCGGAGGCACGTGGTAGTGCAGTGTCGGCGGCTCGCGTGTAGAGGGCCACAAGCGACGGCGGTGGTGGCAGGTCCCGCGTGCCTCACCCCGTCGCCGGCCGAAGAGCGCCCTCGCCTAGGGTCAGGCCGGCGGTGGAGCGGTCGGCGGCCCCAGCGAGATGAGGCAGTGAGTGCGGCGGCGGCGGCGGCGGCGATGCATACTACAGCGATCTTGGGGAGTACAGGCGGCATGGCAGTTGGGGCGAAGTCTAGACGCAGAGGTGAGGCGGAGAAGATGTAGTGCGGGCGATCGTGTTGTATGAGGACGTGGGGGTGCGGGGATTAGTTGTCAATGGGTTGAGTAGTGGCTTGTTGCGTTAAACATCTGGACATTTTAGTCCCTTGGATCTGATAGATAGACGGTCGTCCTTATTTGGATCTGCCCCTCTCTTCCTTTTATAGTGGTAGTAGATGCATGAGTTCAAAAAGTCAAGCCTCCCTGGTAGAGCAAAGAAACCTAAGATCGAGTTTATCCCTTTTCGCCTCTTGCAGGAAAACAAGCAGGAATTATGCAAGAAGATATTAAGCCTTGAGTAGGAGATCGATGACCTAAGGGATCAAAATTCTGTCATCAAGCGCAAATTAAGGAAGAAGACTATGCCATCAACAAAACCAACACCCTCTTCACCAACAAAAAAGGAGATATAATCACATGGGTATGGGCACTCCCCTTGGCAACTGCCAAGCTTGGGGGAGTGCCCCGGTATCGTATCACCATCACTTCTATCTTTACCGTTTTTCTTAGTTCAAACCTTTTGGTAATATCTTGATCTAGTAGATTAAACTTTTAGTATGATCTAGTTGTGAGTTTTGCTTTATGATCCTTCTATGTAATCGAGTTCGTGAGCTATATATAATAAAGATTAGTGTTGAGTTCAGGGCTTGATTATGTTGCTATGATCTTGAGGGAATAAAAGAAAAGAGAAAGAATAAAAAGGAAATAAAAGAGATCATATAGATCTTATGGAGAGTAATGAGCTCACATATAAAAAGTATGATGAATAAAAGTTGTTGAGAGTTGACAAACATAGTTTTGGTCATCGTTGCAATTAATAGGAAGTAATAAAGAAAGAGAGGTCTTCACATATAAATATACTATCTTGGACATCTTTTATGATTGTGAGCACCTGCTGATAGGAGATCATTGTTATCATGGCTTATGTGATATGGGTGCCGGTGCTAGTGTTATACCTCATGACTTATACAAAGAAATTATGCATGATATTGCACCTGCTGAGATAGAAGATATTGATTTTACCATTAAGGTTTCCAATAGAGATACCATATCACCCATTGGAATTGTTAGAGATGTTGAAGTCTTGTATGGGAAAACTAAATATCCTGCTGATTTTCTTGTTCTTGGTTACCCACAAGATAGCTTTTGTCCCACTGTATTTGGTAGACCCTTCTAAGATAGATTGCGAAAAGGATGTTGTTACTCTTGGTTTAGGTGATATGTCTCATGAATTTAATTTCTCTAAATTTCGTAGACAACACCGTGAAGAGGAAATGCCTAGTAAAGATGAAATTATTGGTCGTGCTTCTATTGCCGTGCCTCCTAGTCATCCTGGGCTGTAGCTTGGAGGCGAGCTATCTCAGCCCTCCTCTTATACTCTTCCGCCTCCTCTCTGGTTATAAAATATCTCCCTTTTGCCTGAAAGTCAAAGAAAGTAGAAGCGGGGAGAGCAACGTGATAGGTGTGTTGTCTATTAAAGATTAGTCGGTACTAGAGGAACTGATCATTCCTCTCTACAAAATGATGTCGAACCATAGCCTCATAATCCAAATAAGTAGGAGGCAACTCAATATCATCCTGACGTATGGTTATACCAAGAAAATTAGCTATAAGGGTTGCATAAATTCCACCAAAGAAATCTCCATTAAATCTATTATGATGCAACCTACGTGCAACAATGGCTCCCAAATTATAATGTTTATCTCCTCACACAGCACTCCTAAGAATACTGAGGTCAGGGACACACATATGACATGCTTCATCTTTACCATTTATGCACCTACCTATGAAGAGAGCAAAATAATATATAGCAGGAAAATGAATGCTCCCTATGGTAGCTTGTGCTATATCTCTAGATTCCCCCACATTTATAGTAGCAAGGAAATCTCTAAACTCAGATTTGCGAGGTTCACTAGTACTACCCCATTGTGGAAGTTTGCAAGCAGTGGTAAAGTCCTCTAAGTCCATAGTATAAGAATTTTCATAGAGATCAAAGAGGACAGTTTGAGAATTGCGTGAAGATGAAAATTCAAACCTCCTCACAAAGGAACTAGTGAGATAGTGGTACTGACGCCACTTTTCTGCCCCGAAGCTCACAAGATCAGCGTTACGCAAATATGCGTTAAATTCTTCCTTAATTCCTGCTCAATCCATGAAGTCCTTTGAAGGCCATTCACAAGGCCGCACAGGGGTGTCCCTTGGTGGTTCATCATCAGCATCACGCATTGCAAGCCTAGGTCCTTGCTTCCTTGAAGAACCACCTTGGTACATTTTCCTAAACATATTTCTTCTTCTGAAAAATTTCTGAAATTTTTAGTAACTTCAAATAAAAGTGAACCAAGCTCAACAAAATTGATAGCAACTACTCCTACAAGTGCCTAGGACCTATATCAAGCATTAGAACTACTTGGAACCATATAAATTTGATATGCAAGCTCAAGAACATGGTCACCTAGGCAGCACAAATTTGCAATGAATAAAGTACTAGAAAAAAAACTAATTGGACCAATGGAGGAGTCACATACCAGGGAACAATCCCTCAAAGCAGTTTTGTGAGAGGTGCTTTGAGCAAGGAGATCGAAAATTGCACCAAAATGAGCTAGAACTCGTGCTTGAGCTGGATGGTGATTTTTTGGGACGAAGAAGTGTGTGGGTGCAGGAATAAGTGGAGGGGAGCCACCGTGGGCCCACGAGGCAGGGGCGCGTCCAGGGGGTGGGCGCGCCGTGGACCCTCGTGGCCAGGTGCTTGCTCCTCCTACTGTGTTCTCAGTGCCAGATATTCTCAAATATTCCAAAAAAAATCATATTAAATTGGTAGGGCATTTGCAGAACTTTTATTTTCGGGGTATTTTTATATTGCATAGACAATTCGGAAAACAGACAGAAATTACTTTTTTGCTTTATTTAATATAAATAATAGAAAGTAAAAAGATGGCACAGAAGGTTGTGTTTTCTAAATTCATCCATCTCATGCTCATCAAAAGGAATCCACTAACAAGGTTGATCAAGTCTTGTTAACAAACTCATTCCGAGTAACATGGAACCAGAGAATTTTCGAATAACACTAGGTTACCTCAACGGGGATATGCACATCCCCAACAATAAGAATATCATATTTGTTCTTGACAGTAGGAAGAGGAAATTCAAAACCTCCAAAAATAATCGATGGAATTTTTCCAATAGAATTTATACTATGAACTTGAGGTTGTTTCCTCGGAAAGTGTACCGTATGCTCATTACCATTAACATGAAAAGTGGCATTGCCCTTGTTGCAATCAATAACAGCCCCTACAGTATTCAATAAGGGTCTTCCAAGAATAATAGACATATTATCATCCTCGGCAATATCAAGAATAACAAAGTCCGTTAAAATAGTAACGTGTGCAACCACAACATGCACATCCTCACAAATACCGACAGGTATAGCAGTTGATTTATCAGCCATTTGCAAAGATATTTCAGTAGGTGTCAACTTATTCAAATCAAGTCTACGATATAAAGAGAGAGGCATAACACTAACACCGGCTCCAAGATCACATAAAGTAGTTTTAACATAGTTTCTTTTAATGGAGCATGGTATAGTTGGTACTCCTGGATCTCCTAGCTTTTTAGGTATTCCACCCCTAAAAGTATAATTAGCAAGCATGGTGGAAATTTCAGCTTTCGGTATCTTTCTTTTATTAGTAACAATATCTTTCATGTACTTAGCATAAGGATTCATTTTAAGCATATCAGTCAAACGCATACGCAAAAAGATAGGTCTAATCATTTCAGCAAAGCGCTCAAAATCCTCATCATCCTTTTTCTTGGATGGCTTAGGAGGAAAAGGCAAGGGTTTCTGAACCCAAGGCTCTCTTTCCTTCCCGTGTTTCCTAGCAACAAAGTTTCTTTTATCATAACGTTGATTCTTTGATTGTGGGTTATCAAGATCAACAACAGGTTCAACTTCTACCTCATTATCATTGCTAGGTTAAGCATCAAAATGAACATTATCATTAACATTATCACTAGTTTCATGTTCATAACCAGATTGTGTTTCAGCATCAGAAATAGAGATATCATTGGGATTCTCAGGTGTGTCAGCAATAGGTTCACTAGAAGCATGCAAAGTCCTATCATTTTTCTTTTTCTTCCTTTTAGAAGGACTAGGTGCATCTATATCATTTCTCCGAGAATCTTGCTCAATTCTCTTAGGATGGCCCTCAGGATACAAAGGTTCCTGAGTCATCTTACCACCTCTAGTCATAACTCTAACATCATTATCATTTTTCTTACTATTTAATTCATTGAGCAAATCATTCTGAGCTTTAAGTACTTGTTCTACTTGAGTGGTAACCATAGCAGCATGTTTACTAACGAGTTTAAGTTCACCTTTAACTCTAGACATATAATCACCCAAGTGTTCAATCATATAAGCATTTTGTTTCAATTGTCTACCAAAGTAAGCATTGAAGTATCCTTGCTTAACCATAAAGTTATCAAACTCATCCAAACATTGGCTAGCAAACTTAGTAGGAGGGATTTCAGCTTTCTCATATCTATAGAGAGAATTTACCTTTACTACCTGTGTCAGGTTATCAAGACCATGTATTTCTTCAATAGGTGATGGATTAAAATTATGCATTTCTTCGACAGGCGGTAAATTAAGACCATGTATTTCTTCAATCGGAGGTAAATTCTTAACATCTTCAACTTTAATACCCTTTTCTTTCATAGATTTCTTTGCCTCTTGCATATCTTCAAGACTGAGAAATAGAACGCCCCTTTTGTTCGGAGTTGGTTTAGGAATAGGCTGAGGGGTTGGCTCAGGAGCTGGCTCAGGAAGTGTCCAATTATTTTCATTTGTCAACATATTATTCAATAGAATTTCAGCTTCATCCGGTGTTCTTTCCCTGAAAACAGAACCAGCACAACTATCCTGGTGGTCTCTGGAAGTATCGGTTAGTCCATTATAAAAGATATCAAGTATTTCATTTTTCTTAAGAGGATGATCAGGCAAAGCATTAAGTAACTGGAGAAGCCTACCCCAAGCTTGTGGGAGACTCTCTTCTTCAATTTTCACAAAATTATATATATCCCTTAAGGCAGCTTGTTTCTTATGAGCAGGGAAATATTTAGCAGAGAAGTAATAAATCATATCCTGGGGACTACACACACAATCAGGATCAAGAGAATTAAACCATATTTTAGCATCACCCTTTAATGAGAACGGAAATATTTTAAGGATATAAAATTAGCGAGTTCTCTCATCATTAGTGAACAGGGTGGCTATATCATTTAATTTAGTAAGATGTGCCACAACAGTTTCATATTCATAGCCATAAAAAGGATCAGATTCAACCAAAGTAATTATGTGAGGATCGATAGAGAATTCATAATCTTTATCAGTAACAAAGATAGGTGAAGTAGCATAAGTAGGATCATATTTCATTCTAGCATTCAGAGTTTTTTGTTTAAGCTTAGCTAATAATTTCTTAAGATCACTTCTATCATTGCATGCAAGAGAGTCTCTTTTAGTTTCTTCATCCATAACATAGCCCTCAGGCACAACATGCAATTCATATTTATTAGGAGTGCCTTCATCATCACTTTCATCAATATTATCAGTTTCAATAATTTCATTCTATCTAGCCCTAGCTAGTTGTTCATCAAGAAATTCACCAAGTGGCATAGTAGTATCAAGCATATAAGTAGTTTCATCATAAGTATCATGCATAGCAGAAGTGGCATCATCAATAATATGCGACATATCAGAATTAATAGCAGAAGCAGGTTTAGGTGTCGCAAGCTTACTCAAAACAGAAGGTGAATCAAGTGCAAAGCTAGATGGAAGTTCCTTACCTCCCCTCGTAGTTGAGGGATAAATTTTTGTTTTCGCGTCTTTCAAGTTCTTCATAGTGACCAGAAGATATAACGCCCAAGTGACTCAAAGAATAGAGCTATGCTCCCAGGCAACGGCGCCAGAAAATAGTCTTGATAACCCACAAGTAAAGGGGATCGCAACAATTTTCGAGGGTAGAGTATTAAACCCAAATTTATTGATTCGACACAAGGGGAGCCAAAGAATATTCTCAAGTATTAGCAGCTGAGCTGTCAATTCAACCACACCTGGAAACTTAATATCTGCAGCAAAGTGTTTAGTAGCAAAGTAATATGATAGTAGTGGTAATGGTAGCAAAAGGTAATGGTAGCAAAAGTAATATTTTTGGTATTTTGTAGTGATGATAACAATAGCAACGAAAAGTAAATAAGCGAAGAACAATATATGGAAAGCTCGTATGCAATGAATCGGTGATAGAGAATTATGCTGGATGTGGTTCATCATGTAACAATCATAACCTAGGGTGACACAAAACTAGCTCCAATTCATCAATGTAATGTAGGCATGTATTCTGAAATTAGTCATACGTGCTTATGGAAAAGAACTTGCATGACATTTTTGTCCTACCCTCCCATGGCAGCGGGGTCCTAATGGAAACTAAGGGATATTAAGGCCTCCTTTTAATAGAGTACCGGACCAAAGCATTAACACATAGAGAATACATGAACTCCTCAAACTACGGTCTTCACCGGGAGTGGTCCCGATTATTGTCACTTCGGGGTTGCCGGACATAACACATAGTAGGCGACAATATACTTGCAAGATAGGATCAAGAACTCACATATATTCATGAAAACCTAATAGGTTCAGATCTGAAATCATGGCACTCGGGCCCTAGTGACAAGCATTAAGCATAGCAAAGTCATATCAACATCAATCTCAAAACATAGTGGATACTAGGGATCAAACCCTAACAAAACTAACTCGATTACATGATAAATCTCATCCAACCCATCACCGTCCAGCAAGCCTACGATAGAATTAATCACGCACGGCGGTGAGCATCATGAAATTGGTGATGTAAGATGGTTGATGATGATGACAGCGACGGATTCCCGTCTCCGGAGCCCCGAACGGACTCCAGATCAGCCCTCCCGAGAGAGTTTAGGGCTTGGCGGCGGCTCTGTATCGTAAAACACGATGAATCCTTCTCCTCTATTTTTTTCTCCCCGAAAGTGAATATATGGAGTCAAGGTTGAGGTCAGTGGAGCTCCAGGGGGCCCACGAGGAAGGGGGGCGTGCCTAGGGGAGCAGGCGCGCCCCCACCCTCATGGCTAGGGTGTGGGGCCCCTGGCCTTGATTCTTTGCCAGTATTTTTTATTATTTCCAAAAATAATCTCCGTGGAGTTTCAGGTCATTCTGAGAACTTTTGTTTCTGCACATAAATAACACCATGGTAATTCTGCTGAAAACAGCATCAGTCCGGGTTAGTTCCTTTCAAATCATACAAATTAGAGTCCAAAACAAGGGCAAAAGTGTTTGGAAAAGTAGATACGATGGAGACGTATCAGCTCACGGTGACGATCTACATGCCATCAAGTACCTCCCGCTCAAATTAAAGGGACCAACTTGGCACTGGTTAAACAGCCTCCCAGATAAATCTATTGGCACTTGGGAAGATCTGGAAAATACCTTTAGAGACAACTTCCAGGGTACCTATGTACGCCCCCCCAGACGCCGATGACCTCAGTCACATAGTTCAACAACCCGGAGAGTCAGCCCGGAAACTATGGACAAGGTTCTTAACTAAAAAGAACCAAATTGTCGATTGTCCGGACGTCGAAGCCCTGGCGGCCTTTAAACACAGCATCCGGGATGAATGGCTTGCCCGACACCTCGTTCAAGAGAAGCCAAAGTCCATGGCATCCCTTACAACACTCATGACCCACTTTTTCATGGGAGAGGATAGCTGGTTAGCCCGCAACAACAATGGTAACAGCGATGTAGGTACCTCTGAAACCAGAAACGGCAACGGCAGGCCCCGATGCAAAAAACACAAGCGTCGAAGCAACAATGATAATACCGGAGACATAGCGGTCAACGCCGGATTCAGTGGCTCTAAATCTGGTCAACGGAATAGGCCATTCAAAAAGAATAAAGGCGGTTCATCTAACTTGGACCGAATACTTGATCGACCTTGCCAGATCCACGGCACCCCAGACAAGCCTGCCAACCATACCCACAGAAGCTGTTGGGTCTTCAAACAGGTCGGTAATCTGAAAACCAAACATAAGGAGAAGGGGTCGCCTAGCGAGGACGACGAGGACGAACCTCATCCACCGAATACATGGGGACAGAAGAAATTTCCCCCCGAAGTCAAAATGATGAATATGATATATGCTACTCATATACCCAAACAGGAGCGCAAGCACGCTCTGAGGGGCATCTACACGATAGAGCCAGTCGCCCCAAAATTCAACCCATGGTCATCCTGCCCAATCAGTGTAGCGACCAGACCTCAAACAGTCTGATCTCTGTGCTTCAGTGTCATCCCTGGATCAGTAATGCTGACACGCACAATACTTGAAGGATTTATAACAGAGTAGCAATCACAAACTTATTACAACGAGTGTCTCAAAAGAGAACTTATTACAAATAATATGGCTTAAGGCCATCTAATAACGATAACAGCGGAAGGCTTGGAAGATAATTGAGTCCATAACTCCAACGGCATTACTGAGTATAGAACCACGACCTAAAGGCACCTTACTCGTCATCTGAAAAGTCTTCAACATGAACGTTGCATCCCGAAAACGGGTCAGCACATGGAATATGCTGGCAAAGTAACACATAGAGAGTAATGAACAGAAATAGGCTATACTACATGCATATATGGCTGGTGGAAAGCTCTATGGTTACAGTTTTGCGTAAAGACAATTTTTGCCTACTTCAAAGGAATAAAGTTTTATTTAACTATCATGGTAGTTGTTAAACATTGAGAGCGTAGACACCCTCTCAATCCCAATTAAACATCATCATTAAAACCCAACAAAATAAAGTAAAGCCACATGATGAGATTCACATGATAATCCAAGTACTAGATACTCAAGACGTCCATAACCGGGGACACGGCTAACCATGATTAGTTTATACACTCTGCAGAGGTTTGCGCACTTTTCCCCATAAGACTCGATCTCCTCCGTTGGGATTCTCGCACTACATGGTGTTTGAGAACTGGATGACCGAGACATAGTCTTTCAGAAGTGCTAGCACCTTACGATCGGGTAGACTGTTACACCTACTTTCCCCTACATCTGCTAGTCTACCACTGTAAGAGTTCGCACGACTTAATCAACTATGCTAGATCCCATAGTAGCTTGTGGCTGCACATGGAAGTTTCTAGCATGAATAATCTCATGATCCCTTTGAGCCTGGGTGGCGGTCCATAAAGAAAAACAGGCAATCGCTGGAATACCCAGGTGCCTCAATCCACCTAGATGTGTATTAAAGTTGCCACCTTAAGTTGAACCATTAATTAACAATCTCACATCTGTCATGGATACACTCAAACCCAATCCACGTCTACAAGCATAGCATGGTATAAGCAACGTAGAAGTAACTCCCAGGGTTTGATAATAAAACAGGTAATAGGTGCTACCTCATCTACTTCCCAACCCACAATTTAATTAGATCCTAATCATGCAATTGTTTGAGGATTGATCTAATGCAATAAAACTGGGTAGTAAGAGGTATGATCAAACTGTTACCTGCCTTGTTGATGATCCGTGAAACCTAGAGATTCGAAGTAGCAAGCGGTGCACTCCGGGTACTCTATCACAACAAACAAAGAAGCATACAATAAGTACTCATCTAATGCACAGGTAAAACTCAAATAAAAGATCTAACCAGAAAGTTCAACTTAAGAACTCCGGTTTGCAAAAATAAACAAATCAAAGAAGCAACGAAAGTCAAACGGCGAGAGAAAACAAGCTTCGATTACTAATCTAGATCTAAGTCAAATTTTACAGAAGCAAAAACTTGTTTGAGTTGGTTAAACGGAAAGAGAGTTTCAAGACGAAACTCTAGGCGCTTGAATCGCCTGATTCCGATAAACGAGCGAAAAGCTAGACTAAAACAAAAATCGGATCAGAAATCGCGATCAGAAATAATCGCAGAAAATCCGAGAAAAAGAAAAACTGACGAACAGATTAACGAACGAACGTTCATTATCTGAAACTAAACGGTGAACTCGTCTGTTGAAACGAACGAACGAGCGAACGCTCGCTAAATAAAAGAACCGACAAAACCGATCTAATAAAAAACCTAGGGTTTTCAAAAAAACCGGATCGGTTTTCTTCGGAAAACCGGAGAAGGGGTCGCCTAGCGAGGACAACGATGACGAACCTCATCCGCCGAATACAGGGGGACAGAAGAAATTTCCCCCCAAAGTCAAAACGGTGAATATGATATATGCTACTCATATACCTAAACGGGAGCGCAAGCACGCTCTGAGGGACGTCTACGCGATAGAGCCAGTCGCCCCAAAATTCAACCCATGGTCATCCTGCCCGATCAGTTTCGATTGCAGAGACCATCTGACTAGTATCCGTCACAGAGGCTCGGCCGCATTGGCACTCGACCCAATTATCGATGGATTCCACCTTACAGGAGTCCTCATGGACGTTGGTAGCAGTATTAACTTGCTCTATCAGGACACTGTTTGTAAAATGGGCATTGATTCGTCATGAATTAAACCCACCAAAACTACCTTTAAAGGAGTAATACCTAGAGTAGAGGCCCGTTACACGGGCTCAATCACATTGGAAGTCGTCTTCGGCAAGCCAGACAACTTCCGAAGCGAAGGCTTGATCTTCGACATCGTCCCCTTTCGCAGTGGCTATCATGCACTGCTCATACGAACTGCATACGCTCGCTTCAATGTGATCCTGCATTATGCCTACCTCAAACTCAAGATGCCCGGACCCCGCGGTTTCATAGCAGTCAATGGAAACACGAAACACTCCCTCCATACTGAGGAGCACACCGCGGCCCTTGGAGCAGAAGTCCAGAATGGCCTTATCAAGCCAAATGCTACATCGGCAGTCAAGCCCCCGGACACTGTTAAACACGTCCGGACTACCCTGCAAAGTGATGACCAAATCTGCCAGGAGCTCGATTAGCAGTTTCGCCTCCGTCTCAACCCCAACCACATCGCGGTATATGTACCACGTGTACATAACTATGCACTGAAGATGCCATGGGCAAAGACGGAGGCATATTAGAAATAAAATCCACAATACGGCTCGACCCTATGTGGACCTCCATATCATTTATTTTCTCTTTTCCTTATTTTTTCTTTTTTAGGTTCCTTAAACCCACGTCAACTTTTGACAGTACCAAGGGCACAGTTTCCAGTCCCTTTATGAAAAACCGATCATTGATCCTCTTGAAGGATCACACACCAAGGAGCAGCGCGGCGCAGATGTGCGGCAGAGTATCTAAAGGATCTTTAAATATCGCCTCTTCCTCTTTACGACCCGTACACAGCTTTCCCTGGTATTCAGCATGTAAAATAGCCTCGATGCTTGTCCCATCATTTGCAAAAATACGTTTTGGCGTATCAATCAGACTATAATGGAAACAGTCTTTGGCCCAACGTATTCGGTACTGGTTTATTTCCTAATCTGTATTCCTTCTTTTTTTTCTCGTCTGATTGCCATGTACACCTTGGTACGACCTAAATCGCCAGGGTCTCCATACGGCCACATACATGTATTAAAAATAAAATAAATCCGAAACACTTTTACAGTGCAAATTCGGCATCACGAATATAGCATTATATGCATCGGCTCTGAATCATGTCTTTGGTCAATAGTTGGGTTGCCCGGCTCCTGTGGTTATTGCCTTACATTCCGCTTGTTCGGCTAAGGCAGTATAGGGAGAACTACTGCAATTGTGTTTCTGGATCATCCAGATAAACACCTCAGTAGAGAAAACCGAAAAGTAACTGTCATGGTGCGGCGAGAGCTGGTCAGCTACTCGGCGACTAACTTCAAATCCCTTGCAATTTTTCCCGCATTATGCGAAGGACCGGTCTACGCCCGGTCAGGCGTCTATAGCACCCAAGTTTGGATAATCGAGCAACACCAGGGGCTGCACCTATAACCTCATTGTCAAACTCTTATGGCTAAGTGAGAGCAATAAAGCCACATAGTCTGATTGCCTGGTTCGCCGCACTGACACCTCCTTCAAGGACTACACTGGTTGGGTCTACTGTGTCTAGGTGCCATTCCCAACACCCCCATACTACCTACATGGGGGCTGAAGCCGACGACTGGCCAACTCTCAGATACTGTAAATGGCCGCACAGGAGGAAAGAATTTCAAAGTAAAATAAGCAACACATTATACATAAGCCTTGTTTTATAATACAAAGTACGGGCATTACAGGTACATTCATTCGAAAATAGTGTCCTTAGAACACTGGCCCTCTACAATGCGGGAACCCTCCAAGACTTCATCGAAATACCGCTCCGGCGTGCGGTGCTCTTTGCCCGCGAGCGGTCCCTCAGTTGCCAGCTTGACGGCGTTCATCTTCGCCCACTGCACCTTGACACAGGCGAAGGTCATCCGGGCACCTTCGATACAGGCCGACCACTTTATGGCATCAAGGTAGGGGCAGGCGCTGACGAGCTGCTTCACGAGCCCGAAGTAACTGTCGGGTATGGGTTCGGCTGGCCAAAGTCGGACTATAACATCCTTCATGGCCAGTTCGGCCTCCCTATGCAGCTCGGTTAGCTGCTTTAGCTGATCGCCGAAGGGCATCGGATGCTCTAGTGCAAGGTACTGCGACCAGTACAGCTTCTCTGTTGAACTCCCCTCTTCGGCTCGGAAAAACTCCGCAGCATCGGCAATACTCTAGGGTAGATCCACAAACGCCCCTGGAGAACTCCAAATGCGGGTCAGTAATATGTACCTCCTCCTTACTGATTTGATTTGCATGTTAAAGGCCTTACCCGCCGCGATCTACTTTGCTTCTTGGATCTGCCGGCAGGCGCCTTGGGATGCAACCCGGGCTGCCTTCATGCTTTGGAGGGCCTCGGCAAGTTCGAAATCTCGATCCGAAAGCTTGTGCTCTACGGACTTACATGTGCTTATGGCATCCTTTAGCTCTTGCTGGACTTCCTCCACTCGTGACTCATGCTTTCGGCGGGCGGCTCATTCCTCCTCCAACTCCTTCTTGGCCTCGGCCAGCGCGTTCTTGAGGATCTCAACCTCAGACACGTCAGCTATGAGCATGATTATAAAACTTGGCAAAGTAACACAATAACAGGTAAATATCATGTCAGATGCGAATAGTTATCGCATACCTTGCTTCTTCTCCAACCGTTTGTTGGTGCGGATAAGCTCTTCCTCGGCCCGCATCAGCCACCGCTTTAGTTCGAACACTTCATCAGCATGGGCGGTGGCTGCTAACTTCGAAGCATGTGTGTTCAAATAGACATGTATGATAATCTCCTGCGAAATGTTCGATCCCTCTGTTCGGCCTTTCTTAGCGAACGCCGAACAAAGTCTCAGGGGCTGCTGACTATGCACATACATTCTTTTTATAGTTAAAAAATATTACATCACATACCTCAAAGCCTGTTAGAAGGCTAGTGTAGGCCTCGTTTAATCCGCTCTTAGCGGACCGAACCTTTTTAACCACCGCACCCATAAGGGTACGATGTTCCTCAATGATGGAGGCGCTCTGAAGCGCTTCCATCAAAGTGTCCGGCGCCTCCGGATTGACAGAGGTCGCCGGTGGGGTCGACGCACCCCCTTCTTTCGAAGGAGGCTGCTCGCCAGATTCTGGAGCCGTAGTGGCCTCCGGAATGATATTTGGTTGGGGGACAAATTGGGCATGTCCCCCGTCGCCTGTCTCCATGGGGGTCAGCTCCCCATGTTCTCGGCTGCAGAGGTATTGCCCTCTGACGCCACCTTGATGGCTTCCCACACCTCTCCGTGGCCTGGAGGTGCCCTTCAGGACAACACTTCGGTGTTATCCTTAGTAGTGGGTGGGGAGGCCGGTGGAGGCGACTAGCTCGCCATCATGCCCGAACCCAGCGAATTCCCAGGGGACGATGATCGTTGGGGGAGATCACTGGTCGGACTACAATATGTGATTCTGTGTGTTAGGATCGCAAGGCATAAAACTGGATACATGCATTATCCTTAAATACTTACGATTTGGCCGAAGGCTTCGGTCTGGGGTTCCATTCGGGGACGGCTTCGGCGTCTGATTCCGAATTGTCTAAAAGGGAGAGTTTCCCCTTCTTGGACGCTTCCGCCTCTAGATCTGCGGAAGATCCCCTTTTCTTCCTTCCTCCCTTAGGGGGAGAATTGTTTTCCTCCTAATCCTCCTTGTCTTCATCATGGGAGGAGAGAGCTCCGGTATCTTTGGACGATATCTCCGAAGTACCTTTGCGGTGAAGGCAACTTCGGACCTCCTTGCTCTTCTTCTTGGCCTTCTTTTCCGGCGCCTGGTATGGCGTCGGAACCAGCATCTTCATCAGAAGAGGAATAGTTGGGTCTTCGGGCAGGGGAGCTGGACACTTGATCCGCTCTGCCTTATTCGTCCA
This sequence comes from Triticum dicoccoides, assembly GCF_002162155.2. NCBI lineage: Eukaryota > Viridiplantae > Streptophyta > Magnoliopsida > Poales > Poaceae > Triticum > Triticum dicoccoides. Next base: position 24,166,093 of record NC_041388.1, read on the forward strand.
GCCCTGGGGGATAAGGGGAAGGTTTAAACCTACTCTTTGGATCGACAAATTAAAGATATGATTAGAAATCTGAAAAACTTACCGGGGTGGCTGGATGAGCGCAGTCATGGCCGAGATCTTCGGTCATTGGCGGCCACGTCTTGTGGGTCTTAAAAAGCAGCTTCCATATATCTCCGTGATCCGTGCCGAAGAACCACTGCAAGGTCCGGGGACTTGCCGGATCAAACTCCCACATATGGAGAGTCCGGCGTTGGCAGGGGAGAATCCCGCGAAACAACATCACCTGGATTACGCTAGCAAGGCTGGTGTTCTTCTCCACCATGCTCTTAATGCGCTTTTGCAGCATCATCACCTCGTCGGATGACGCCCAATCTAGGACCATCTTGAGCCATGATGTGAGCTGCATTGGCGGACCGGTTTTGAACTCAGGAGTGGCGGCCCATGTGGCGTCATGAGGTTTTGTAACGTAGAACCACTCCTGTTGCCACCCCTTCACGGTCTCTATGAAGGTCCCCTTGGGCCAGGTGACGTTAGGGAGCTTTCTCACCATGGCGCCGCCGCGCTTCGCGTGTTGACCCTCGACCACCTTCGGCTTCACGTTGAAGACCTTGAGCCATAGGCCGAAGTGGGGGATGTGGAGGAATTCCTCGCACACGACGATGAACGTCGGGGTGTTGAGGAATGAATTTGGGGCTAGATCATGGAACTCTAGCCCGTAAATGTACATGAGTCCACGGATGAAAGGGTGGAGAGGAAACCCAAGCCCGCGAAGTAAGTGAGGGATGAATACTACCCTCTCATTGGGCTCTAGTGTGGGAATAATCTACTTTTTGGTAGGAAGCCGATGGGCGATTTCCTTGGCTAAATACCCCGCTTCCCGGAGTTCTTTGATGTGCTCCTCCGTGACGGAGGAGGCCATCCACTTGCCCTGTGATACGTCCATTTTGCATCATGCTTTTATATCGATATTTATTGCATTATGGGCTGTTATTACACATTATGTCACAATACTTATGCCTATTCTCTCTTATTTTACAAGGTTTACATGAAGAGGGAGAATGCTGGCAGCTGGAATTCTGGCTGGAAAAGGAACAAATATTAGAGACCTATTTTGCACATCTCCAAAAGTCCTGAAACTTCACGGGAGCACGCTTTAGAATATATAAAAAATATTGGGCGAAAGAAGTACCAGAGGGGGCCACCCACTGTCCACGAGGGTGGGGGCGCGCCC
>NC_041388.1:24167795-24183759 GCF_002162155.2 Triticum dicoccoides
CGCCCCCTGCCTCATGGGCCCCCTGGCAGCCCTATGATGCCCATCTTTGGCTATATGGAGTCTTTCATCGAGAAAAAAAATCATAAGCAAGCTTTCGGGAAGAAACTCCGCCGCCACGATGCGGAACCTTGGCGGAACCAAACTAGGGCTCCAGCGGAGCTGTTCTGCCGAGGAAACTTCCCTCCGGGAGGGGGAAATCATCACCATCGTCATCACCAATGATCCTCTCATAGGGAGGGGGTCAATCTCCATCAACATCTTCACCAGCACCATCTCATCTCAAACCCTAGTTCATCTCTTGTATCCAATCTTTGTCCCAAAGCCTCAGATTGGTACCTGTGGGTTGCTACTAGTGTTGATTACTCCTTGTAGTTGATGCTAGTTGGTTTACTTGGTGGAAGATCATATGTTCAGATACGTTATGCATATTAATACCCCTCTGATTATGAACATGAATATGATTTGTGAGTAGTTACATTTGTTCCCAAGGACATGGGAGAAGTCTTGCTATAAGTAGTCATGTGAATTTGGTATTCGTTCGATATTTTGATGAGATGTATGTTGTCTTTCCTCTGGTGGTGTCATGTGAACGTCGACTACATGACACTTCACCATTGTTTGGGTCTAGAGGAAGGCATTGGGAAGCAATAATTAGATGATGGGTTGCTAGAGTGACAGAAGTTTAAACCCTAGTTTATGAGTTGCTTCATAAGGGGCTTAATTGGATCCATATGTTTCATGCTATGGTTAGGTTTACCTTAATACTTCTGTTGTAGTTGCGGATGCTTGCAATAGGGGTTAATCATAAGTGGGATGCTTGGCCAAGGAAGGATAGTACCCAAGCACCGGTCCACCCACATATCAAATTATCAAAGTACCTAACCCGAATCATATGAACGTGATGAAAACTAGCTTGACGATAATTCCCATGTGTCCTCGGGAGCGCTTTCCTTTATATAATAGTTTGTCCAGGCTTGTCCTTTGCTACAAAAAGGATTGGGCCATATTGCTGCACCTTATTTACTTTTATTACTTGTTGCCCATTATGAATTACCTTATCACAAAACTATATGTTACTGATAATTTCAGTGCTTGCAGAAAATGCCTTGCTGAAAACCGCTTATAATTTCCTGCTGCTCCTCGTTGGGTTCGACACTCTTACTTATCGAAAAGGCTACGATAGATACCCTACACTTGTGGGTCATCAAGACTCTTTTCTGGCGCCATTGCCGGGGAGTGAAGCGCCTTTGGTAGGTGGAATTTGGTAAGGAAAAATTTATATAGTGTGCTGAAATTTAAAGTCACTTGTTACTATGGAACATAATCCTTTGAGGGGCTTGTTTGGGGTATCTTCACCCCGACCAGTAGAGCAAAGAGTTGCTCCTCAACCTACTGAACCTACTGAAAATGTTTACTTTGAAATTCCTTCAGGTATGATAGAGAAACTGCTAGCTAATCCTTTTACAGGAGATGGAACATTGCATCCCGATTTGCACCTAATCTATGTGGATGAAGTTTGTGGATTATTTAAGCTTGCAGGCATGCCTGAGGATGTTATCAAGATGAAGGTCTTCCCTTTATCTTTGAAGGGAAAGGCATTGACATGGTTTAGGCTATGTGGTGATATGGGATCATGGAACTACAACCGATTGAAATTGGAATTTCATCAGAAGTTTTATCCTATGCATCTTGTTCATCGTGATCGTAATTATATATATAATCTTTGGCCTCGCGAAGGAGAAAGCATCTCTCAAGCTTGGGGGAGGCTTAAGTCAATGTTATATTCATGCCCCAATCATGAGCTCTCAAGAGAAATTATTATTCAAAAAATTTATGCTCGGCTTTCTCTCGGTTATCGCTCCATGCTCGATACTTCTTGTACTGGTTCTTTTATGATGAAGACTATTGAATTCAAATGGGATTTATTGGAAATAATTAAATGCAACTCTGAAGATTGGGACCTCGACGAAGGTAAGGAGTCAAGTATAACACCTAAGTTTGATTGTGTTAAATCTTTTATGGATACCAATGTTTTCCGTGAATTTAGCACTAAATATGGACTGGACTCTGAGATAGTGGCTTCTTTCTGTGAATCCTTTGCTACTCATGTTGATCTCCCTAAGGAGAAGTGGTTTAAATATAATCCTCCCATTGAAGTAAAAGTAGTTGCACCTATTAAAGTTGAATAAAATACTATCACTTATAATGATCCTGTTGTTCCTATTGCTTATATTGAGAAACCACCTTTCCCTGTTAGAATAAAGGATCATGCTAAAGCTTCAACAGTGGTTCGTAAGAGTAATACTAGAACACCTACTCCCTCTGAGAAAATTAAAGTTGAACCTAGTGTTGCTATGGTTAAAGATCTCTTGGCCGATAATATTGATGGGCATGTTATTTACTTCTGTGATAAAGCTGCTAGAATTGCTAGACCCGATACTAAAGATAAACATAGACCTGTTGTAGGCATGCATGTTATTTCTGTTAAAATAGGAGATCATTGTTATCATGGCTTATGTGATATGGGTGCTAGTGCAAGTGCAATACCTCATTCCTTAGACAAAGAAATTATGCATGATATTGCACCTGCTAAGATAGAGGAAATTGATGTTACTATTAAACTTGCCAATAGAGACACTATTTCACCAGTTGGGATTGTTAGAGATGTTGAAGTCTTGTGTGGGAAAGTTAAATATCCTGCCGATTTTCTTGTTCCTGGTTCCCCACAAGATAACTTTTGTCCCATTATATTTGGTAGACCCTTCTTGAATACTGTTAATGCTAAGATAGATTGCAATAAGGATATTGTTTCTGTTGGTTTAGGGGATATGTCTCATGAATTTAATTTTGCTAAATTTCATAGACAACCCCATGATAAAGAATTACCTAGTAAAGATGAAATTATTGGTCTTGCTTCTATTGTCATGTATCCTAATGATCCTTTAGAACAATATTTGCTAGACCATGAAAATGATATGTTTATGAATGAAAGAAGGGAAATAGATGAAGTATTCTTTAAACAGGGACCTATTTTGAAACACAACTTGACTGTTGAAATTCTAGGGTGTTGGGGATATAACTATTAGGTATGACCCGCCCAGGAGGGGTCGGGTCATCCCTATAAAGATCCATCTCAATGAAGCCCAAGAGCATGTGGCGGTTCATAGATAGGCTTGGTAGAGGGCCTAGACCCGAAGGCGGCTTAAGGCCCATGATTATAAACCACCATGTATGTAAACTTGTATTGTAAGGTATATGAGAAAGGTCACCGAGCCGGATACGTCGTATAAACCGGCCGGGACTCTGAGGGCCGCAGGGCGTCAACCCGTGTATATAAGGGGACGACCTAGCGGCGGCTTAGGACAGAAAACAAGATATCGAGAGCCGGGTCAAGCATATTCGCTCCTTGCTCATCGAAACCCTAGAAATACCAACTACAAACTGGACTAGGCTTTTACCTTCATCATAAGGGGCTGAACTAGTATAAATACTCCGCGTGTCCTTTGTCCTGATTAACCCCTTTAAGCTAACTTCATCGCGATGGCTCCACTGTTGGGGAACGTAGCAGAATTTTAAAATTTTCTACGCATCACCAAGATCTATCTATGGAGTCATCTAGCAACGAGGGAGAGAGGAGTGCATCTACATACCCTTGTAGATCACGAGCGGAAGCGTTCAAGAGAACGGGGTTGATGGAGTCGTACTCGTCGTGATCCAAATCACCGAAGATCCTAGCGCCGAACGGACGGCACCTCCGGTTCAACATACGTATGGAGCGAGGACGTCTCCCGCGCCTTGATCCAGCAAGGAGGAGGGAGAGGTTGAGGAAGAGGGCTCCAACAGCAGCACGACGGTGTGGTGGTGGTGAAGCTGCAGTACTCCGGCAGGGCTTCGCCAAGCTCTTACGGAGGAGGAGAGGTGTTGGGGAGGGGAGCGGCTGCGCCTTAGATGTTGCTTGCAGCCCTCCCCTTGCCCCTCTATTTATAGGGGAAGGAGGAAGGGGGTCGGCCCCCTCTAGATGAGATCTAGAGGGGGGCGGCGGCCAAGGGGAGGGGGCTTGCCCCCCAAGCAAGGGGGGCGCCCCCTTTAGGGTTTCCCCCCAACCCTAGGCGCATGGGCCCAAGGGGGGGATGCGGCCAGCCCATGTAGGGCTGGTTCCCCTTTCCTCTACAGCCCATTAGGCCCTCCGAGAGAGGTGGCCCCTCCCGGTGGACCCCCGGAACCCCTCCAGTGGCCCCGGTACAATATCGATATGCCCCCGAACCTTTCCGGTGACCGTATGACAACTTCCTACATAGAAATCTTCACCTCCGGACCATTCCGGAACTCCTCGTGACGTTCGGAATCTCATCCGGGACTCCGAACAACATTCGGTAATCACATACAAGTCTTCCTAACAACCCTAGCGTTACCGAACCTTAAGTGTGTAGACCCTACGGGTTCAGGAGACATGCAGACATGACCGAGACGACTCTTCGGTTAATAACCAACAGCGGGATCTGGATACCCATGTTGGCTCCCACATGCTCCATGATGATCTCATCGGATGAACCACGATGTCGAGGATTCAATCAATCCGTATACAATTCCTTTTGTCAATCGGTACGTTACTTGCCCGAGACTCGATCGTCGGTATCCCATACCTTGTTCAGTCTCATTACCGGCAAGTCACTTTACTCGTACCATAATGCATGATCCCGTGATCAACCACTTGATCACATTGAGCTCATTATGATGATGCATTACCGAGTGGGCCCAGAGATACCTCTCCGTCATACGGAGTGACAAATCCCAGTCTCGATTCGTGCCAACCAACAAACACTTTCGGAGATACCTGTAATGTACCTTTATAGTCACCCAGTTACGTTGTGATGTTTGGCACACCCACGGCACTCCTACGGTATCTGGGAGTTGCACAATCTCATGGTCTAAGGAAATGATACTTGACATTCAGAAAAGCTACAGCAAACGAACTACACGATCTTTGAGCTAAGCTTAGGATTGGGTCTTGTCCATCACATCATTCTCCTAATGATGTGATCCCGTTATCAATGACATCCAATATCCATAGTCAGGAAACCATGACTATCTTTTGATCAACGAGCTAGTCAACTAGAGGCTCACTAGGACGTGTTGTGGTCTATGTATTCACACATGTATTACGATTTTCGGATAACACAATTATAGCATGAACAATAGACAATTATCATGAACAATGAAATATAATAATAACCATTTTATTATTGCCTCTAGGGCATATTTCCAACAGTCTCCCACTTGCACTAGAGTCAATATTCTAGTTACATTGTGATGAATCGAACACCCATGCAGTTCTGGTGTTGATCATGTTTTGCTCTAGGGAGAGGTTTAGTTAACGGATCTGTTACATTCAGGTCCGTATGTACTTTACAAATCTCTATGTCTCCATTTTGAACACTTTCACGAATGGAGTTGAAGCGACGCTTGATATGCCTGGTCTTCCTGTGAAACCTAGGCTCCTTGGCAAGGGCAATAGCTCCAGTGTTATCACAGAAGAGAGTCATCGGGCCCGACGCATTGGGTATGACTCCTAGGTCGGTAATGAACTCCTTCACCCAGACTGCTTCTTGTGCTGCCTCCGAGGCTGCCATGTACTCCGCTTCACATGTAGATCCCGCCACAATGCTTTGCTTGCAACTGCACCAGCTTACTGCCCCACCATTCAAAATATACACGTATCCGGTTTGTGACTTAGAGTCATCCAGATCTGTGTCGAAGCTAGCATCGATGTAACCCTTTACGACGAGCTCTTCGTCACCTCCATAAACGAGAAACATTTCCTTAAGTCCTTTTCAGGTACTTCAGGATATTCTTGACCGCTGTCCAGTGTTCCATGCCGGGATTACTTTGGTACCTTCCTACCAAACTTACGGCAAGGTTTACATCAGGTCTGGTACACAGCATAGCATACATGATAGACCCTATGGCCGAGGCATAGGGGATGACACTCATCTTTTCTCTATCTTCTGCCGTGGTCGGGCATTGAGCCGTGCTCAGTCTCGTACCTTGCAATACAGGCAAGAACCCCTTCTTTGACTGATCTTGTCGGGGATATACCCTGCGGCGTAAACCGGCCGGAAGTATAACTCGGCCGGACTAGGCGTTTCATTGGTAAACCGCCAAAGGATTGGCGACTTACGTGTCTGGCGGTTCACTGGTATGACGATTCACGAGCCTGAAGACTCATTGGTGACCCGGCGCGTGTTCCAGATGGATGACAAGGCCCAAGACCCAGCAGGCCGGTTTATGTTAATGGTGGGCCGGTTTAAGAGGAAAGGAATGAGGAACATTTATCTTACAAGGAGTTAAGACCTGGACTTGTATCCGGTTTGTATTAGAGATAGACTAGTCCTAATCCTAATAGGACTCTACATGTAACCCGCCCCTCCAACATATATAAGGAGGGGCAGGGCTCCCCAAAAGAGACAAGATTGACAAGTTCCACAAGTTGGACAAGTTAGGTTTAGACAATAACTCTCGAGATAGAGCACTCTTGTAATCGTGATCATCATCATCATCAATATCAATGAAGCAGGATGTAGGTTTTTACCTCCACCGTGAGGAGCCGAACCTAGGTAAAACATCGCGTCTCTCGTCTCGCTCAACCCCTCTCAAGCTACCACATAGATGCGTTGGCCTCGCGACTAAGTCCTGACACTAAGGACATCTGCCGTAACAATTCCACCACAGTTGGCGCCCACCGTGGGGCCCGCCCACGGTGGTGTTGAGTTCTTGGAGGGATCTCCCTAGGGATCGAGGAGTTTGCAATTTTTCGGCTGAACAAGAGCCGGCGTGGAAGAATTCACACCAATTATGAGATCACTAGTCGTGAACCCGTGCATTCGCACGGGCTAGTTGCAAAATATTAACATAGAATCTCATACCATAGGAAATCAAATGTGTTTTGTACAATCACATTGGCCAGATATACTATGGGAACCTAATGGGTTTTAGATATCAGGACTAATTCAAAAGGAAATATATTTCTGTGACTAAGTGATGGATACGTCTGACTGACCATAAACTAAATTTCCACAAAAGCTACACATCTTAAGATAGCATGTTGATATTATTTATATTGTTTTTGTTTCCACTATATGAAGAACAGAAATTAAGAATCAAAAAACCATTTACTCTATGGCTAGTCACATCGGCCGAAAAATAGCGTCGTTTGAGGAGCATGTGGAGTGGTTGAATACATTAATTACTATGCACATGCTAGCTAAATTAATCACATTTACACATTCAGTACCATCAATTACTTGTAAAATCTCTTAACAAATTGGAATGTAAGAATTTTGTGAATACACATACTAAATATTACTATATAGAACATGTAACTGTTGGCAGTATGATTAGTAGGACCAAAAGGTACATTTATCTTCGATTAGTTCAATTGTTTTCTGCAACTTTATCAGCATCACCATTTCACTAAGATCGGCATGTATACAATCTATTGTTGTAAATTACACATCGTTGTCTGCATTAACTGGACAAAGCAAAAATATTGTTTAGGACACAATCATAAATCTCAGGTTTTGACGTGGAAGTAATATGCTTATTTAATCGAATTACAAAGGATCGTTTGTAAAACAATTGGTGGTTCCGGTGGGATATTATTAAAAAAAGCACACCATTGATTTCTATTATTAAGAAAATATATAGCATCTTTACTACCATGTGTATGGAGTAATTAGAGTCTCAAATAAAACATTTATGTACTATGCAAAGATCGTCCTCACTGTCCAAAGGCAGCATATGTACAAAATACCAAGTCTGGAAAGAATAATTATTAAGAGGCATGTATTCACCATATTAGAATTTTACAGTTTTATAGAATGCAGGAAATAATCTTTGCACTCTGTGAGATTGAGAATCACGTATAATGGAAAGAGAAGAAAAAAATTCATGGCTAAGAAGAATCAAGGAGGAAAAGCACTACCTGTGAAGTACCTGAAGTATGTGATGCCAGAATCCTCATCATATTTGTTCTTGTTCTCTTAGAATGAGAGACAAAAAGGCACACTCTGCAATATAAGTGAGGATAGTAGGACAACGAAGATATATGTTCAAATTATTCTGAAAAGAGATGGTAAAAATAGCTTGAGTGTTCACTGCTTGCTAACTCAAGCATCTAGCAAGACGTTATCAGGCAAATAGTTTCTAAATTTTGCAGTGGAGAAGGGAAATACCAAATATATATGAAATTAAGATTCGCATTGAAGGTGGCAATCCAGATATCCAACTATTTTATTGTTCATAGTCTTGCATCCGTAAGAGTAATGGAGAGTGTGATACATGGCATGTGGAATAATTATAGCAAATGAAATAGAAGATATTTCTCACAGTAATCATCACTGATCTATACCTTCATTAAATCATGTCTTGGTAGAGCACTGAGATCCTTTGCTTTTGTTTATTCAGAACCGTCTTGCTGACCCATTGGGACCCACTGCCAATGCAAATATGAAACTATCCAAAAGTAATACTATAGCATTGTTGGAGCCTTCGTTGTTTCATCTAAATAGAGAATAACCCATTATGTGTACCCGGTTGTTATTTTCTCCTATTCCCTTCGGGCCTGCAGATATGTAAGGAAATATGACGTAATATATTAGTCAAACTGAAAACACATGCTATGTTTAAAAGCGAATATACAGTTTATGTGTGACAGCCACGGTTTTGTGTCTATTCATTTTTCTTTTTTTGCGAAATTACAGAATAGGAGAATATATGCAGAATGAAATTTCAAATTTTGTTGTATAGTGTGTTCCCTAAAACAAATCGCTTTACAGTAGACCGTGGAAAATTTATACTCATAATTAATTTATTACCTTTATATCTCAAAATATCAAATAGAGTATAAAATGAGAGCAACTTACATAAATCATAAGATTATTAGTAATCTCATCCTGCAACTGTACGTATTGTACACAACTATGAAGCATCAAATGAATGAGTATTCTAAAGATATAATTATGATCAGAAATACAGAAAATGCAAAGTTTGTCAATTGTTGGCCTTTGTACCCAGATCCAACATAACTGTGAGCAGGCCTACAAAACGAAAAAAGGGTCAATAGTCCTTTCGGTATTACAAATCTGTTTACCTACACACCTTGTATATAGCATTCCATCCTTCTCACCAGCGGACTGCAGTCCCATATCTGACCAATTCCAGAAGGTATATGCAAGTTCAGCTAAATGAAGACTTGAAAACTGAATTGATGTACGTCAGAAAGGCAGTAATAAGGAGTTACACTATAAAATGAAAGCTTCCCTGGTTTTATGTGGAACCATAAAGCAGTATATGTCTATATATCAAGGACGCCGGGGGAAGGGCTAGTACTAATACGAATGTGAATGGTAAAATTCAACATTGAGGAGATAAAATTACATAATATGATCATTTGTCTCAGCTTAATCATAGGTGATGCTATCAGAAGAACTTCCTGTACTCTTTTCTATAATGCTTACCACATCGTGCGTAATCTAGTGGATGTCCAGCAATCCTCCCCATCTTAAGCTCGAACGCTATGCTTTACTCTTCCATAACATAACTAAGTCCTCATGACTACAGCAAGGAAAAAAATCACATACCCATATTGCTTCTACCGAAATTTTCCAAAAGAATTGAGCAATCGTGGTCCATTTACTTTTGAGAATTTTTACGTGCTCGAAGTGTACATGCCCCAAGAGGGATCCCTGTATGTGGAGCCAGCGTGGGTCTTCTTTGCTAGCGGGAGGAGGTTGAGAGGGACTACTGTGAGGAGTCCCGCAACTGCCATGTCTGCAGTAAACTGATGTCGATATGCCTTCTCTGCTGCATCTACCAATCATGGGAATTGATCCTACAAAAGGATGCTAAATTTGTAAAGTGGTCGAAATTGAAGCTGAAGAAATTCAGAGATTGGAAAGGAAGGGGTCGGATTGAAGCTAGAGTTCATTTGGCCTGAGGGAATTTATCACGACGAACTGGATGGTGCTGCAATGCTGATCATGTGGACGAACATCATGATGGTTCGCAGCATGATGCGTGGCCAGAGAGGCGAAGTGAAGATGTCCATTGGGAGAGAGATGTTGGCGTGTGCTCCCGACTATCCTAGATTGAGAGTCGAGGCCATATAGAGTCCAAATGTGTCCCTAGATTCAGTTGTGGAGGCCATATAGAGTCCACCCGTGATACTATTATGTGAGTTCTCTGCAAAATAAAAGATCACATGGGTTAATCTCCCTAGATTCAATCATGGAGGCCAATGAGCTTAAAGAAATCCTGGACGCCATAGCTCCAGTAACCTGCTGAAGTTGATGTAACAACTCATGCTTTATAATGCTTGTAAAATCGATGTTACTCGACCAAAGGCGTCGAACAACACGCATCTGCATGTCTAGTTCATTCACACTGAACATATAAATTCTGCGCTGGCGCACCTGTGCATCGATCGTGCAGCCGGCCAGCCGGCCGGCAATGTAGCAGTGTAGGATCTGCTCTTGGGGTCATGCAAGAATCTCTACTACTATTAAACAATCAAATAAGAACTTTCTTACATGCACCCGCAATTAGTCCCACAATAACGCACGAGCCAATCAGCACCACACGATTATCTCTACTACTATTAAACAATCAAATAAAAACTTTCTTACATGCACCCGCAATTAGTCCCACAATAACGCACGAGCCAATCAGCACCACACGATTAGGCCAACAAGTCTCAATCTAACGGCCATCATTAATCCAATACCTCTACCGTGTGCACTTAGCATTTACCAATGACTGACCGTACTTCACCAGGAGAGTAGTAGTCGAACAACCAGCCCCGCGCGTCCCCTACAATCACGGAAATCAGATCGCAAACTAACAACCAGCCCAGCGTCCCCTACAATCACGGAAAATCAGATCGCAAGCTAAGGGAACTTCACGCCCTTGACCTTGACCTCACCGCCAGGCACATACGCCGCCAACCAACGGCGTCTCCTGCCTGCGCGGCGACCATGCCGCACTGCACCGTCCCGTCACCTCCGTGCACGATCGCCATCGCCGATTGTTGCCGCTCGTAGCGTGGCATCCGTCCTGCGAGATCGCCAGTGCCCAGGAAAGAGCCTGCCCCGGCACCCGCACCGCCGCGCCCGCCCTGCACTGGCACCCACGCCGCCGCGCACACGCCCGCCGGGGCAGGGCGCCAGCGCCTGTCGCGTCCCCTGAACCAGCCGGGCACACGCAGCTGTGATTCTTCCGAGGACTTCTTCAGGTTCGACTTCTTCCTTTGACTGTTGCAGCATTACTCATGATTAGATTTTTGATAATAGAGTTCTAACTAATAAACAGTTGCACAGCAAAATGCTATAAGCCGTTCATTTTACATACTGACTATATGAGGATAATGAAACTGGATTTGTGTTGCACAAATTGCCTTTACTATACCGAAAAAGGCTTTCGCCCCGCTTTATAGATAAAGCACACCGCCACAAAACACACAACCCCAACAGGTTCAGACACACACACCCAAGTAGCACAACAAAGTCATAAGGTACTGCTGAGGGCACAGCTCAACAAGTCCAAAGAAACAGAAAAGGAAACCGGGCGAGGCCGGGCGAGAGACCCACGCAGGGGACTAGTCAGGCTCCGGCGGAGGGGGCGGCGGTGGCGGCGACAGGCGGACGGCCATCGAGCGGAGGTCGGCGATGAAGGCGGAGATGGCGTCGCGCTCCAGGAGATGGCTAAGCGGCCGCCAAAGCTGCAGGAAACCCGAGAATTTGTAGAGAGCGTCAGTAGCACGACGAAGCGGAGTGCGCTCAATCACAAGCTTATTACAAACAGTCCAAAGAGTCCAGGCTAGGGTCCCAACCTCCAGCCACCTAATGTGGCGGGAGGACGGGGGGACGCTTGGAGTTCAGCAAAAAGGTCGGGGAAGTTGGTGTGAGTCCAATTTCCGTCGACAAGCTCGCGAAAACAGCTCCAGAGGAACTGGGCAGAGGTGCAAGCGAAGAAGATGTGGTTAGAGTCCTCGGGGACGGCACAGAGGGGGCAGAGACCAGAACCCGGGCCATTACGCTTGCGGACCTCCACACCGGAGGGGATCCGTCCCCGGATCCACTGCCACATGAAGATACGGATCTTCAGAGGGAGGCGGACGGACCAAACCAATGAGAGGGGGGAGGGGCGGCGGAGGGGGCAATGGCCGCATAGAGCGATTTGGTAGAGAACTGGCCAGACGGCTCCAAATGCCATCGAACACGGTCTTGGACGCCGTCAACCAGCGGCTCATGAAGAGCGACGCACTCAAGAAGCTCACGCCAGGCGGCGGATTCCGCAGGCCCAAATGGCCGACGGAAAGCGAGGCGCCCTAAGTCAAATAGGGCCCTATCAACAGAGATCATGGGGTCGACAGAGATAGCAAAGAGAATGGGGAAGCGAGCCGCAAAGGGGGCGTCACCGGCCCAACGGTCATACCAGAATAACGTCGAACGGCCAGATCCTACCGAGATAGAGGTACCAATGCGGAGCACAGGGAGGAGCTGGACAAGGGACTGCCAGAACTGAGAGCCACCCGACTTCTGGCAGAAGGCAAGGGGTTGGCCGCGCAGGTATTTATTCCGGATAATGTCCAGCCAGAGGCCCCCGTGGCCCTGCGAGATGCGCCACAGCCATCGGGAGAGGAGGGCAATATTCATCCGTTTGGAGCACATGATCCCCAAACCCCCCTGCTCCCTCGGCTTGCAGATGTCAGGCCAGCTGACCATGTGATACTTCTGCTTGCCGTGCTCCCCAACCCAATAGAAGCGGGACTGGATTTTGGCGATCTCCTTATGAAGAGAATCGTGAAGGCTGTAGAAACTCATAAGAAATAAGAGGAGACTGGAGAGGGAGGAGTTGATAAGAATAGTCCTGGCCGCCTTGGACAGCCACCTCCCCTGCCAAGGCTCGCATCTAGTCTGGAGCTTGGTCATGGAGGGGCGAAGATCGGCGGCCAGGAGGCGCGAGTGACTGATGGGCGTCCCCAGATAGGTAGAAGGAAACGAGCCCAAGCGGCAATTGAGTCTATTGGCAAAGGCCACTGACTCCTCGGGAGAGTATCCCATCACCATAACATCGCTCTTATCAAAATTGATCTTGAGGCCCGACATCTGCTGAAAGCAAAGGAGGAGGAATTTGAGATTGGCGATGTCCATCTCCGAGCCTTCGACCATGATGATCGTGTCGTCCGCATACTGGAGGATGGAGATCCCCGCGTCCCCGGAGAGATGGGGGGCGATGCCTCGGAGGTGGCCCGCAACTTTCGCCTTATCGAGAATGGAAGCCAAAGCGTCCACGACCATGTTGAAGAGGAACGGGGAGAAGGAGTCGCCTTGGCGCACCCCACAAAGGGTAGGGAAGAAGGGACCAATTTCGCCATTAATATTGACCGCCGTGCGACCGCAAGAGACCATTTGCATGACTCTCGTGATCCACCGGTCGTCAAATCCCTTGCCCAGAAGGACTTCCCGAAGGAAGGGCCAGCTAACCGTGTCATAAGCTTTGTGAAAATCGATCTTCAGAAAGACCGCCTTCAGGTGTTTGACCCGGACCTCATGAAGAACCTCGTGCAGGACCAAGACCCCATCAAGGATGAACCGGCCCTGAATGAACGCCGACTGATTAGGGTGAGTGATCCGGTCGGCCAGCAGGGTCACCCTATTGGCGTACCCTTTGGCCAAGATCCGGAAGATCACGTTTATGACCGTAATCGGGCGGAACTGGCGGATGTCAGTCGCCCCAGGGACCTTGGGAATGAGGGAGATGGTCCCAAAGTTGAGGCGGCCAAGGTCGATCGAGCCCACGAAGAATTCCTCGAAAATGGCCATGATCTCGGGTTTGACCACGCTCCAGAAGGTTTGGAAGAAGAGAACCGGGAGGCCGTCCGGGCCCGGCGCCGAGGAGGGATTCATACCCTTGATAGCCTCCCAGACCTCTTGTTCAGAGAAGGGGGCCGTCAAGGTGGCATTGTCTTCGTCAGAGACTAGACGGTCGTCGGTCCAGCAGTCAAAGGCAAGAGAGAGGCCGCTCTGAGGAGCGCGGGAGAAGAGGGAGCGATAGAAGCCATCAACATGGGCGCGGATATCGCGGGGATCCTGAAGGAGAGTGGCTCCCTCCCAAAGGCAGGAGATGGTGTTGCGTCTACGGCGCCCATTTGCGATCGCCTGGAAGTAGGCCGTATTCGCATCCCCCTTCAAGACCCAACGCTGGGCGCCCCGAATGCGCCAATAAGCCTCCTCATCAGAGTAAATCACGGAGAGCTGGTCCTCGAGGTCATAACGGGACATCCACTCATCAGGAGAGAGACCGATCGCATCAGCCCTGAAGTCGAGGGCCTGGATCGCCGACAGGAGAGCCTTCTTCCGTTCCCTGGAGTCTCTTCCCAGGTTGGCTCCCCACCCCTTCATAAATTGTCGGGCACGCTTCGCACAGAAGTGCCACGCATCTATGGCGGAAGGGGGGCGGGGGTGGGGATGGCCACGAGCCTCGATCCAACGAGCACTGACGGCGTCGGAGAATCCGGCCTGGGAGAGCCAGAAAGCCTCAAAACGGAACCGAGGGGGAATCGGGGGGCGCTCATCCGCGGAGGAGAGAAGCAGGGGAACGTGGTCAGGCCCAATTCGGGTGACGGCACGAAGAGAGGCTAAGGGGCACCGGAGGTCCCACTCGGGGGAAACTAGGACCCTGTCCAAGACGGAGAGGGTCGGGGAGGCTTGGCGGTTGGTCCAAGTAAAACGAGCCCCAACCCGATCAAGCTCCCTGAGGGCGAGGTCGGCAATGAAGTCGTTAAACATGTCCATCCGGGCAAAACTAACATTGCCATTGTTCTTGTCTTCCGCACACCGCAACAGGTTGAAGTCCCCCCCGACAACTATGGGGAGGGAGGCGGCCGAGATTTTCCGGTGAAGTTCCTCCAGGAAGGAGGCCGACCTACTATGGTCAGCCGGACCATAGACGATGATGATCTCCCATTTGAAATTGAGAGATCTCTCAAAGACCTCCATGCTGACGAAGAATTCGCCCCGGTCCATGCTGCCCACCTCAAAGGTGGCATCCTTCACGCCTAGGAGGATGCCACCCGAGTGGCCTGCACTCCCACTAGAAGGGAGCCAGTGCCACGCAAATAGGTGAGAGCTCAGCCGGTCGAGCTCAGGGAGCGCAAAGTCCCGGCGCATGGTCTCCTGCACGGCCACTAGGTCGATGCGTTCATCTCGCAAGTACTCCACTAACTGGCGGCGTCGGCCATCATGGCCGAAGCCGCGGATGTTCCAGAATAGGGCACGCATCAAGGAGCCATTGGGGGGCTGCTTGACCCCAAGACACGAGACGCGCTGAGAGCGCGGAGGGCCGCCGTGCGGGAGCGGGTGCGACCCCGGATCACCAGCTCGGCCCCCGAAGGGCGGGGGGCCATCTGCCGCGTCCGAGGAGGGGGGGAGGGGTCTCTAAGGGGCGCCTGGGCCGGGGGAGGGGGAGCCGCAAGGGCCGCTCGGGCCTCTGCCAGTTTCCCATCCAGAATCTCCCGGGCCCGAATGGCCTCAATCTGGGCGAGGGGGGGACCCACCTCCCCACGGAAGATCATCGCGGAATCGGCGGCCACTTGGGCGAGATGGCCCAAAGGGACAGATTCAAGAGCAGAGAAGGAGCAAGACGAAGCAGAAGTAGAAGGGGGGGCGGAGGGCGTACCTGGCTCCAGGTTGCGGGCGGCAGCGCGAAGCTCAGCCCGCTCGGAGATGGGGAGCGCCGGGCGGCCCTCGGGGTGAGCGGCGTCCAACCGAGCACTCCTGCGTCCGGCGACCACCGGGGAAGAGGCCGACCGGCCGCGGCGGGAGTAGGCGGCAGACCGAGGAGGGGGAGGCTGGGCCGCCAGGGGGGTGATGATCTAGGCCGCCACCTCCCCAGAGGGCGACGAGGG
>NC_041388.1:24184295-24186274 GCF_002162155.2 Triticum dicoccoides
GAGGGGGGGGCACCAATCCCGGCCCAGCACAGCCGACGGGGCTCACTGTCGAGGGGGTGGGGGCGACCCGAGGGGGGGAGATCGCACCCGAGGCCGTAGAGCAAGGCGGGGCCGAGGGGGCGTCAGGCGGCGAGGAGATGATGGAGGCTGGGGGAGGCGAGGCCGGAGGGGGGGCGTCCGCAGGAGACGGCGACCCACCCTCAGGGGCCGCCGGCGCGGAGGGGATGGGGCCGCCGGTCGGGTCGACAGGAGCCACCTCCGGAGCCAGGGGAGAGACGGGGGAGCGCGGAGAGGAGGCCGGGCAGACCACCAGGCCGACACTGGAGATGTCGCTCCCCTGGGACGACGACCCGTCAGGGATCGGGGGGTCATCAGCGGAGGGGCCTGGGGCGGCCTGGCGGCCCTTGC
Organism: Triticum dicoccoides; assembly: GCF_002162155.2. Lineage (NCBI taxonomy): Eukaryota > Viridiplantae > Streptophyta > Magnoliopsida > Poales > Poaceae > Triticum > Triticum dicoccoides. The sequence continues at coordinate 24,184,704 of NC_041388.1, forward strand.
CCCCCGGAGCCGGAGGGGGGGCGAGGGAGGAGGAGAGCGGGAGTCCTCGGACTCCCCCTCCTCGTCAGAGCGGTGGGAGCGCGAGTGGTGACGGCCGTGGTAGTCTCCGCCGGCCCCCCGGAAGACGTCTAGGGGACCGACGTCGAGGGAGCGGGGGCGTCCAACGTGGTTGGGCGGCTCGGGGGCGATCCTGAGGTCGAAGCCCTGGTCGTTGAAGAAGACCCGGACCGAGGTGTGCAGCCTGGTGGAGTCGAGACACTTGACCTTGACCCTGACCTCCTCCTCCTTGCGCAGTGAGAGCTCATCAACCACCACCACCTTGCCCAAGAGGCGAGACATCTGGCGGATGACAAGCTCTGACCGCGCGATGTCAGGGAGACCGGAGATGAGGATCCAAGCGGTGTCGAGGACGGCCACGGCCTGGGCGTCGAGAACAGGCTCGGAGATCTCAACCACCAGCTGGTTGTGGGCGAGGGTGATCCGGCCACTACGCGTGCCGTAGCCGTAGCTGACGGAGTTGGGGAAGACGACGGAGAAGATGTGGCTGGCGGTGGGGGTAACCACCCAGTCCCACTGACAACGGTAGAGGTGGTTGAGCTCGGCCTCGATCATCTCCGGGGAGGCCACCCCGTCAACGACCGTGACGATCGCCTGAAGGGAGGGCGAAGGCGGAGGGGCATCCGGGACCTCAAGGTGGAAGAAGCCCAACCCCTCGATGCCGTGGCCATACATCATGAGCTCGAACACCACCGGTCTGTCCGGACACAGAATGGCGGGGTGGCCCGGATCCTTGCAGAGGTAGCAGCACTGGGGGTTGACACAGGCAACCTGGGAGTGCCCCCACACCCCACAGTTGAAGCAAGGGGGGCGAGGAAGACCGGAGACGGGGCCCGGAGCGGAGGGGGCCCCCGGACCCGAGGATGGAGGGATGGTCGGAGTGGGTCGGGCACCCCGACGCTTCTTCTTCTTGGCGGGGCCAGGGCGGCCGCGGGCGGGAGCGCCCCCAGAGGTCGGACCCGGGGCCGAGGACCCCGAGGCAGCGTGAGGCGAGACGTAGCGGCGGGTGTCCGGAGTGGGGAGGATGCCATCACGAACCGGACGGGCGGGGGAGGGGGACCGGTCCCTACGACGGGAGGGCGAGGGGGAGCGCCGGCGGCGCCAGTTGCCCGACGACGCTCGGGGCGAGCGTGACCGGGCCCGGTCATCCCGACGGGAGGGGGAGCGGCGGCTGTCCCGGAGCTCCCGGAGCTCGCGCCGGAGCTCCTCCTCCCGTCGGAGGGAGTCGGGGGAGGGCCGGGACGAGTCGCGGGAATCACCCCCCGCCTTGCGCTTCGCCCGGGGAGCCAGGTCCGCCTGGTCGCGCGGCATGGCGAGCCGCAACCGGGCGGGAGGGGGCAGGGCGAGGCGGGCTACCGGCGTCAGAGAAGCCGCCGGACGGCCAGACGAGGGGGGAGGCGCGGCGAGAGGTGGATGCGGGGCGAGGGCGGGAGCAGAAGGGGGCGGGGGATCGGGGCGAGATGAGCCCGAAGCAGGGGAGGCGGCGCGCGAGGGATGGGCGAGGGAGAGGCTTT
>NC_041388.1:24187322-24190153 GCF_002162155.2 Triticum dicoccoides
ATCGGCCCACCGGAAGGAGGCGCCCGGGGCAGCCGGCGCGGAGGCGGCCGGCGCGGGGAGCGGCGGCGGAGCCGCGGGCGAGGGGGCCTGCAGGGAGGGAGAAGGGGAGGGCGACAGAGGAGTCTCGGCCGCGGCGGCGCAACCGGCTGCGGGAGCGCCCGCGATGCCGCCCGCGGTGTCGCCCGTCATCCTCACAAAATTCTCGGAGCAGGCTATCGGGTACTGATTTCGTCCGCTCTGTTTTCGCCTTTACTATATCATGTAAATACAGGAAAGTGACTTTACTATATCAAGTTCCATCAACATGACCACCAACACAATCGTTCTACAAAGTAATATAGCATCTATCCAGCTCCAGGATGTTATAATGAATTGTATAAATCTGTATAAACCCACTTTTGCACACCACATGATTGAGAATGTGCATGATTATTTAAACTGAAAACATCTGGAGTACACGTGATCCATTCTAATTCTGAAAACTAAAGAAGTCGCACTTCCTGCTCCCTGAGTACAAAATGATGCATTTGAATGTTTGTTTGTTGGAACTACGCAACTTTAGCATATCTTTTTTTTTCATGTGCATCTCCTAATAGGTGAGAGCATCAACAACATTTTGTTGATCTATCATGAACCGGTTTAGAGTATATGTTTTTGCAGGACTAATGCTTGTGGTAAGCCATCTAAGAAATATTTAGAGTTGCCGACAAAGGTAATCTGGAAGTATGATTTAGTAAACAAATATGCCCGACCATCACATCAAGGAAATGTTCCATATACAACTACATGAATTTCTTAGAACAATAAAAATATTGTGCAATGCAAGAAGATTCAAAACATACTCTTTGATTCAGACTTATTGCTCCCATCCCCTTTCGGTACCAAAAAGTGTTCAAGTTTTGTACCTGATCTGGAATCCAAACCCCTGGCTTGCTGAATGACTCGAGCAGGCCAGAACCACATAGCAGCATTACCTTGACACTTCCTGAGACAAAACGCAAGTCGTAAACAACTGATTTATATACAGTGTTATAGTACTGATACAATTGGTGATCCAACAATGTGAGAGAAAACACTACTGTGTTGCAACAACAAAAATCATTGTCACATACCTTGATCAGCTAAGCCGTCCTTGCACAAAAGAATTTTTAACTCTTGAGAGAATGGTCAAGGTATGCTGATGACCTTTCTGCATTGCCTGCATCAAGAACACAAGAATGTGTCCATCAAATGAACACATCATCCGAACTGAAAGTACCTTATGTGACAGCGAAAATCCAATGGTACGCATGTACTGATAACATGAAAAATCAGGTTATTATGCATGGATCAACCATCACGAAAGACGAGCTTCAACATGCCAATTCGCAGAGGCGAATCCGGTGAGCAGACGGCAAGAGGTCATGAGTAGCCCCAAATTGCAAATTCGGTCATGAGAATGTGGTGTTAACACAAACCCATACACATTTCCAGTTCCGCATAGTACCTTCTTCTTGTTAGCATCGGTTCACCAGGGACATGTATCCATTAAGGCAGTAACATCCCAGCACCGACTACCCTCGCTGCTGCAACTCATCCTTCGCAAGCTCTGTACGTATGAAACAAGAGATGGGGTAATATGTAATCTGTTTGTTCTGATTCTCAGCCTGTTCTAATATTAACACAACACTTCAGAGTTGCTAAACAGATTTAACAGGTGCTACGGCTTACCAAACATGCTTGTGCATGTAGGTGGGAAGGTTGAAGTTCCCGGTGGCCACCAGCACAACACCACCCCGCCTTCCCCCGTCTTTGCGGTCATCCAGTTGAATAAGGGAACGTATGGTGGACTAGGATGACTCTGAATAACGCAAGTGAAGAAATCCAAGATCAGGTTCTTTTCTTTCTGCTTGCAGATTTGGATCCGTAGACAACTTCTCTGTGGGGACGGGAACTTCCACCTCCTCCAAGGCCATGGCCACGGCCGTCCTCTTCAAACTCCCAGCTGAGCAAGAAGCCGGAACAAAATCTTCGCTTCTCTCTTCCTGGGGTCGGCGTGCGCCCCCTGCCTGAGAGGTCGGTAGTCCGGCGTGTGCGGTAAGGGGCCGGCGTCGCCGGCGAGCATGCCAAGCTCGACCGCCTCCTCGAGCACTTCGACGGCCGAATTTGAAGGAGGAGTGAGGTGGAGCAGGGGCATGCACGTCCGCCGGCGTGGGTGACGAAGGGGAGGGGCGGCCTTACAGGGAGCGCCGGCTATGGAGGGAGGGATCTGGCGACCATGGAAGATTAGGGAAGGGAGGAGAAAAGACAGGGGCGGTGGAATGACTGGCTTTTTTTAGTACAACTACAGTATATACTAGCAGTGTCCAGAGAAGGATTGTGAGTGACTGTGGCGTTGTCCAAACCAATTTTCTTTCATCTTCTAGAAAAATACTTTTCTTTTATAGCGCATGTTCGATTTTGGGTGCCATTTCTTTAATCATCACGGCTTGTTATGATCATGATGATCAGTTGATGGTTTAAAAAGTTTCGTATAAATATCAATAAAAATTAAATAAAACTGAATATATTTTATGTTTTGTAATCCTGTAGGTCATCTTGTGGTGCGTGGATGGTAAATTTTATGAAATACTCCCTCTTGTAAAGTAATATAAATTTTATGGAGTACTTCACCGGAGATATAAATTTTATGGGTCTATCAAAACTAACTCTGATAGACCCATAAAATTTTATAGGATCATATGACATATTTTAGAACAAAACTACCTGTCATTTTAGTGGATTAGGAATAAAATGGTGATATTACAAGAAATCAAGACTTGAAAGATGACGGAAACAACACAGACCCCAAA
>NC_041388.1:24190421-24253459 GCF_002162155.2 Triticum dicoccoides
ATATCACCCGAAGTTGAGCTCATCTCACAATCATTTATCCTTTCACCGACTGTCACTCCAACAAACGATGACTTAATAGAGTAACTTTGTTCATCGGTATGATTGATGATGTCCGTTTACTAGAGTAAGACATATTTTTTCATATTTTAAAGTATGAAGGAAATGAAGTTGACGAGGAAGTTTTTGATATATATTTTAAAGTACGAAGGGAACGAAGCTCAAACCAATATCCCATCCATCGGATGAAGCACCATAGATCGTATCAATAAATGGACCTTCAAGAGATAATGGTGTTTAGTTGTGTTTTATTTAAATTATGTAACAAACTATAATAGAATTATGTGATCATCAATGTTATATGAAGACATGTTTATGGGTCGTATGTTACACGCGCGCTCATATCACTGAGCATAAGACAGATTTGAATGGGTCGGTAAAAAACTCGCTAGAAGAGAAAATATACTCAAATAGATGTTTTAATTGTAGATTATGATACGTGTGTTGCACGTGCATGTGTACTAGTAGTAGGGAAAACCGCGGCCGTGAGGAATTGAGGGGCAGCTTTTTTAGGATAGAGAGGTAGGAAAGGAATTGGCAGTGATTTTAGGAGAGCTATTTTTTTAAACCTACATGAAGGAGAGGAGTCACGTCGGTTTTTGAAATAGAGTATAAGGCGTGAGGGGTTGGGAGAGGACCGATTTTTGATAGAGGCGTTTGTTGGATATATACGTGAGAGATGAGAGAGACATGAGAGAGATGGATGCGTGAGAATATTTTTTATAGTTGGACAACAGTAAGAAACTAAGCCATGGTAGATTGACCCAATTGATTAAATAGTAATGATAAATCATTTTTTATTGTGGGAGTTGGGTCATGGGAGAGATATACGTGGGAGAGAGATACTTGAGTTTTGATACATGGCAGAGAGATACATATATTTTTTTCAACACAAAAAAAGATACATATTTTTTTTTCTTGTGAGTCGATCTACACCGTAATAATTTGGTCCCACCAGATTAATGGCTCGTAAAATCTAATTAACGTGGTAATTTTTAGGGAGTCACAAATTAGTATAGGTATATATATAGATATATATAGATATAGATAGATAGATAGATAGATAGATAGATATAGATAGATAGATTGGTCAGGATTGACAAAGTGGTCAACGGTGACGCCGATGAGATTGAGTTCAAGGGAGTTTAGGATTTTAGGTCTCATGTATATCGCCGTTTGACGCGATCCGTCGAAACCGAATAGAAAATCAATTTTTGCGGCTACAGTTGTGTGTCGTCGAGGCCGGCAGGAAATTATGCTGCGACCGCCGTATCAGATCAATCCGTATCAGCCTGCGTGTGTGTGAGCAAGGGTCAAATCCCGAGTACTACTTCCCTGCTACTGTTCGTGACTCACCAAGTACTTGAATACTGTCCATGAGAATAATCTATCCAGCAAGATCCAGAGTTCGTTTTTTAATCATTGTTTTGATCAAGTCCCAGCCGGCCCTTGTTTTGATCAAGTCAGCAACTAGTATTAGTACTAGTACGTGAAACTACTAGTAGTATTGGTTCAGTTTTTCAATTACCAAAGCGAAGACCACGACCCGATCTGTTCAACTAGGACCGACCCGACAACAGCCACGACCCGGGAAGCAAATTATCAATGGATTCGGACTCCTCTGTTTAACTCGACATCTTCCTCTGTACGGCGAGTCGCCGCCTTGCCGGTCAGTCCCGTCTGCAAGCCGCCCTGGAGCAGGCTCCTACGGCTTCACCTGCGCCGCCTCCTTCATGCCCGCCGTAGCTCAGCCGTTTTCTGAACTAGTATCACACAAGAAGCATCAATGCAAGTTTTCTAGTATGGACAAGCCGGCCAGAAGAAAAAGTCAACATCCATGAAACAACTTGAGCACTATTAGTGCTGTTCCAGACTAAGACTGAAGGGAACGCACATCATCAGGACATGCACCAAGCATCAGTGTCCGCGTTTGTTTGACACAAACATCAGATGTTTATCAGTGTTGAGCCGCATCTGATATGTTGAGCCGTCAGGGCTGCGTTGAGCCGCCTCTGCTATGTTAAACCGTTGAGGTTATATTGAGTCACCGGCCCTGAGCCGTTTCTGTGGCGTTGAACGGATCATCTATCATCCGGACAAATCAGGTGAAATCTATCTAAATTTATTTTATTAACACTTATTGTTTTTTGTCAAAGAACAATTACTTTGCCCTGTAATATTTTTACACAGGATAATTTTTTATGCTATTATATTGCGGATACGGAGTGCATGCACTAGGATTCGTCCATGCCACGCTGCTCGACAGGCATGCGCGCGCAGGCCGCCGACCACCGCAGTCCGGTTTACATCAATTAGCCGGGCCTGTGACCGCAATTGACTCGTCGTCCGCACGACTTACTGTGCTTGTGATTGATCCTGTTGTTGTCGATCGGACGTGAGAAAGAGAGAGGAGGGTTTTGCTGGCGAGGATGAACACTCGAGAGAGAGAAGTTTTTGTGCCGCCAGAACTCAGCAGCGTTTTCTATTCTTTCGTATTCCCTTTTATCTGTTACAACCGAATTGCTAACAACCTCCCAGTGGACGCGCTATGATCCGTGACGGCCACGTTCCACAGCGCATGCATCCACCAGGAGGAAAAGAAGGAAGAAGTGGTCAGTGCGTCGAAAGGCACCTGATCCACAGCTAGCTACGTGCATGGGCGTGTCACATCACCCGCATGCATACATTATTCAAAGGAAAACAGAAAAACTACTATCCTAGCAACGTGAGCTTAGTAAGGCCAACAAATCTCCCCCTTAAGCTCAGCGTTCACTGCTGATTTCTCTGACTCCAAGCTTCTGACGCAGCTCGATGAAGCGCACCCGTCCTAGTGCCTTGGTCAGAGCGTCCGCCACTTGGTCATGAGTCCCAACAAAGTCGATCTTCACCTGTCCAGTTTCAATGCAGTCGCGAATGAAATGAAACTTCACATCAATGTGCTTACTGCGATCGTGATGAACAGGGGTTTTCGCCAAAGCAATTGCAGACTTATTATCCACCATGAGCTTGAACAGCCTGCTCAGCCACAGTCCTTGACAAGTTGCAGCTGCAGCAGCTACATATTCTGCCTCACATGAGCTGATAGCCACTATCTTTTGCTTCTGTGAAGTCCAGGAAATGGGGTTGTCTCCGAGGAAGAAGATCTGTCCGGATGTGCTCTTGCGGTCACCAATATCCCCAGCATGGTCGCTGTCACTGAAACCGAGCAATGCACCATTTCCACCACGCTCATATCTGCAGCCATAACTCAGGGTCCCTTGCACATACCTTAAAATTTGCTTGACAGCAGCCCAGTGAGTTGTGGTCGGCTTCTCCATGAACCTGCTCACGATCCCAACGGCATGAGTGATGTCTGGTCGGGTGTGAACTAGGTACCTCAGACTCCCGATCACGCTGCGATAGAGGGAGGCGTCACACGCCTTCCCTTCATCTTCCTTTCTCAGCTTTAGCCTGCACTCCATGGGCGTATGGCTCCTGTTGCACCCACTCATTCCTGCCACTTCAAGGATCTTTTCTGCATACCCACGCTAACACAATGTGATTGCGTCCTTAGAATGACTCACCTCGATGCCTAAGTAGTAGCTTAGCAGTCCGAGGTCACTCATCTTGAAGAGTTGCTGCATCTGATCCTTGAATGTTGTGATGTGAGCCTTGTGGGTGCATGTGATGATTAGATCGTCGACATATACCCCCACCAGGAGGTAGGCCTGGGCATCGCCTCGCCGATACACTTCATGTTCTAGCTGACTCCTGACGAAACCAAGCGAAACCAATGTTTCATCTAGCTTAGCATACCAGGCCCATGGAGCTTGACGAAGACCGTAGAGTGCCTTGTGAAGCTTCAAGACCTGCTGCTCGCCTCCATCAGCAACGTATCCAGGTGGCTGCGCAACGTAGACATCTTCGACAAGATCACCATTGAGGAACGCGGACTTTACGTCCATGTGATGAACCTCCCAGCCAGAGTGCGCAGCCAACGCGAGGAAGAGTCGCACGGCCTCCATGCGTGCCACGGGCGTGAATACTTCTTCAAAGTCTACACCCTCTCGCTGGGCATATCCCTTCGCCACCAATCTTGCCTTGTGCTTGATGATGTTCCCGTCAGGGCCGCGCTTGAGCTTGAAGACCCACTTCAGGCCAATTGCCTTATGGCCTCGAGGGAGAGAGGCGAGCTGCTAGGTCGAGTTCTCAGCGATAGACTCCATCTCCGCGTCCATGGCTCCCTTCCAATCGGCGTCCGCCAGCACGTCCTCGACGTTCGCTGGCTCCTCAGCACTTAGCAGGCAGTGCTCCATCGCCTCTCGCACAGCCTGCCCTTCGGTTTCATCTAGGATGCAGGAGATGCGACGGTAACGAATGTTCCCGGTGTCCACATCCCGACGATTCTCGTCGTGACTCGGTGGTGTCGCCCAGCGGATCTCTCTGCCTTCCAGGGGTGACGCCGACTCGGACTGAGGAGTCCCGAGCGCGCTTTCCCCGGATGTAGTTGATCCGAACTGTGGCGACTGGTGTGCGCTCCCCCCGACGTGGCCGCCCCGGAGAGCGCGCCTGCTGATGCTGGTGTGGAAGGGGACGCAGGCGTGCTCGGCGTGTTGATGTTGACAGGCGCCCCGCGGTCGATCTCATGGACGCCAGGCTCCGTGGTATAAACCACGGTGAAAGTGCTCGGCGCAGAGTACGCCTTCCCTGCGCCGGGGACACGCCATGCCCACGGTCTGCTTTCTTCAAACACCACATCTCTTGTCACCTGCACCTTCTTTGTCACCGGGTTGTAGACGCGATAGGCCTTGGAGCCCTCTTCATAACCGACATAGACCATCGGTGTTGAGCGGTCGCTGAGCTTGGTGATGCTAGGGCCGACATTCTTGACATGAACTGTGCACCCAAACATGCGCGGATGACGCACAGCGGGCTTACGGCCGTGCCACGCCTCATAGGGCGTGACACCCTTCAGGTTGCGTGTGGGAGCACGGTTCAGCACATACACCGCGGTCCTCACCGCCTCGCCCCAGAAGAACGCCGGCATCTCCATGCTCTTCATCATGCATCTCGCCGTCTCCACCAAGGACTGGTTGCGCCGCTCGACCACCCCGTTTTACTGCGGCGAGTATGGAGCGATCGTGTAATGCTTGACGCCCAGCTCCTCACAGTACGCCTTGAACTCGCCGGAGTTGAATTCTCCGCCGCGGTCCGACCGCAACGCACGCAGTTTGCAGTTGCCACTCGCCTCGGCGTGGGCTTGGACCTTCTTGAAGCGCTGGAAGGCCTCGTCCTTCGTCCTCAACAGTTCTAACCACATGTAATGACTGTAGTCATCCACTATTAGCAGGAAGTACTTGTTACCTCCCGGCGTGGTTGGCTCGATCGGGCCGCAAAGGTCCGTGTGTACAAGCTCCAGACCGCGCTCTGCGCGGTACGCCGATGACTGCAGGAACGGCACGCAATGCTGCTTGCCCAGAGCGCACCCATCGCAATATTGCTCGACGCGGTCGATCACAGGCATGCCGCGCACCATCTGCTTCATGGACATAGCTCGGAGCGTGCGAAAGTGGGGATGGCCCATCCGTGCATGCCAGCGCCAGGTCTGATCATCCCCTTGCGCCAGCAGACATGCCGACGCGTCCATCGCTAGGACACCAGTGTACAGCCGGTTGCCAGATCGCCTGACGCTTGCCAAGGTGCGTCGGGCTGGGTCTTTGATGACCATGAGCCCGTCTTCAATGCTGATGACGCAGCCGGCCTCGTCCAGCTGTCCCACCGAGACTATGTTCGTCCGGAGGCTTGGTATGAAGAAGACGCCCGCGAGCGCGCGCTGGTCACCGCCTTGACAGCGAAACACCACCGTGCCGCGCCCACGAATGGCAACGAGCGAGCCATCCCCGAACTTCACTGTCCCGTGCACGGTTTCGTCAATGGACGCGAAGACTCGCCTGTCGCCAGTCATATGGCTACTGGCTCCCGTGTCGAAGAACCACACGCCGTCCGGGGAGGGCATGGGCAGGACTTTCTCCTCATTGAGGTACACCACCTGGGGTGCCACGTGCTGCGACGCGTCGACGGTGGTGACCACGGCCATGTAAAGGCCCCGATCATGCTCGGCCTGGGCTTCTGCGAGGTTTGCATGCTCCTGCTTGCCCTTCTGCTCCTGCTCGCGGAGCCATGTTCTGCACTCCTTCTTCCAGTGCCCGGGAATGCCGCAGTGATGGCACTTCACCTTCTTCTTCTTGCTGCCGGAGCCACCCGCGCCCGCGTTCCCGGCGCACCCTTGCCGCCGCCATGAGGCTTGCCCTTGGCGGGTGATTTGCTCTTCCTTGCGTTGCCACCGCCGCCTCCTGACGACGATCCTCCGCCTCTGCCCATCTTCTCGCGGGCCAGCCACTCCTCGTGAGTGAGCAGGAGGCGTCCGGTGTTCTGCGCACCATCGTCAAGATCATAATGATCCTCGCACGCAGAGAAGCGGCCGACGAGCTCCTCGATGGTCATGGCCTTCAGATCAAGGAGAGACTCGATCGCCATTGCCATCGGGCGGTAACGGCACGGCACCACCCGAAGAAATTTCTGGATGGCTTTGTGCTCGGTGACCGGGTCGCCGAACAGCTCGAGATCGGCGACGAGAGCAGAGAGCCGCAGCCCAAAATCCTCGATGGACTCTCCGTCTTTGAACCGGAGATCCTCGAACTCTCGCCGGCGCACCTGCGCCTTGGCCTCGCGGGCGCGCGCGCTGCCCATCCTCATCGTCTTGATGGTCTCCCATGCCATCTTCGCTGTGTCCTTCGCGGCCAGCACACGCAGCATCTCCGGCGGGACGCCGGTGAGAAGAATCTGCAAGGCTCGCCGGTCGTCGTTCTCGTCTGCGTCGTCCTCGATCACCGCGTTCCAGACGCGGGCGACTTGCAGCTTTACCTGCATCACAAGTGCCCACTCCTGGTAATTTGTGCGGGTGAGCATCATCGACGCGCCCGACTCCTCGCGCACGACACGCTCCACGACGCGAAACTCCTCGCTTCCGCTGCCAGTGAGGCGCGCGACCGGCGCCTTGGACGAAGGCGACTGCGTCGGCGATCTAGTGCCGCCGCCGCCCTTGCTCTTCTCGTCCGACTCGTCGCCAGACATGACCACGGTGGATTAAACACCGCCGCCGCTTCGAGGATCGAACACCCTGGTGCTCTGGTACCAATTGTTGTTGTCGATCGGACGTGAGAAAAAGAGAGGAGGGTTTTGCTGGCAAGGATGAACACTCGAGAGAGAGAAGTTTTTGTGCCGCCGGAACTCAGCAGCGTTTTCTGTTCTTTCGTATTCCCTTTTATCTGTTACAACCGAATTGCTAACAACCTCCCAGTGGATGCGCTATGATCCGTGACGCCCGCGCCATCCCACGGCCACGTTCCACAGCGCATGCATCCACCAGGAGGAAAAGAAGGAAGAAGTGGTTAGTGCGTCGAACGGCACCTGATCCACAGCTAGCTACGTGCATGGGCGTGTCACATCACCCGCATGCATACATTATTCAAAGGAAAACAGAAAAACTACTATCCTAGCAACGTGATCTTAGGGCCTGTTCGGCAGCTCGCTAGCTCCCAGATTCAGCGAATCTGGGAGCGGAGCTGGCCCGAACGGTGTGGCTCCAGGAAGCTAGCTTCTAGGATCTGCCCGTCGTCCATGCACAAAAATGCGGAGCCGCAGCTTTGCCGATCCCAGGAATTGAGAAAACTGGAGTTCGGGGTATTTACACAAAGCTGCCACCGCGAAGTTGCTTACCTCTTCGATAGAAAGCCTATTAGCCCGATCCCCAATCTCCTCCGTCCTCACCCGCTCGTCAACCCTAGCCACCAGCGACAGACGAGGCCATCCCGCCGCCGCCGGCCAACTCGTCCGGCGACCCGGCCGCCTCGGGCCAACTCGTCCGGCCACCCCGACGACGGTCTCCTCGTCGAGCCGCCTCTTCCCCAACACCGCGAGTCCTTCCTCTGCCTCGCCACCCCGACCTGTCAGCAGCCGGCATCGCCTAAGGTTGTCGGCCTTGCTCCTCTGCCCCGCCGGCGCCGCTCCAGAAGCTCAAGGTGAGCTTGTGCGTATGCACAACCCCTCCCCATCTCCATTGAGTTCATGTCACATGCAGTCAGACCATTTGGTTCAGAGTTTAGGATGTGCAGATGAGGCCATTTGGTTCAGATTTTAGGATGGCCAGATGAGTCCCTTTGGTTCATATTTTTGGATGTACCCTGTACCGATTTCTATATGACATAATTGAGGTAGTCCCTCTACCATTTTAAATATGTTCAGATGACATAGTTTAGGTAGTCTCCCACACTATTTTTTTCATGTTCATAAATTCAGATGACATGGATGAGGTTCAGATTTATATATGAGAGCATACAATCTTTTTAGAGGAAGTAGTCGTTGTACAGATTTATAAATGAGTGCATACAATCTTTTTTAGCACACACAGTGACATGAACTTCTATATAGAATTGTCCAACATGGTTGCTGAATGGAACATTGAGAATACAAGGATTGTCACCGAGTTGTTTGTCAAGCAAGTGAGAGCTGGAAATAGGCCAAATACTCACTTGACCTCGAATGCATATGATGAGGTGGGGAGGGAATTCAAACTAATAACAGGGCTGGAGTACATCAATGACCAATTGAAGAACAAATGGGACAAACTGAGAGGTGAATACAGCATATTCAAGAAACTTAAGTTGAAGGAGACAGGAGCGGGATGGGACATAGAGCGTAACACTGTGAAACAAGATGCGGAGTGGTGGAAGAAGGCAAAGATAGTGAGTTTTCATCCTCATGTTGTGCATACCATATCTTTCTTCTCTTTAATTGTTGTTAACAAATGCTATCATCGTTCTATATTTACAGGACATTCCAGGTTGTTACAAGTTCAGGAAGCATGGACTTCGCAATGAAGAGAACTTGCGCATCATGTTTGAAGACATCACAAGTGACGGTTCCGATCACTGGAATCCGACTTCTGGCATCCCTCCTACTTCCACCGCACTAATATCAAGTGCCATAAATCTTGAGCAAATAGAAGATGTTGATCTGTTGGAGGATACCCAAGAGACACCATCTCCTGTTACACCAAAGGTTAATAAAAGGCTTGGAAAGATCATTTGTGACACAAACAAGAAACCCAAGACTGCACAAGTCATGCAGGAGCAGATTACAGTGATTGGGGACATTTGTAAGGAATCACACTCATCATTTCAGTCGTTCTTTAAGCATGATGACACCACCTCTGTTGCATCTGTTATGAAAGAAGTAATTACTTGTGGTGCAATAGAAGGTAGTGATGAGCACTTCATTGCCTCTGAGCTTTTCATCAAAAGAGAGCAAAGGGAGATGTTTCTAAGCATGAGTGCTGAAATTCGTTTGGGTTGGCTCAAGAGGAAGTTCAGCGTCGGAGGTGCACCACCGAATACTCCTAAGGAGAAGTTCAACAGGATCCACTCATCCAAACGCAATTGCATAGAGAGGGCCTTTGGAGTTTGGAAGATGAAATGGCAAATTCTTTTGAAGATGCCAAGCTACTCAATTGAAACCCAGAAGATGATAGTGGCTGCTACCATGGCACTGCACAATTATGTTCGCTTCCATGACAAGTCAGATCTCCACTTTGTTCGATGTGATAGGGATCCGGATTATGTGCCAACAATTCCAGAACGGTATAAGAAGTTTGTTGTTCCTACAAATGCATCGGATACGTCAACTTCGGAGGAAAATGGTGTTGACATGGATCTGTTTAGGAACCAACTTGCTACTGACATTGCTCTAGGTTGGTGAAGATTACTTTAGGAATATGTACCACTTTGGTGAAGATTACTTTAGGAATATGTACCACTTTTGATTTGCCGAACTTATGCAAATATTATGCTTTTGTTGAATGAAATATGCGTGCACTGTGTTGATCCTTAAAATATGAGTTGCCAACATTATATTTTCAGTCAAAATAAACATTTCAAGATGCATTAGTCATAATTTGCAGGCTTGAAAGCATAGCAAACTGGACCAAAATTGCTCTCTGTTAGTGAAGGAACATACAGAAAAGGGAGAAAACGCTGTCTCCCAGCGATCTGGGCTGAAAAATGCCCTCCACTCGGTACAAATTAGGCCTTTTAGCCAACTTTCCAGCCCCTAGGAGCCAGGCCTCACGTGACTTTCCCCCCAGCGTCCTTCTTGGGCTCACTTCAGCCTCTTCTCAATACCCAACAAGGCCGAATTCCAGTGAATATGGCTGGCAGCCCATGTGTGGCGACCGAAACCTGGAGCTGAGACACCGAACGAATTTCTCAGCGCTAGCGCTCACGTCGGAAGCTGGCGATCCAAAATAGAAGCTGGATTTCAGGATTTATGGGAGTTGGGGAGCTGCCGAACAGGCTTTTAGTAAGGCCAACAGATCCTCCCGTCCGCACCGTTTTACAACGCTGCGGCCAACTCATCCGTCCAACAAAAAAACCAGGTGCTATCCTTCCTATATATTTTATTAGCACATATTGTTTTTATCAAAAAACAATTACGTTGGTCTGTGATATTTTTTCGCAGGACCATTATTCATTACAAAAGTGCCGCATAACGCGCATGCCAGCATCACTTTTGGACTAGCGTTTATTGAGCCGCTGAGGCCGCGTTGAGCCGCCGGGAGTCACCGGTCTGCTTGAACCACCGAGATTATATTGAGCCGCCTCTGACGCGGCATACAGATCATTGTCATTCACAAACATTAGGACAATTGTTTATGCCATTATACCGCGGATGCACGTTCGGCTGTGCCGCATAGCTTCACAGACACGTGTGTTGTGGTCCATTTTGCATCAACACGTCGGCCGACTTGCCGTCCGCGCCGCCTTACAACGCCACGGACGACGCGCCCGTCCGTTGTCGCGGCCGGTTCACGCGTCTGCGCCGGCTTACAACGAGGAGGACTACTTGCTCGTCCGCACCGGCTTACAACACTGCGGCCGACTCATCTGTATGCTCCCGCGGCCGACTCAGCCGTGATTGATTTTAGCTTCACGATGGTGATCATCAACTCTGCGGCGCATAATTTCCGGCCTAACATATCAGGTGAAATCCATCCATTATATTTTTATATTATATATTGCTTTCTTTAAAAGAGCAATTACTTTGGCTTGCAAGTTTTCCAATGCAGGACAAATTGTCTACTGTAAAAAGGGATTATTATATCACTATGCTATTGAATAACTCATGCCGGTTTATATCACGGTCAAATATGGAGAGCCTCAAGCCAACTCCTCGAGTAGTCTTAAGACTCGGGGGCTACAATGACATGACTTGAGAACTCTGGGTCATTGGAGGGAATGATAACCCGGTTCCGGAGGACACCGCCATATTGATGAAAATTTAAAGGCCGCCAGGAAATTGTCGGCTCAAAATAAAGATTCCGGTTTAAAATCCGGTTTAAGAGACATCTTTCTCCCGCAAAGCTTTGAAGCTCTCAAATCCGGTTCCAACATCCGGCTCAAGGTAAATTTATCTCTTACAAAGCTTTTAAACTCTCAAATCCGGTTCAAACATCCGGCTCAAGGATAATCTGTCTCTCACAAAGTTTTGAAGCTTTCAAATCCGGTTTAAAGTTCCGGTTCAAAAAGAATTAATCTCTCGCAAGATTCTAGTTCTCAGAAAATTAAAGGTTGCCAAAGAGAACTTGCTGCCATGATGCATGGTTCAAACATGGGTATCCTGCCTTATGGGCTCATCTTTCTATGATCACTTGGGGGCTTCCTGTTCAAACATAGGTGCGTTCACCAAAGAGAACATAGCATTACTATCCTCTTGATGCGGCTATCAAGCCAATATTATCATAAGGGGCCAAAGAGAGTTTGTTGCACAGCACAACTAAAACATAGGCACCCGACGAGCACAGCTCAGAAGTATATCACATGGGGGCTTCTGCTTATAAAGCGTAGTTCCAATTATCCATTAAACCGGTTATCATGCCACAATACAGCTTGGGAGCTTCACACCCAAGGGGCCAAAGAGAGTCTTGTTGCGATGCACAGCTCAAACATAGGCACCCATTGAGCACAGCTCACAAAGTTACTTGGGGGCTCTTTGTGTCAAATACCAAAGAGTTTGAAAGGACCCTTGTAACCGGGTATCGACCCATGGCTTGGAAGCATGGTGTATTCACCTAAAACCCCGGGTTAACCTGCCTTCATCAAGTAAGCCACTCCTATCCAGGTAATCCTGGCACGACCCGTCGAACATTTGACAGTTACTCTCATTGAGACCCTGAACTTGTCAAAGTTAAAACGATGATTGGTTAGTTGGAGGGCCATCTTAAAAGGCTTTGTCAAATGGTTTAACTCAGCGGCCTGGCAGCCCATGAAAAGCCTCGAGTTTGGGCCTGGCAGCCCTTGAAAAGCCTCGACTACAAGTTTTTTTCATTTGCTTTTTGACAAAGTTTCTTCTCCTTTGATATGGTTTTAAGGTAAACTGACGTCTTTTGACCCGGCCAGACTATAAGTCATCAGTCCAGTGTCTCTTAACCCGGCACAAGCTTTCAACTATCATTTGTTAGTACAAACTCAATTATAAACCGGAGTTTTCTCAACCCGGTTAGGTTGTCAACTATAAGTTGTCAATACAAGTTACAATCCGGAGATTATTAACCTCACCTGATTTCGACTACAAGTCGCCAGCATCGAATATGGATAATCCGGTGTTTATCACAACCCGGTATGGTTTTATCCTAAACCGACACAATATGGAAGGAGTTATCAGTACTCAAGATTGGGGTTATCACCTTTACTACAAAAAGTTGGTAAAACCAACAATGTGATTCAATGTCACATGTATGATATATTTCATTTTTGATTATTCTTAAGTGCAGCCTTGGTTATAAACCCGGGTTATATGTTGGGCATTATGACCCGTCCGGCGGTAAACCGCCGGGACACTTTAAACTTGTTGTATGCAGAAACAGGTTTGTTAAACCGGCCTGGCTTTGGACTATAAGTCGCCAGTATATATATATTTGGATTGCGCCATTGGAATCATGCGCTTATAAATCATTGGGTTATATTATTCAAATAGCCAAACTTGGCTGAATTTTCATTATGATATTGAATGAATAAGGTTTTCACCAGATTATATTATCTTGAATAGCCAACATGGCTGGATTTTTATGGTTATTAATAACCGGTATTATTGAGTTTTCAAAGTCGCTTTAGCGCAATGTCTATTATTTTATCAAAGGATATGATTTATTCTACAATGGAAGGAATAGTCCTGAGTCGCTGCAGGCTTACAACCCGGCACTTTGGGGCTACATTATTCAAATCGAGATTACATGCAAGTCTCATGTCGCTGCAAGCATGCATCATGACACTTGGGGGCTACATATATGGAGTATTCAGTTTATATGATTGAGATGAACAAACCGGATTTCTTCAAGGTTGAAACACTTATTGGAGCAAGTCTTAAGTTATCACTATGTTCTCCTCTTAAGACTTGGGGGCTACATGTATTATGCATATAAAGGAGGAACATCTTTATTTTATCAGTTTTGAGCAAATCAAGAAGATCAATTACATGACCCGGTGTTGACAACAATTATGACCCGGTGCCATCAATATTTATAAACCGGCCAGTTTGGTAATATTAAACAGGCAAGTTTTACATCTTCAAACTAGCTGAATATCAGATAAGTATTTCAAGACCCATATTTCTTAAACCGGCGCTTTGGAAGCCGACTCAAGTGGATTATTCTTCACAATATTTCTCTGTGAGAAACCAATGTCAACAAATTGAGTATGAAGCTGGCTTGTTAACCCGGATTTTCTAGGAGGAGGAAATGACAAGGACTTAAGGATCATCAGATGCCGGTTTACAAGAATTCTTAACCCGGAGCACAACCTGTCAATTTTCTTCTTGTGTTTATTTTGCAGTATAAGTTTACCATGGATAAATCCAAGCTAAACTTGGGGGCTAATGTCAGGGATATACCCCGCGGCGTAAACTGACCGGAAGTATAACCCGGCCGGACTAGGCGTTTCATTGGTAAACCGCCAGAGGATTGGTGACTTACGTGTCTGGCGGTTCACTGGTATGATGATTCACGAGCCTAAAGACTCATTGGTGACCCGGCGCGTGTTCCAGATGGATGACAAGGCCCAAGGCCCAGCATGCTGATTTATGTTAATGGTGGGCCGATTTAAGAGGAAAGGCAAGAGAAACATTTATCTTACAAGGAGTTAAGACCTGGACTTGTATCCGGTTTGTATTGGAGATAGACTAGTCCTAATCCTAATAGGACTCTACATGTAACCCGCCCCTCCAACATATATAAGGAGGGGCAGGGCTCCCCAAAAGGGACAAGATTGACAAGTTCCACAAGTTGGACAAGTTAGGTTTAGACAATAGCTCTCGAGATAGAGCACTCTTGTAATCGTGATCATCATCATCAATATCAATGAAGCAGAATGTAGGCTTTTGCCTCCACCGTGAGGGCCCGAACCTGGGTAAAATATCGCATCTCTCATCCCGCTCAACCCCTCTCAAGCTACCACATAGATGCGTTGGCCTCGCGACTAAGTCCTGACACTAAGGACATCTGCCGTGACAATTCCACGACAGATCCATTTTGAACTTCTTCAATATCTTGTCAAGGTACGTACTCTGTGAAAGACCAATGAGGCATCTCGATCTATCTCTATAGATCTTGATGCCTAATATATAAGCAGCTTCTTCAAGGTCCTTCATTGAAAAACACTTGTTCAAG
The DNA here is from genome assembly GCF_002162155.2 of Triticum dicoccoides. NCBI lineage: Eukaryota > Viridiplantae > Streptophyta > Magnoliopsida > Poales > Poaceae > Triticum > Triticum dicoccoides. Next base: position 24,205,234 of record NC_041388.1, read on the forward strand.
TAGGCCTTTATGCTTTCCAAGAATTCTATATCATTTCCCATCAATAGTATGTCATCCACATACAATATGAGAAATGCTACAGAGCTCCCACTCACTTTCTTGTAAATGCAGGTTTCTCCATAAGTCTGCATAAACCCAAATGCTTTGATCATCTCATCAAAACGAATGTTCCAACTCCGAGATGCTTGCACCAGCCCATAAATCGAGCGTTGGAGCTTGCACACCTTGTCAGCATTCTTAGGATCGACAAAACCTTCCGGCTGCATCATATACAATTCTTCCTTAAGGATACCATTAAGGAATGTTGTTTTGACGTCCATTTGCCATATCTCATAATCATAGAATGCGGCAATTGCTAACATGATTCGGACGGACTTCAGCTTCGCTACGAGTGAGAAAGTCTCATCGTAGTCAACCCCTTGAACTTGTCGATAACCCTTAGCGACAAGCCGAGCTTTATAGATGGTCACATTACCATCCGCGTCTGTCTTCTTCTTAAAGATCCATTTATTTTCTATGGCTCGCCGATCAACGGGCAAGTCAGTCAAAGTCCATACTTTGTTTTCATACATGGATCCTATCTTGGATTTCATGGCTTCCAGTCATTTGTCGGAATCCGGGCCCGCCATCGCTTCTTCATAGTTCGAAGGTTCACCGTTGTCTAACAACATGATTTCCAAGACAAGGTTGCCGTACCACTCTGGTGCGGAACGTGTCCTTGTGGACCTATGAAGTTCAGTAGCAACTTGATCTGAAGTTTCATGATCATCATCATCAACTTCCTCTCTAGTCGGTGCAGGCACCTCAGGAACATTTTCTTGAGCTGCGCCACTTACCAGTTCAAGAGGCAATACTTCATCAAGTTCTACTTTCCTCCCACTTATTTCTTTCGAGAGAAACTCTTTCTCTAGAAAGGACCCATTCTTGGCAACAAAGATCTTGCCTTCGGATCTGAGGTAGAAGGTATACCCAACAGTTTCTTTAGGGTATCCTATGAAGACGCATTTTTCCAACTTGGGTTCGAGCTTTTCTGGTTAAAGTTTCTTGACATAAGCACTGCATCCCCAAACTTTTAGAAACGATAGCTTAGGTTTCTTCCCAAACCATAATTCATATGGTGTCATCTCAACGGATTTCGATGGAGCCCTATTTAAAGTGAATGCGGCAGTCTCTAAAGCATAGCCCCAAAATGATAGTGGTAAATCGGTAAGAGACATCATAGATCGCACCATATCTAATAGAGTGCGATTACGACGTTCGGACACACCATTACGCTGAGGTGTTCCAGGCGGCGTGAGTTGTGAAACTATTCCACTTTTTCTTAAGTGTGTGCCAAATTCGTGACTCAAGTATTCTCCTCCACGATCTGATCGCAAGAACTTGATTTTCCTGTCACATTGATTCTCAACCTCACTCTGAAATTCCTTGAACCTTTCAAAGGTCTCAGACTTGTGTTTCATTAAGTAGACATACCCATATCTACTCAAGTCATCAGTGAGGGTGAGAACATAACGATAGCCACCGTGAGCCTCAACACTCATTGGACCGCACACATCAGTATGTATGATTTCCAATAAGTTGGTTGCTCGCTCCATTGTTCCTGAGAACGGAGTCTTGGTCATTTTACCCATGAGGCATGGTTCGCATGTGTCAAATGATTCGTAATCAAGAGACTCTAAAAGTCCATCTGCATGAAGCTTCTTCATGCGTTTGACACCTATGTGACCAAGGCGGCAGTGCCACAAGTATGTGGGACTATCATTATCAACTTTACATCTTTTGGTATTCACACTATGAATATGTGTAGCATTACGCTCGAGATTCATTAAGAATAAACCATTCACCATCGGAGAATGACCATAAAACATATCTCTCATATAAATAGAACAACCATTATTCTCGGATTTAAATGAGTAGCCATCTCGAATTAAACGAGATCCTGATACAATGTTCATGCTCAAAGCTGGCACTAAATAACAATTATCGAGGTTTAAAACTAATCTCGTAGGTAAATGTAGAGGCAGTGTGCCGACGGCGATCACATCGACCTTGGAACCATTCCCGGCGCGCATCGTCACCTCGTCCTTCGCCAGTCTCCGTTTATTTCGCAGCTCCTGCTTTGAGTTACAAATGTGAGCAACCACACCGGTATCAAATACCAAGGAGCTACTACGAGTACTGGTAAGGTACACATCAATTACATGTATATCACATACACCTTTCGTGTTGCCGGCCTTCTTGTCCGCTAAGTATTTGGGGCAGTTCCGCTTCCAGTGACCACTTCCCTTGCAATAAAAACACTCAGTCTCGGGCTTGGGTCCATTCTTTGTCTTCTTCCCGGCAGCTTGCTTACCGGGCGCGGCAACTCCCTTGCCGTCTTTCTTGAAGTTCTTCTTACCCTTGCCTTTCTTGAACTTAGTGGTTTTATTCACCATCAACACTTGATGTTCCTTTTTGACTTCTACCTCTACTGATTTCAGCATTGAATATACCTCGGGAATGGTCTTTTCCATCCCCTGCATATTGAAGTTCATCACAAAGCTCTTGTAGCTCGGTGGAAGCGACTGAAGGATTCTGTCAATGACTGCGTCATCCGGGAGATTAACTCCCATTTGAGTCAAGCAGTTATGCAACCCAAACATTTTGAGTATGTGCTCACTGACAGAACTATTTTCATCCATCTTACAGCTGAAGAACTTGTCGGAGACTTCATATCTCTCGACCCGGGCATGAGCTTGAAAAACCATTTTCAGCTCTTCAAACATCTCATATGCTCCGTGTCTCTCAAAACGCTTTTGGAGCCCCGGTTCTAAGCTGTAAAGCATGCCGCACTGAACGAGGGAGTAATCATCAGCACGTGACTGCCAAGCGTTCATAACGTCTTGGTTCTGTGGGACGGGTGCGTCACCTAGCGGTGCTTCTAGGACATAATCTTTCATGGCAGCTATGAGGATGATCCTCAGGTTCCGGACCCAGTTCGTATAGTTGCTGCCATCGTCTTTCAGCTTGATTTTATCTAGGAACGCGTTGAAGTTGAGGACAACATGGGCCATTTGATCTACAAGACATATTGTAAAGATTTTAGACTAAGTTCATGATAATTAAGTTCATCTAATCAAATTATTCAATGAACTCCCACTCAGATAGACATCCCTCCAGTCATCTAAGTATAACATGATCCGAGTTAACTAGGCCGTGTCTGATCATCACGTGAGATGGACTAGTCAACATCGGTGAACATCTTCATGTTGATCGTATCTTCTATATGACTCATGCTCGACCTTTCGGTCTTCTGTGTTCCGAGGCCATGTCTGTACATGCTAGGCTCATCAAGTTAACCTAAGTGTATTGTGTGTGTAAATCTGGCTTACACCCGTTGTATTCGAACGTTAGAATCTATCACACCCGATCATCACGTGGTGCTTCGAAACAACGAACCTTCGCAACGGTGCACAGTTAGGGGGAACACTTTCTTGAAATTATTTCGAGGGATCATCTTATTTAAGCTACCGTCGTTCTAAGCAAATAAGATGTAAAACATGATAAACATCACATGCAATCAAATAGTGACATGATATGGCCAATATCATTTGCTCCTTTTGATCTCCATCTTCGGGGCTCCATGATCATCGTTGTCACCGGCATGACACCATGATCTCCATCATCATGATCTCCATCATCGTGTCTTATTGAAGTTGTCTCGTCATCTATTACTTCTACTACTGTGGCTAACGCTTTAGCAATAAAGTAAAGTAATTACATGACTTTTATGTTGACACGCAGGTCATAAATAAATAAAGACAACTCCTATGGCTCCTGCCGGTTGTCATACTCATCGACATGCAAGTCGTGATTCCTATTACAAGAACATGATCATCTCATACATCACATATATCATTCATCACATCCTTTGGCCATATCACATCACAAAATACTTGCTGCAAAAACAAGTTAGACGTCCTCTAATTGTTGTTGCAAGTTTTTACGTGGCTGCTATAGGTTTCAAGCAAGAACGTGTCTTACCTACGCAAAAACCACAACGTGAATTGCCAATTTCTATTTACCCTTCATAAGGACCTTGTTCATCGAATCCGATCCGACTAAAGTGGGAGAGACAGACACCCGCCAGCCACCTTATGCAACTAGCGCATGTCAGTCGGTGGAACCGGTCTTACGTAAGCGTACGTGTAAGGTTGGTCCGGGCCGCTTCATCCCACAATGCCACCGAATCAAGATAAGACTAGTAATGGCAAGCAAATTGAGAATATCCACGCCCACAACTGCTTTGTGTTCTACTCGTGCATAGTAACTACGCATAAACCTAGCTCATGATGCCACTGTTGGGGAACGTAGCAGAATTTTAAAATTTTCTACGCATCACCAAGATCTATCTATGGAGTCATCTAGCAACGAGGGAGAGAGGAGTGCATCTACATACCCTTGTAGATCACGAGCGGAAGCGTTCAAGAGAACGGGGTTGATGGAGTCGTACTCGTCGTGATCCAAATCACCGAAGATCCTAGCACCGAACGGACGGCACCTCCGCGTTCAACACATGTACGGAGCGAGGATGTCTCCCGCGCCTTGATCCAGCAAGGAGGAGGGAGAGGTTGAGGAAGAGGGCTCCAACAGCAGCACGACGGCATGGTGGTGGTGAAGCTACAGTACTCCGGCAGGGCTTCGCCAAGCTCTTACGGAGGAGGAGAAGTTTTGGGGAGGGGAGGGGCTGCGCCTTAGATGTTGTTTGCAGCCCTCCCCTTGCCCCTCTATTTATAGGGGAAGGAGGAAGGGGGCCGGCCCCCTCTAGATGAGATCTAGAGGGGGGGGCGGCCAAGGGGAGGGGGCTTGCCCCCCAAGCAAGGGGGGCGCCCCCTTTAGGGTTTCCCCTCCCAACCCTAGGCGCATGGGCCAAGGGGGGATGCGGCCAGCCCATGTAGGGCTGGTTCCCCTTTCCTCTACAGCCCATTAGGCCCTCCGAGAGAGGTGGCCCCTCCCGGTGGACCCCCGGAACCCCTCCGGTGGCCCCAGTACAATACTGATATGCCCCCGAACCTTTCCGGTGACCGTATGACAACTTCCTACATATAAATCTTCACCTCCGTACCATTCCGGAACTCCTCGTGACATCCGGGATCTCATCCGGGACTCCGAACAACATTCGGTAATCACATACAAGTCTTCCTAACAACCCTAGCATCACCGAACCTTAAGTGTGTAGACCCTGCGGGTTCGGGAGACATGCAGACATGACCGAGACGACTCTCCGGTCAATAACCAACTGCGGGATCTGGATACCCATGTTGGCCCCCACATGCTCCACGGTGATCTCATCAGATGAACCATGATGTCGAGGATTCAATCAATCCGTATACAATTCCTTTTGTCAATCGGTACGTTACTTGCCCGAGACTCGATCATCGGTATCCCAATACCTTGTTCAGTCTCGTTACCGGCAAGTCACTTTACTCGTACCGTAATGCATGATCCCGTGATCAACCACTTGATCACATTGAGCTCATTATGATGATGCATTACCGAGTGGGCCCAGAGATACCTCTCCGTCATACAGAGTGACAAATCACAGTCTCGATTCGTGCCAACCCAACAGACACTTTCGGAGATACCTGTAATGTACCTTTATAGTAACCCAGTTATGTTGTGACGTTTGGCACACCCAAGGCACTCCTACGGTATCCGGGAGTTGCACAATCTCATGGTCTAAGGAAATGATACTTGACATTCAGAAAAGCTACAGCAAACGAACTACACGATCTTTGAGCTAAGCTTAGGATTGGGTCTTGTCCATCACATCATTCTCCTAATGATGTGATCCCGTTATCAATGACATCCAATGTCCATAGTCAGGAAACCATGACTATCTTTTGATCAACGAGCTAGTCAACTAGAGGTTCACTAGGGCATATTTCCAACATCCACGACTAAGTCCTCACACTAGGACATATGTCGTGACAATTCCACGACAGTTGGCGCCCACCGTGGGGCTATCGCACTATGGTTTCGAGTTCTTAAAGGGAAACTTCGAAGGGATCAAGGGATATGTTGTGGGCCGGATGACCAAGAGTCATCGCGGCAAGCTCTACATCGACGACGCAGGCTAGGGCCCCAAGGCTGGCTCAATTGAGTATGGCTACCGGGTCCCCTTCGATGGAATCCACGTCTTCATCGGCAAGATTAGCAAACCGGGCCCTAAGCCAGACATCTGCACCAACATCGTCGAGATGGCTCAGCGTGCAGGACCCGCCAGGGTTCAGCCTACCATGAATTGTGCCTTCGTGGGATTTATCCATGGAGTGGAATCTGATGGCAGACTGACATCTAGTGGTGAGACCGTCGTTTACTCTGATGGCGAGTCATCCACCGGTGAGATAGAGTCATTGTATCAACTGCCAAACGGCCGGCTTAGGGGCTGTTCCGATGGTGACAGTATTCCGGACCCCTGTGAGCCGCCGAACCAGGTTGCAATCTTCATGGCCGGTACACAGCCTGTGTAGCACTCATCAACAGCGATAGAGTTGATTTCCGGGTCAGCAGCGGCTGCCGAGGCAGGAGGCCCTGAGCGCCTGCCAGCTCAGGTCTTAACCGACTTACTGGACAAGCTGACAGCACTGTTAACAGCGATGGTTAACCCGACGGATTAAGATCAGCATAATGCGGCAATCACAAAGCTGCGTGATGAGATAGCGCAGGCCAAGGAGGAGCTAAACGCGGAAAATGCCAGGATGGCCGAGGAGCGGACCGCTTTGGATGCTCAGGCTCAACGAATTCAGTCACAATCTTACCGGCTCATGTTAGATCAGAAAGCTTCCAATGAAGTCATGAGGAGGAGGCATCAGACTCGTCTGCCTTCGGTTTATGAGGCAAGGAATCTCTTTAACACGCCAGGAGCAGGAACCAGTAACCTGGCAGTAGTAAGCTGGGTCGAGGCGCCTAGGACGGGTATGCCGGTTCAGCCACGTACAACAGACCCTCCCCGTCAGAACAATAACCCGTCGCAGCACGTGCCAACACCGCTGGGTCATTATTCTAACCCTTTAGATAACATGATTGATGCGGCGTCACGATTGGCGGCTCTCCCGATTGATGGTGAGTCGCCAATGGCGGTTGAGACACGGAGGGCCAGACAGCTTCTCCAGACAGCGCTAACTCAGCAGCAGGCTTATTTTACAGTCGTGATAGTATTCATTCCACCCATCGCCCGAGCCGAAGTTACAGCAGACATCTTGATGAGCCAGCGATGTCAAGAAGTGGACGGAGCCATAACCCGCCGCACGGGCATAACCCGACGGGCGGTGGTGCTGACGCTCAGAATGTGGTGGATCAAGGTAGAGCGCGTCGAGAGGCCGAGCTGGCGGCTCAGTATACGGCTCGTCAACCAACCCCGGTTCGTCCAACCACCTCTATGGAGCCAGGTGTAACCTTTAGAAACTTGGGCGTGCCATGTTTAGTGCCGGATCTGCATAACAAGCGCCTGCCCAAGGATTTCAAAGGTCCTCGCAAGGTGCCTAACTATACAGCCGATTTAAGTCCTGAGGCATGGATTGAGAGTTATGAGATGGCCATGGAGTTATTGGATGTCAGCGAGGCTGCATGTGCTAAATATTTCCCCCTGATGTTAGAAGGGACGGCCCGCACTTGGTTGAAGGGGCTCCCTGCCAATTCCATCCGGTCATGGGCCGAGTTAAAGGCCTGGTTCATCCAGAACTTCAAGGATACATGTAAACAGCCCATGTCAATTGTGGATCTGGCCTCCTGTGTTCAAGAAGAAGGCGAGTCAACAACCCATTGGGTGCGCCGGGTCTCAACAATCTTGCACTCGTCGTATGCATCAATGTCGAATCAGCGGTGTTGATGTTGGAGAACAATTGTCGTTTCACGCCCTTGAAGAAGAAACTAGGGTGGCTCAAACGCCACTACAATGACATAGGGACGCTCATGGCGGCTCTGGTTAAGCATGCTGACTCTGATAGTACCAAATACCCCGGGTCTGATGATGAGAAAACGGGGAAGGGAAAGAGGAGCGGCAACGCCAAGGGGCAGCAGTATAACACGAGAGGCAATGGTAAGCGCAAGGCTGATAATAGTTTTGACTTTGTGGCTAACACCAATGCGCAGAATAATGGTCAGCGTCGTAAGGGTAAACCGCCCCCATGGGCCGGAGGATCCAGTATAAATCTTGAACATATGTTAAATCAGCCCTGCCCAAAACATGGTACGAAAGAAAGACCATCCGAGCACCTATGGAAGGATTGTCACATTATGAACGAGTACAAGAATTCCAATCTTTTCATGACAGCCATGGGCCAGGTGGCGGTTCTGGGCCTGGCTCTCACGGTCCGGGTTATGGCGGTGGCGGTTCTAACTCTGGATTCCAAGGGAATCAAGGTAATCACTACAACCAGCAGAGTAATCAGTGGGGTTAGCAGCAACAATAGTCTGGTTATCAAAGCAACACGAAGCAGTTGAATAGTGGGCAATATCATGTGTTTGCCACTAGCTTGTGTAAGCGTGACCAGAAGCTTCATAAGAGATTAGTCAGTGCTGTTGAGCCGGCGGTTCCTCGTTATCTGTGTTGGTCTGAGCAGCCCATCGTGTGAAGTCGGGAAGATCACCCGCCACCGATTGATAATTCGGGTCATTTGGCTTTGGTGGTCACACCTCAGGTCGGAGGGTATAAGTTTACCAAAGTACTCATGGTCGGAGGGAGCATCATCAATATCCTTTATTATGAAACGTTCCGTCGCATGGGGTTGACTGATAGAAATCTTAAGCCGTCAAACACTGTTTTCCATGGCGTGGTGCCTGGTAAGTCGGCATATTCAGTTGGTAAGATAGCTCTAGAAATTGTTTTTGGAAATGATCATGACTATAGGTCAGAGACGTTGACCTTTGAAGTGGTCAAGATCCACAACCCATATCACACTCTGTTTGGATGGCCAGCTTATGCCAAGTTCATGGCGCGGTCGTGTTATGTGTATCTGCAGCTGAAGATGTCGGGTCACAAGGGAACCATCACGATGCATGGGAGCCATAAGATAGATCTGGAATGTGAAGAAGGGGATGCGACTTATGCTAAGTCGGTTTGTGCAACGGAGGAGTTAAAAATTTACAAGGACAATGTTGACCCGGCAGATATGACATCTTTGAAAAAGCCAACCACAAAGCATGATTCGGTTCTAAAGTTTAAATCAGCAGATGATACCAAGATGGTTGATTTTGTTCCCGGCGACTCATCCAAGCAGTTCAGCATCAATGCTAATCTGGATCCGAAATAAGAAAGCACGCTCATCGAGTTCATCCGTGAGAACCGGGACATCTTTGCATGGAAGCCTTCAGACATACCGGGTGTACCGAGAGAACTCGCTGAGCACACTCTTAACATTGATCCAAAATTTAAGCTGGTTAAACAGTTTCTTTGTCGGTTTAATGAGGAGAGGCAGAAGGCCATTGGAGAGGAAGTTTCCCGGCTCTTGGCAGCTGGGTTTATCGTTGAAGTTTTTCATCCTGAGTGGTTGTCTAACCTGGTGCTAGTACTTAAGAAGAATGGCACTTGGCGCATGTGTGTGGATTACACGGATTTAAACAAAGCTTGTCCGGCTGATCCTTTTGCTCTCCCTCATATTGATCAGATTATTGATGCTACGGCAGGTTGTGAGTGTTTGAATTTTTTGGATATGTATTCCAGTTATCATCAAATCAAGATGGCAGTTAAGGACCAGGAGAAGACAACTTTCATAACTCCCTTTGGAGCCTTCTGCTATGTGTCTATGCCTTTTGGGCTCAAGAGTGCCCAGGCGACTTACCAGAGATGTGTGCAAAATTGCCTTCATAACCAAATTGGGCGTAATGTTCATGCTTATCTGGATGATATTGTGGTAAAGTCTAGAGAGAAGGATACATTGATAAATGACCTGATTGAAACCTTTGATAATCTCTGGGTTTATAAGATGATGCTTAACCCAACCAAATGTGGTTTTGGTGTGCCAGCAGGAAAACTCTTGGGGTTTTTGGTGTCTAACAGAGGTATTGAAGCTAACCCGGAGAAGATCAAAGCCATCACTTCACTGGCTAAACCGGCGTGTACCAATGATGTGCAACGTCTAGCGGGTCGTATTGCGGCGTTGAGCCGGCTCATAAGCCGGGTGGGAGAGAAGTCTATCCCTCTTTATCAGATGATGAAGAAGATAGATAATTTTGTCTGGAGTGAGGCTGCTAATACATTATTTTAGGATTTGAAGAAGCAGCCGGTTGAGCCGCCCGTGCTTGCCGCCCCTATTGGTAAAGAGCCTTTGTTGTTATATGTGGCTGCTAATAGCCGGGCTGTTAGTGTGGCTATTGTGGTGGAAAGGAAGGAAGCAGGCAAGGAGTATCCGGTTCAAAGGACGGCTTATTATATCAGTGAGGTGCTTATTGAGTCCAAGCAGAGATATCCGCACTGGCAGAAGCTTGTTTATGGGGTGTTCTTGGCCAGCCGGAAGCTTAAACACTATTTTTTTTGGGTCACCCCATCACTGTGGTTAGTTCTGCTCCTTTGGGAGATATCATCCAAAATAGAGAGGTAACTGGCCGGGTTGCTAAGTGGGCTACTGAGCTTGGACCTCACGGGTTAAAATATGTGCCTCGCACAGCCATCAAGTCTCAGGTGCTGGTGGATTTCATCAATGATTGGACAGAGCTGCAGATGCCTGAGGAAAAGCCAGATAACATGTATTGGACTATTCACTTTGATGGGTCCAAGCAATTGGAGGGCTCGGGGCTAGAGTTATTCTTGCTTCCCCTCGAGGTGATAAATTTTGTTATGTTCTTCGTTTGATGTTTCCCTGTACTAACAATGCAGCTGAGTATGAGGCCTTGCTCCATGGTCTTCGGATGGCTAAGGAGATGAATTTAAGCCGGGTTAGGTGCTTTGGTGACTCAGACTTGGTGGCTCAGCAAGTCTCTGGTACTTGGGATTCTAAGGATCCACTCATGGTGGCTTATCGACGAGAGGTGGACATTATTGCTGGTCATTTCAAAGGCTATCAAATTGAGCACGTTGATCGGAGGAAGAATGAAGCGACGAACGCTTTAAGACGGTTGGGTTCTCAACGTAAACTAGTGCCTCCTAATGTCTTTCTTGACGTTTTGCATAACCTGTCGATCAAGTTACCTATAGAGGAAGATTTGGCAATTCCTGACTTGGAAGCTCAGTTGGTGGCGGCTCTTCATGTAATCCCAGATTGGACAGTACCTTACTTGGCCTATATGACCCGGGGCAAGTTACCTGAGGATGAAACCTTAGCCAGGAAGATAACCTGGCAGTCTAAGTCAATGACAATTGTTAATGGAGAGTTACATCATCGCAGTGTCACAGGGGCGTTTCAACATTGTGTTTCTCCAGAAGAGGGTTGTGAGATCTTACGAGAGATTCATGAAGGAGATTGTGGTCATCATGCCGGTTCAAAATCCCTCATGGCCAAATCTTTCTATCATGGGTTTTATTGGTTAACAACTCATGCTGATGCAGAGGACCTTGTCAGCAAGTGTGATGGATGTCAGAAATTTGCACGACGAGCCCATGTGCCGGCTCAAGAATTGAGGATGATTCCAATTGCTCACCTTAGGCCTTACTACACTTGAGCCACTGGCTCTTCCAATGTACATATTTTGACAATGTATATATTATGATCGATATAATAAAGCCAGCATCCCTGCTAAAGCAGGGCCTCTGTCGTTTTCTCCACTTTAAATAACGAGTTTTTGGTGGCATGGGGGCTTCTGCTTTATACAGCAAAGTTATGATTACCCTCTGATCCGGCTTATAGGCCACATAAAAAACTTGGGGGCTTACTACCCAGGTTAAAGGGGCCAAAGAGAGTCTGTTGCAAAAGCACAACTCAAACGTAGGTACCCCTTGAGCACAGCTCAAAATATTGCTTGGGGGCTCTTTCGTTCTAAAGAACAAAGAGTTCATAACCTTGTGATAGGCTATAAAAGCCAGGCTTGGAAGCCAGGTGTATTCACCTAAAAACCCGGGTTATCCTGCCTGTATGCCAAATGCTTCTCCATCAGGTAATCCTGATTGACCCGCCAAACTCTTAACGGTCAATCTTTTAAACAAGACCCTGAACTCGTTAAGGTTAAAACGTCAGTTTGTCATGAGAGGGCACGGTTTATGGAAAGCAAGGAGAAGCTCAGGCTGATAAAGCCACCTTCCTTCAAACTTGGATAAATCGGCCTGTGATGCATGATGCTACTCTGACCCCACGTACTCCTGATAAGTCTATCTTTAAATAAGAATTGTACTTATCTGGGTTAAAATGTCGATTGGGTAATGTGAGTGCCGGCTCACGGAAAGCGCGTACCTTCCAGTGGCTAATGCTAATTTCATTGAAGAAGATATTTTGGCTTGGCGGCCTATCAAAGCCTTGGATTTTCTGTTGTTTGTTGCTTTGAACGTCTTTTTGAGATTTTTTCTTTTGTGACATAGTAATATATGGTTGAAAACCAATAAGGCTTATAATGCCTTCTGAGTCATATATGACATTAACCGGTGTTCATTAACCTGGCCTGGTCTTTGACTATAAGACGCTAGTATGAAATAAAGATATTATCCGGTGTTTATTAACCTGGTCCGGCTTTGTTCATAAGCCGGCAATCTCGGATAATTACCAGTGTCCAAAGTCTTGGGTTATCACCCTTACTGCACTGGCCTGGTAAACCAATAGGGGTGATGAAATATTACTGGTATGACAAATTTTTAATCATATATGATTATTATTTAGTCCAGTCTTGATTATAAATCATGATAAAGTTATATTGGGGCCTTATAACCCGTCCAGCGGTAAACCGCCAGGATACTTTTCACCTGTTGTATGCACGAATAGATTCAAAATTGATAATTTTATCAAGCAAATATGGCATATCTTCGCATAGCGGATAAATAGTGTCATGAACAGCACAATATGCACGATGGCATAGCAGAACAAGAAGTTTCACAGCTAGCCTATTACAAGGCGCTTGGTGCCCAAAAAGATGATTGTTTTTAAACATCGCAACGAGCAGATAATAAACCGGCCCCGATTCATGAATCTTGGCCTGGCTGACTTGAAGATTGCGGCTCATCCCTTGTCAGTTCGTCCTCCTCCTCCGCCGTCTGGAAATTGGGTTTGGACCAGTCGAAGCCACGTACGGCGACAAATTCAGCCTCATCATCAATCAGGTCAGACGGATCAATATCAGGGGCGAAAGTGTGCTTACGAATTGGCGGTATTAAGTCCATCACTTTATATGAAGGAGTCGCCATCTTCTGATTATCTGCGTCATAACCCGGCTGATACTTGGTGAGGTTGGTCTCTTCGGCAATGATTGTGGCATGAGGGCGAATCTCCTTGACACAAGCAGCAAAGTCCTGTTGATCAAAAAGAGTTCCATCTTCCTTGAGACTGGGATACCCACTGGCTATGTCCATCGGGTCTAACTCCGGTACCCAGGCTTTGGCATGGCTCAAAGGTGTCACAACTCTGGCTCTAGCACATGATCGCTTGATTTCTTGGAACCTAGCGGGTGAGATGGACAGCTTCTTCAAGACATCACTTAATAAGTTTGGTCCTTGATTTGCTGGAGAGATAGTGGAAAGAGTCCGCTGAGCTCCAGTGTATAATTGCTCAACAAGCATCTAAACCGCCTTGAGCTTGACCAACGTGTCTCGGCTCAGATTGCTACTCCTTGGACCTGCAAAGTTCACACAATTGGTTAAATGGTGGCTCATATTATGATGACAAATACTTACTTTGGGTAAACAACAAGGCGACTTACCGAAGATTGCAGAAACCATCTGAGACACACGGTTCTTTAAACCGGTGAGTTCAGTGGTAACCTCTTCCAGAGCCGCCTCAGCTTTCTCAGCCTGCTGCATCAAGGCAGCCTTCTCATTTTCCCAAGCCTCTTTCTCCGCAGAAAAGCTAGTTTTTAGTTTCTCTGCTTCAGACACACTCAACTGGAATTTGGATTCAACCTTCTTTGTCTCAGTCTCCTGAGCCGCCAGCCGGGTCTTGGCCTCAGACAATTGAGCTTCCAGTTCAGTGGTCGCAGCCTGCATACAGTAAAAGTTCGTTAAGTTTCATGGCAGGTTATAAAAACAAGTCCCAAGTGCTTTGCAAGCAACAACACTTGGCACTTGGGGGCTAATGTCTATCAGTGAATTTTTTCAAAGGAACTGGTTCTTTCCAAAACGTCCCAAGTGTTTTGCAGGCAATAACACTTGGCGCTTGGGGGCTAATGCATATTGCTTGTTTTTCTTGTTACGGATGAGCCGGGTGTGCTATTGACAGACCCAGCCGACTCATGAGGGATATGAAGTTAAGTTTTGGTCTCTTACATAATGACTAATAGGACCGGCTCATTCATACTGATTAAACCGACCCTTGGGGACTACAGATGCAAAATTATGCTATCATCAGAATCCAGTTTAAAGTTGTTTAACCGGACTTGGAGGAAGTCTAGAACAGAATCTTATAAACATTTCAAGTCTACAGATCATTCAAGTTTATTATAATCAGAAGACTTGGGGCTGACAGAGTATATCTATATCTATACCTACTAATAAAGCGAGGTGCGTTTCTCCAAATTTTTCATCCGTTCACCATCGAAATTTATTTTTCTATCCGGGGTGGTACTATTTTTTGTGTGGACGTCTATTTTTTTAGCAATCCAGAATTCTATAGTTGGCCCGCACACGCTGTGGCCCGGCAAAGCCAGCCCACTTATTTGCCTGCCCATGTAGCCGAGAAAAGCCTTTCACTCACCCAGTGCGATAGATAGTCTGTGATCGCACAGGGCACCCAAGACTGGGCCGACCCGTTTTGTTTTTCCGTCTTTTTTTTGCATTTTTTACTTTATTTCGGAATTCAAAATTTTGAAAAAAGTTCAGAACTTGAATTTTTGTCAAATTTCAGATTTCTTTTTTGAGTTACAATAGTCTTCCCATTTTTAAAAATGTTTGGAACGTTAATTTCTTTTCTTGTTCCGATTTTTATCAAATTCATAAATATTCATAAAAATGTTAGGACTTTAAAAACATGTATTTAAAAACATATTTGATTATTAAAATATATAATTGTTTTAATAAAATGTTCACAGATTCAAAATAATGTCTGCGTAACTCTAATTATTTAAGTAATATATTATTCAAATTTATTTTTCTATCCAAGTTGCTACTAAATTTTTGTGCGTACGTCTATTTTTTAGCAATCCATTATTTTATACTCGGCACGCACAAGCTGTGGCCCAGCAAAGCCAGCCCATATAACCGCAAAAAGCCTTTTTCTCACCCCGTGCGGTAGATAGTCGGTGATCGCACAGGGCACCCAAGACTGGGCAGCCCCGTTTTGTTTTTCCGTCCAAATTTATTTCTATTTATACTTCATTTCAGAATTTAAAATTTTCAAAATAGTCCAAAACTTGAATTTTTGAAAAATTTCCTATTTTTTAGTTAGAATATTGTGTTCCCCTTTTTAAAAATGTTTGTAACATTAATATATTTTCTCGTTCTGATTTTTCTCCGAACTCATAATTATTCAAAAAAATGTTTGTCCTTTAAAAAATATGTATTTGAAAAAAAATCTATTTTTGAAATATATTATTGTTTTAGTAAAATGTTGACAGATTCAAAATAATGTCTGCGTACGTCTATTTATATTTAGTAATATATTTTTGAAATTTATTTTTCTATCCGCGGTGGATAAATTTTTTATGCGACATCTATTTTTTTAGCAATTCAGAATTTTATACTTAGCCCGTACACGCTGTGGCCCAGCAAAGCCAGACCCATTATTTGCCTGCCCATGTAGCCGCGAAAATCCATTTTCTCCCTAGGTGCGCTAGATAGTGGGCCATCGCGCAGGCCGCTAAAGTCTAGGTCGGCCTGTTTTAGTTTTCCGTCCAAATTTATTTGTATTTTTACTTTATTTCACAATTCAAAATTTTCAAAAAAGTTCAGAACTTGAATTTTTGTTAAATTTCCGATTTTTTAGTTACAATATTGTCTTCCCCTTTTTTAAAACTGTTTGGAACACTAATTTAGTTTCTCATTTCGTTTTTTTTCAAATTTATAAATATTCAAAATAAATGGGCTTTGAAAACCATGTATTTTAAAAAATATTAGATTTTTGAAATATATTATTGTTTTAGTAAAATGTTCACTGGTTCAAAATAATGTCTGCATTTGAAAACATAATTCATAATTTTGTTTGAACATTCAAAACATTTTCTGTTTTCAAAAGTCGGTCACAAATAATAAAATGTTTGGGTTTTGATGAAAGTTTCATGTCTTCAGAAAATTATGTATTTTTTTTCAAATTTTGGTCATGTTTTTTGCAACATGTACGGAATATTATAAACATTGTTTGTAATTTTAAAAAACATGTTTTCAAGAATATTCGGGTATTCATATTTTAAAAAAGTTAAAAAATATTTTATATCCGACATTGCGCTTAGATTTTTGAAATATATTATTGTTTTAGTAAAATGTTCGTGGATTCAGAATAATGTCTGCGTTTGAAAACATATTTGATAAATTTGTTTTGAATGTTCAAAACATGTTCCGTTTCCAAAAGTTGGTCACAAATATTTTAGCAGGTTTTTTTTTTGCGGGTGTATTTTAGCAGGTTTTGATAAAAGGTTCATGTCTGCGGAAAATGATGTTGTTTCAAATTTTGGTCTTGTTTTTTGCGAAATGTACGGAGTATTATAAACATTGTTCGTAATTTAAAAAAAACATGTTTCCAAGAATATTCGGTAATTCATATTTTTAGAAAAAGTTCAAAAAATGTTTTAAATCCGATGTTGCACTGTCTTCTTAATTATTCGCGCCGGCCATTCCTTAGCAGTAGGCGTTTGTTGTCGTGGCTAGCGCCACACGGTCGGGTAAGGTCATGTGTTCAATTGTTCAACACGTGATTTTTTGGATTTATTACTCGTGCCTTGCAAACACAGCTTATTTCGGTGCGAGCCAGTGGGCTGGCCCAGACACAAACTGTTATGCGTCCCACACGTTATTTGACGTAGCAAGCATCATATAGTAGCTCCAACGCAGCTGCCCTAAGAAAAGAAAAACATATATGTATAGATTTTGTTCCATCCATTCCGTATGTAGTTCCCCATTTTTTTGGATATCCCCCGGGTGGGCTAAACTGGACCTACCACGTATTTCTTTTTCTGTCGGACGAACGAGCAGCAAAAACCAAAGGGTGCAAGGGGACTGGACTATGAAAAAAACGGTACCAGTTAGGTGGTCGCCGCCACGCTGACCAGCCCCACCACTATCAAGATCTGGCGCGCCAAAGATGACCCATGAGAAGATCGCAGCTCCTCGCTCTGTCGCCCACCGCTGTGGAGACCGTTTTTGATGAACACATCAATTATATCTCCTGCTTCTTCTTGCAAAGAAAGTATCCCCCCATTGCAACGCACGGGCATATGTGCTAGTAACTTATATAAGCCCGAGAGCGTACCTCATACTTTTGGTGCATCTGTTTGACCATCTCAATTTCTAAATCACGGCTGGAGTGCACTTGACTGAGATAACCAGATGGCACTTCACTATTACTCAACTAAACATAGTGGGAGACATCGAATCTCACTTTCCGTCTTTCCATGACTTCCTGTTTGGCAGAGTTTCTCGCTAGTACAGTTGGATTCCCTGGTTCAACGAATCTGGTGCTAGTGAATAAAACATCATCGTCGTGAGTCTCTGGCGGGTTAGCTGAGCTTGACGGTTCAACAGTTGATGGATCAAGAATGGTTTCGTCAACAGGCGGCTCAGGTAAATCCTGTCGAGCATTGACAGCAGGATCATCCGGTGCTTCAGAGTGTTCCGGTACAAGGGTTGGCTGATCCGGTTCAGCGGTTTTTGGATCTTTGGTCGGTCTTGTCACCTTTGCTTTTCTGGGCTTTGCTTGACCGCTAAAGAGAATTTTGGGCAAGTCAGTATAATGATAAAGATATAAAGGTACAGAAGAAAGATAAATATCTTTACCCGGGGGCGGTCTTGAAAGCCGGCAGTTGAGTTTGTGATGAGTCGCCAGAGGAAGAATGGGAAATCTCCTGCAAGGATGGAATCAAAATTTAGTGATTAATAAAAGTAGCTCGTTGATAAATACAAGGGTTAAGGTTAAAAAGAACCTCATTTTGGCGTTTCCGAGGAGTATTCGGTAAGCCGGAGGATAAATGGTCATCTTCACCGGTTCGGGTCTGGCAGCGGCTCTCATATTGCTGTCGTTTCAAAAGAAAATGAGGATCCAAATAAGCCAAGGGGTGTGAAAACCTTACTTTCCGGGTTACCCACCGAAGTTTCTTCTTTGGTAAAGGTTCTGAGTAGGAGGAAATAATAGTTACCTCTTCTTCGACTGCCTAGCTGGCCCCCATGTCATCCTGACAATAATCAGTGTCAATAAGGTTGTTAAAAAATAGGCCAAGAGAGTCAAGGGCTACCTCCGACTCAGAGGTATCTTCCAGCTTAAGTAATTCAGAGGTAGTGGGTTTCTTCTTAGACTTCTTGACGGTCTTTTTGGCGGCTCTCATAGCAACCTTAGCCTTTTTGGCAGCCTCATGGTCATATTTTGCCTTCCAGAAGTTAGATTTAGCCTGTGGAAGGATAACATGTTAAAGTTCATGCAATAATTAACTGCTGAGGAAAAAGAAGTCAAAAGATTTGCCTCTGGCGCCGGGTTAAGCTTGCAGAAAGGGTTCAAACCCACTAGGCTGCAATCTTCATATTTGCTATTGACGAGTGTGGTTGCCATCTCAACGATGGCCTCTTCAGTCAAATGCAGAGAGCTATGACGTAAAGGATCAGCAGTTCCTCCGGTGTATGAACACATCAAGCCGGGTCGGTGGCTTAAAGGTATGATCCGCCATGCGGCCCAGCAGCGGATTAAGTCGACTCCGGTTAAACCATTTCCTAGCAAGACTTGAACTCTTCTGATTGTGGGGACAAGTTTCTTGCGTTCGGCAGGGGTGAGTTTATCAGGAAGTTGGTACTTTGTGTCGAGACGATCAGCACGATAACCCGGCATCGGATTTTCATCAGACGGTGAGATGTCTTTATAGTAGAACCATGTTTGATTCCAGTCCTTAGGATGGCTTGGCAGGACTACTTGAGGGAAGATGGCATCTCGTCTGCGTTGAATTGAAATCCCGCTAAGTTCCAAGCTGGGACCATTGGTGTATTCGTTCTGGCGGTTCAGGTAGAAGTATTCTCTGAAAAGCTCGACACTAGGTTCTTCTTGAAGGTATGCTTCACAAAAATACTGGAAGTAATAGATGTTCGATACAGAATTGGGTCCAACATCTTGCGGATGGAGCTTGAAAAAGTGCAGGACATCCCTAAAGAATTTTGAGCCGGGCGGTGAGAAGCCCCAGTTCATATGATCAGTAAAGACAATGATTTCACCATCTTTTGGTTGAGGTCTTTCTTCAGCCGGGTCAGGAGCACAATAATGCATGGCACTTTTTTCTGGTAAATATCCAACAGTGACAAAATCCTTCAAAGTGCTCTCGGTGAGTGTGGAAGGAACCCAGTTGCAAGTTTTCATCGTCTTCGGCGGCATGGTGAAAGGACAATCTAAAAGGAAATAATTTGCCAGCTCAAGTTAGTTGGTGGGATTGCAAGTTAACAATTACAGTGCATGTTTATAATGGCGGCTTAAGCGAGGGCTAATGGTATATGAAGTAAAGATAAGCCGGCAGAGTAAGCTGCCATGACTAAAATATTCAAGAGTTACCGAAAGCAAAATTTGCTAAGTATTGGGATAAATAGGTTCCGCAATTTGAGATTACAAATTTGGATCTACCGCTGTTCAGAAAAAGGAAATAAATTTATAATTTACAGAGGTGAAAGTGGAAAAGAAGAGGTGCCCTAGAGGAGATCTATCACGGTGGGGATATATTCTAGTATTAAAACAGGTGCTAAAACTACTACCGCGTAAGATTCATATGGTCTTTGGATCTAACCCATAGATCTAAACGAAGAGAAAGAAGGACGGTGACGAACGCTGATGAACACCGATAAAACCTAACAACAGATCTACGATGAAAGAAGGAAGGCTACCGCAGTTTTCTGGTCTACTCAGGGCGATGCAACGGCCGGAGTTGAGGTTGAGGACAGAGGTCGACGGTGACGAGGTCTGTGCGGGACGATGCGTTGCAAGGAGGAAGAAAGGAGAAGTAGAAGAATGGAATATGACTCTATGGTCCTATTTATAAGGAGACAGGAAAACAGGCAGGCGCGAAAGACGAGGAGGCCAAATAATGGTTATCCAGCTAATTGGACGCCTCGATTTTTGCAAAGACATGAAGATAAAGATCCGTTAAAGATGACGTCGTGGCGGGATTCCGAAATTCTTGGGGATGAGGTTATGCCGGGTCACAAGGTTTTCGCAGCAGATGTGGAAGAATCTTTCTAAGTCTTGAAGATTGACATGAACAAGTTCAAATCAACCTGGGGCCTAATGTTGGGGATATAACTATTAGGTATGACCCGCCCAGGAGGGGCCGGGTCATCCCTATAACGATCCATCTCAATGAAGCCCAAGAGCATGTGGCGGTTCATAGATAGGCTTGGTAGAGGGCCCAGACCCGAAGGCAGCTTAAGGCCCATGATTATAAACCGCCATGTATGTAAACTTGTATTGTAAGGTATATGAGAAAGGTCACCGAGCTAGATACGTTGTATAAACCGGCCGGGACTCTAAGGGCCGCAGGGCGTCAACCCGTGTATATAAGGGGACGACCTAGCGGCGGCTTAGGAAAGAAAACAAGAGATTGAGAGTCGGGTCAAGCGTATTCGCTCCCTGCTCATCGAAACCCTAGCAATACCAACTACAAACTGTACTAGGCTTTTACCTTCATCGGGGCCAAACTAGTATAAACTCCTCGTGTCCTTTGTCCTGATTAATCCCTTTAATCTAACCTCATCGTGATGGCTCCACGACTAAGTCCTCACACTAGGACATTTGCCGTGACAATTGCGTGACATAGGGGATCCTCCTCCACCCAAGGGTGATCCCGTGTTTGAGCTTAAACCATTACCTGATACTCTTAAATATGCTTATCTTGATGAGAAAGAGATATATCCTGTTATTATTAGTGCTAACCTTTCAGAGCATGAAGAAAAGAAATTATTGAAAACTCTGAAGAAGCACCGTGCAGCTATTGGATATACTCTTGATGATCTTAAGGGCATTAGTCCCACTCTATGCCAGCACAAAATAAAACTGGAAAAGGATGCTAAACCGGTTGTTGATCACCAACGATGGTTAAATCCTAAGATCAAAGAAGTGGTAAGAAAAGAAATACTAAAGCTTCTGGAGGCAGGTATAATTTATCCTGTTGCTGATAGTCAGTGGGTAAGTCTTGTCCATTGTGTCCCTAAGAAGGGAGGTATTACTGTTGTTCCTAATGATAAAGATGAATTGATCCCACAAAGAATTGTTACAGGTTATAGGATGGTAATTGATTTCTGAAATTAATTAAAGCTACTAAAAAGGATCACTACCTGTTACCTTTTACTGATCAAATGCTAGAAAGATTATCCAAACATACACATTTTTGCTTTCTAGATGGTTATTCTGGTTTCTCTCAAATACCTATGTCAAAAGAGGATCAAGAAAAGACAACTTTTACTTGCCCTTTCGGTACCTTTGCTTATAGACGTATGCCTTTTGGTTTATGCAATGCACCTGCTACCTTTCAAAGATATATGACTACTATATTCTCTGACTTCTGTGAAAAGATTGTTGAGGTATTCATAGATGATTTTTCTGTATATGGAACTTCTTTTGATGATTTCTTAAGCAACCTTGATCGAGTTTTGCAGAGATGTGAAGAAACTAATCTTGTCTTGAATCGGGAGAAGTGCCACTTTATGGTTAATGAAGGCATTGTCTTGGGGCAAAAAAATTCTGAAAGAGGTATTGAAGTTGATAAAGCTAAAGTTGATGCTATTGAAAAGATGTCGTGTCCTAAGGACATTAAAGGTATAAGAAGTTTTCTTGGTCATGACGGTTTTTATAGGAGGTTCATTAAGGACTTCTCTAAAATTTCTAGGCCTCTGACTAATCTCTTACAAAAAGATGTTCCATTTGTCTTTGATGATGATTGTGTAGAAGCATTTGAAATACTTAAGAAAGCTTTGATTTCTGCACCTATTGTTCAGCCTCCTGATTGGAATTTACCATTTGAAATTATGTGTGATGCTAGTGATTATGCTGTAGGGGCTGTTCTAGGGCAAAGAGTTGATAAGAAATTAAATGTTATCCAATATGCTAGTAAAACTCTAGACATTGCTCAAAGAAATTATGCTACTACTGAAAAGGAGTTTTTAGTAGTTGTATTTGCTTGTGATAAGTTCAGACCTTATATTGTTGATTCCAAAGTAACTGTTCACACTAATCATGCTGCTATTAAATATCTTATGGAAAAGAAAGATGCTAAACCTAGACTTATTAGATGGGTTCTCTTACTACAAGAATTTGATTTGCATATTATTGATAGAAATGGGAGCTGAGAACCCCGTTGCAGACAACTTGTCTAGGTTAGAGAATGTTCTTGATGACCCACTACCTATTGATGATAGCTTTCCTGATGAACAATTAGCTATCATAAATGCTTCTCGTACTGCTCCATGGTATGCTGATTAGGCTAATTATATTTTTGCTAAATTTATACCACCTAGTTTCACATATCAGCAAAAGAAAAAGTTCTTCTATGATTTAAGATATTACTTTTGGGATGACCCACACCTTTATAAAGAAGGAGTAGATGGCGTTATTAGATGTTGTGTACCTGAGCATGAATAGGAACAGATCCTACGCAAGTGTCACTCCGAGGCTTATGGAGGACACCATGCTGGAGATAGAATTGCACATAAGGTACTGCAATCCGGTTTTTATTGGCCTACTCTCTTCAAAGATGCCCGTAAGTTTGTCTTGTCTTGTGATGAATGTCAAAGAATTGGTAACATTAGTAGACGTCAAGAAATGCCTATGAATTATTCACTTGTTATTGAACCATTTGATGTTTGGGATTTCGATTATATGGGACCATTTCCTTCCTCTAATGGGTATACTCATATTTTCGTTGTTGTTGATTACGTTACTAAGTGGGTAGAAGCTATTCCAACTAGTAGTGCTGATCATAACACCTCTATTAAGATGCTTAAAGAAGTTATTTTTCTAAGGTTTGGAGTCCCTAGATATTTAATGACTGATGGTGGTTCACATTTTATTCATGGTGCTTTTCGTAAAATGCTTGCTAAGTATGATGTTAATCATAGAATTGCATCTCCATATCATCCACAGTCTAGTGGTCAAGTAGAATTGAGTAATAGAGAGCTTAAATTAATTTTGCAAAAGACTCTTAATAGATCTTGAAAAAGAATTGGTCCAAGAAACTTGATGATGCATTATGGGCCTATAGAACTGCATATAAAAATCATATGGGTATGTTTCCGTATAAAATGGTTTATTGTAAAGCATGTCACTTACCTCTTGAACTAGAACATAAGGCATATTGGGCCATTAAAGAGCTCAATTATGATTTCAAACTTGCCGGTGAGAAGAGTCTTTTTGACATTAGCTCACTTGATGAATGGAGAACCCAGGCTTATGAGAATGCCAAACTGTTTAAAGAAAAGGTTAAAAGATGGCATGACAAAAGGATACAAAAACGTGAGTTTAATGTAGGCGACTATGTATTGTTATACAACTCTCGTTTAAGATTTTTTGCAGGCAAACTTCTCTCTAAATGGGAAGGTCCTTACATTATCGAGGAGGTTTATCGTCCCGGTTGTCACATCCCTAGCGTCTGGTAATGCACTAGGCTAGACCTCTTGCTGCATCATGTTTAAATTCAAATGAAATTTGAATTGAGGAATTTTCAAAGCCTCAGAAACCTCTAAAAATAACCAACAATTAAATCTTCTCAATGTGTCCAAGAAAATGTTCCTGTTATCCTCTGGAAATATTGGCAAGAGGTAAAATCCAAACCAATATTTTTGGTGTCTCAGAAACATTTAATTTGGGCATTTGAATTAAATCAATAATTATTTGAATTGGATTTATATTTACTAGTAAATAAATATAGGTCCAATAATTCTGAAATATTTTTGTGGAGCATTGTTTTAATTCTTTTAGCTCCTAAAAATAGTGTCAGAAGCAAAATAGATTGAATTGGTTTCAAAACCAAATTCAAAACAAACAGAACAAAAATAGAAAACAGTAAATAAAAAGAAAAGAGAAGAAGTACCTGGCGCTCACCTGTGCTGGCCCAGCCTCCCCTGTGCAGCCCACCTAGCAGCCCACTGGCCGGCCCAGCACTGTGCTGGCCCGTGCCAGCCACCTGCTTCCTCTCGCCAGGCAGGCAGAGAGGAGCGCGCCCGCGCACGCCGAGCTCGCCACGCAGCTCCCTGGCCGCCTGCCTCGCCTGGACAGCGTGGCGACGCCTCGAAGCCACTCCTCGGCACTGCCCCGACCCCTCCGACACCCCATTCTCCCCCTGGCTCTCTCCCTCGTCCTCTCCCGTTATGCCCGAGCGCAGCCGTCGCCGCCGCTTGCCGCTGCCGCGACCACCGCCGTCCCCTCGTCCCATGACCATGCCCAGCAGCTCCGAAATCGAGCACCCCATCCCCACGCCGAAGGAAACAACCCGGAGGGCTCTGCTTCGTCGCCATCGACCCGTCTTCAACCTCGGGACACCGGAGATCGTCATCGCCGTTCCGTCGCCTCTGAGCCGTCCCCGAGCGCGCTGAGCCTCCCTACGACATCACCGTGAGCCCCTGAGTTTTTCCCCTCACCTCCCCCTCTCGCTAGCTTCCTCTAGCCACCGCCCCACGAGCTCCCGAGGCCGCCGTCCGCCATGGCCGACCTCCTGCTCACCGCTGAGCTTACCACGCCCAGCTGTGCTATCCACCGTGCTCCCTGGGCCCCCCAGATGCGGCCTAGCTACCTGGTTCCCTCGAGGGCGAGCCATAGCCCTGCGCCCGTGCACCACCGAGCTCCGGCCACCACACTTGTCGCCATTGCCGTCGCTACGGGCCGCCATAGCCACTGCTGCTTGCACTGCTCGATGCGGACGAGCACGGGCAACGCGTAGATGCCCTCCGCCACGCTTTTGGTGGCCGGAGGAGCGATCCCGAAGCCCTCCGCCGTGCCTGTTGCCGCCGGCGTTGAGCCGCCGGCCTGTTTGGGCCATTTGACCGGGGTTTGACCTCCCCCTGTGTCACTGACATGCGGGACCAGCCCGCCTAATTAATCTAGGTTAGTTTAAGTTAAAACGCTAACTAACCCAGTTAGTTAGGTTAGTCACTGACACGGAGGACCCACTGGTCAGTTTGACCTGGGCTGCCCGTTGACTCGCTTACGTCATGCTGACGTAGTGCTGACGCAGTAAATTCTTTTCTGGATTTATGTTTATATAGGAAATTCCAGAAAATGCCTAAAACTTCTAAAAATCATAGAAATTAATCTGTAACTCCAAATGAAATAATTTATATATGAAAAATGATCAGAAAAATTCAAGGAATCCATCTGTACCATTTTCATGCATGTTAGAACAACTTATAGCTGCTGTTTAGCACAAATCAATTAAAGGGCATTTATTTAATCACATATGGAGTTTGAATTTGAATTTTATATTCAAACCAACTTCATTTAATCTGTTGCTAGTTGCATTAGCCCAAAACACATTCATATTGCCATGTCATAGCATGCATCATATTGTGCATTGCATTGATCGTGTTTTTCTGTGTTGCCGGTATTTGTCCCCTCTCGATAGACGTGATACCGATGATGTGATCGTTGACACTGATGAAGACTCAATGTTATCTTCAGAAGTGCCAGGCAAGCAAGACCCCCTTGTTCATTCCGATACAATCCTACTCTCTCGCTCCTGCTCTCTTTTACTGCATTAGGACAACACCGATTCATCTGTTACTTGCTGCGGTAGCTGAACCCCTTTGTCCTTTGCATGACCTGTCGTTGCCACAGTAAATAGATGAAACCCACTAGCATGAGTAGGAGTTGTTTGAGCCCTGATGTGCCTACTCATTCATGTTTGTTTGTCATGCCTGCTACTGCTTAGAGTTGAGTCAGGACTGATTCATCGGGGATGAATCAGAGGCGTGTGAACATGTCCTACTATGTGTGAGCTAAGTGTGTGAACACGATTTGGTAAAGGTAGCGGTGAGAGGCCATGTAGGAGTACATGGTGGGTTGTCTCATTGCAGCCGTCCTCAGGAACTGAGTTCTGTGTTTGTGATCCATGATTCAGCTACTACCACGCATTGGGCCTGAAACCAATGGACCCTCTCGGCTTCTTGATCACCCTTGTCCTCTGTCCAGGAGTTGCAAGTAGTTTCTGGTGTTTGTAGTATGCTGGAGGCCGTGCGCAGCGCTGACCGTAGGGGTGGGCTGTGATGCGGTAGGCATGTGGCACGGTGTACCGGGCGCTCGTTTGGTGTCTCGGGAACCCTGTTCACATCGTTTGGGGCTGTGAGCGAAACTCCGGCCGGATCTCCTCATGGATGGAACCCGAATAGGTGATAAACCTGGACTAGAGACTTAGGTGATTAGGTAGGTCGTGGCCGACACCCACGTTGGGCTTCCGCTTGAAGGTTGCCGAGTACATGTCGTGTAAACGGCGGTAAGTGGTGAGAGAGTGTGTGAAGAAGTACACCCCTGCAGGGTTAACCTAATCTATTCGAATAGCCGTGTCCGCGGAAAAGGACTTCTGGGTTGCTTATATCAGTTCATAGACAAGTGAAAGTGGATACTTTAAAATGCGCAAGATAAGCGTGAGTGCTATGGATGGCGTTCTCGTAGGGAGACGGGAGCGGTTCCATAGTGGTGTATTGATATGGTGAATATGTGGACTCGTGTGCGCCACCTCAAAAGAGTTACATTGCAGTCGTAGTTTAGGATAGCCACCGAGTCAAAGCTGGCTTGCTGCAGTTAAACCCCACCATCCCCTTTGTTGATAATGATGCATATGTAGATAGTTCTGATGTAAGTCTTGCTGGGTACATTTGTACTCACGTTTGCCTATTTATGTTTTTGCAGAGAGACTTCGGTCTCGCTAGTAGTTTCGCGTGGACTTCGACGTTTAGCTTGTTACCTCAGCTATGATCTTGTGCCCTCGGCAGGATCTGGTAGATAGTCAGGCTTCTCAGCCTTTTTCATTTATAGATGTCTGTACTCAGACATGATAGCTTCCGCTTGTGCTTTGACTTGTATGCTCTGATTGTTGGGTCATGAGACCCATGATTGTAATATCGCGCTCCTCAGAGCCTATTGAATAGATTACTTGAGTCATAGAGTCATGTTGTGATGCCATGTTGTATTTGCACATATCGAGCATATTGTGTGTATGTTATTGAAATGCTTGGTATGTGTGGGATCTGACCATCTAGTTGTTTATCTTTAGTAGCCTCTCTTACGGGGAAATGTCTCCTAGTGTTTCCACCGAGCCATGGTAGCTTGCTACTGCTCCGGAACACTTAGGCTGGCCGGCATGTGTCCTTCTTCGTTCCTGTGTCTGTCCCTTCGGGGAAATGTCACGCGGTGAATACCGGAGTCCTGTTAGCCCGCTACAGCCCGGTTCACCGGAGTCCTGCTAGCCCAGTGCTACAGCCTGGATTCACTCGCTGATGACCGACACGTTCGATGCTGGGTCATGGATGCCTGTCCCTGTAAGTCTGTGCCACTTTGGGTTTACGACTAGCCATGTCAGCCCGGACTCCTTATCATATGGATGCTAGCGACACTGTCATATACGTGTGCCAAAAGGCGCAAACGGTCCCGGGCAAAGGTAATGCAACACCCGTGGGGATACCGTGCGTGAGGCCGCAAAGTGATATGAGGTGTTACATGCTAGATCGATGTGGCATTGAGTCGGGGTCCTGACAGCGTTGGTATCAGAGCTTGACTGCCTGTAGGATTACCAAGCCAAACTGGTCGAAGTTGAGTCTAGAAATTCTTTAGTTATATAAGGGAATTGATTGTGGGATGGAACGTAAGGCTCTTTTTACTCCTTATACCTCATGCCCTCCTGATCTGAGTCATCTTATCTTTCCTGCGGGGATTAAGAACTAGGCTATCTCTTCTTTCTATTAGGATCACGTGTTACTAATCAGTAGACTTATAAGATTGTTGGATTTAAGTCTCAGTTCAGTTCCTACTACTTCCGTATGTTAATTGTTGATCTCGGAACCTTGATATTGTGCTTCTGAGTGGTTATGCCACCATTTTTGTGATTGTCTCAAATCTTTTTGAGCAATTATAGCCGTTATGCTGTCCGAGTCATCCCAGGTTTCTAAATAGTCCGATGCATTTGCAAATCCCTTCCTTCTGTTTCCGATGTTCCCATGGGCCAGATTAACCACACTAATCGGTGTGTTGAGGTAATTATTGCCTCGACATATATGTTGGAATTATTATTATGACCCTAAGTGCTTAGGGGATCACCTAGTAATTTAGCCATGATTTGTGTCCTAGTGTGAAGATTCTGGCCTTTATTCTCGGAAGCATCCCGTGATGCTACTTAGTAGTAGGTATTCTACTCCTGGGTTCTGAACCCGAGATTCACTCTACCTACTTCATGTTGATAGTAATTGCTAGTGCCTTTAGGATATTAGTAACCTTTGCGATAGTCCTTGAAGTCCGTGGTATCTTCTTCTTCCAAATACCATGTACTACTTATGGCAGATGTTTATTGGATCAAAAAAAATCACAATTAGAGTACTCTTGAGGAGTTCTCCATTCATAAATCGTGACTCTGCCAGTTCTACCTTTCTGCATGGGTTATCCGGAAGAAATATGTTGAACTTGGTTCGACATACTAATCTATGCATCCACAACTAAGAAAGTTATATGTTCCTTTGAGTTGTTCTCTTTAGTTGCATTCTGACCCTCGTCTATCAATTGATAGTCAAGAGTATGCGTGCGTTCGTTCATCAATGCCTATGACTCTTGTGGTCTGTCAAGCCATTCTATTCCGGAATGACTAGGAGAAACAAACTCCAGTACCTCTTCCATATCTAGGATTGGGTCAAAGTAGTTGTATTCCGCAGATCAAATGCCAATCCAGCTTTTGGTTCTGCTCTACCTTGGAGTATTACATATTTTATATCGAGATTGTTATAGGAATTGCACACCATCCCATGAACTCTTGGTACAGTGACACTTCTTGCCATCACTGTTCATTCCTCGGCCCTCGTGTTGATGCAACCGGAATACCGACAAATGAATTGTGATGTGTGAAATCAATACTGCTAGCAACTCTGTTGCTTGGTAGTTAAAGGATAATAATTTCATTCTTAGTATGTTGGTTTTCGAATCATCCTTCTAAGACTGATCGTGCTACCTAGTCCTTATTTCGGTGCACCCTTCGATTGATGAGTTAGGATCTTGTCAAGTCCTCACTCATTTGATCATATCGTCTTGCCCTCAAAAGCAAGATTGTTCTCGAGCTTAGCAACATACCGGTGGTTCGTGACTTTCCAAATATCTTCTTGGAGGTGTTACCGGGTTGTCACCTGACCGCTATGTTGAGTTCGTGATCAAGTTGGTTTCTTGTGAACCACCTTCTCTCCAAGAATCGGTGTTAGATATCCCTGAGCTAGTTGGTTAAGCTAGACAACAACTTGGAGAGTTGGAAGATAAAAGCTTGTCTGACTTAGTTCGTTCCAAAGGGATATTCTTGTGTAGTGTGTGTTGAAGAAAGATGATATCTTCATCGATTGGTCCTTATGATCAGTTGCTGGACCTATTGTCTTATCAATCCTTTGATTTGAGTGTGGGCTATCGTCAAATCAAATCAGTACCAACGATGCTCGTAATGTTGTCTTATTCGTGGTTGATCCCTCGAGCATACACCATTATATCTTTTGGGTCTGACCAATGCTATCACTTGTTCACTTAACTATGGAATTCCTTTTAAAAGGAAACCCAGATGAATTGTTGTTGTGCCCATTGACAACATCCTTGTCTTCTCCATAATTTTGCTGAACATTAAGCTAGTGTTGGAAACTTTTGAAAGCATTTGTTCATGCTAGCTCATGAAGCATATGTTTGGATGAAGGTAGTGACTTCCTCTTATACACGTGCATTTGGTGAAAGTTGCCGCCGTGAATTTGAGAAAGTTAGTTTTGCTTCCTCTGGAATCATCCCAAATCAGTTATGCATACGTGCGAAGTATTCTGTGGTTCGGAGACTTGCAACCTCCATTCCATAGGTGTCCCGAGCACACCAAGCCACTGATTGATTTGTTCAAGGAGAAGGAGTTCCTTCATAAGAGCTAATCCGGACTTATGAAAGAACTTCGATACCCTCGTTGATGGTTCCCCCTCCTGAACTCGGTAGTGTTTTATTATAAGACTACCACATGGTCATGCTTGTCTGGGACAACGTGTTCACATGTTTGTAGCAGAACCAGCTCATGTTTTGGAGCTTACTATCGTAGTTCATTTCCCGAGAATCTCGCAACGTCATCTCGTCGATTTGTGTTGCAAACTTTCATTTTTCTTCCTAAGACTCGATGAGCCTGGAATATCCTAACACCAACCAGAGCTGAATCTCAGGCAGATATGATGGTTGGAACATTTCCCTAAGAACTATAATATTGGTCTCTCGATAACCGGTAAGGTGGATGTCGTGGCCAACACACCCATCCGGTAGACCTATTATTATAGTATCTTGTTTGAGGAAGTTGGCCACCCCCCCATAGGGATTTCGTAGGATTTACTCCCTAGTTGCCCCTATGGATTTTTGTGTTCCCGAAGTCCGACCTTTTACTTGATGTTTTAGATATCAAACCATATCTATGAATGGGTTATACTAGCACATCAAGGAGAACATTAGAAGCGGAGTGCTAAATGTCTCTCGGTCGATCATCCAGATTTTATTTGCTTGGCCTTGCTAAGGTGAAATATGAGAAAGTGTTATCCTCCTTCGCATCTGCATCGTCCATCGCTATTCATCATGGTAGTATGTTGTGTTGTCAGCACCCTTGACGCGGTTGTTGATAAAACCTTGATGATTGTGGAAATGCTCAAGTTCTTGAGAGCACGCACAAGCGCTACGTCTTATCATCGGCACTAGCTGGGATTGCCCCGGATTTCCTCGGTTATGCTATAACCACTCCAACAGTGAATTCACTCTCTATTGTTGGGTTCTTCCCCAGTTACCAGAATCATTCCCAGCATTTGCATTTTGTTCCCAGCTTGCACCGCCAATGTGCCATTCTACCATGGGTCTCTTCCATTTTCGGTGATAAGCAAAATTCATCCATTACGTTGTCTTCAACAAGGTAATCCACATCATCCAAGTTTGAGTATGCCATTCTACCGAACCCCTCTAAATGATCGATTGTGATTGCCTTAGGCTGGTACAAAGAGTTTCAATGATCTTTGAATCAAAGGTAATTCTTTTTGCCACTTAAGGGGATATATCTACGAGTCACCTTCCCTAAGGTGCATCGTTATGGTATCATAGCAACTCAACTCCTCGCTACGTTGACAACCGTTTACCACCTTCTTAGGTGTGGAATTGTTGTCTACCTAGTGAACCCTCGTCATCTGTTCCACTCCATTCCTCTAGAGATGTGCTTCGTCTCTCAGCTCGAGAGATGTTGTTATGTCTCATTCCAGGAGTTAATCCTGAGTTGTTCGACCTTCGAGAAGAGCCATTCTTTAGGATCTTTCCTTTCCTCTCGTTGTCATGTTAGTTGGAGTTCTCAGAGCAAGACTTCAAGACAAAGATGGTGTTCAAATCAACGTTCATCTGAAGTGCACTCTGGATCGTGAAGATTGTACTAGTTTGCGTTTTCCCCTTCATCCTACCCTACGCTCGAATCTCGAGACGAGATTCTTGTTTAGTGGGGGTGAGTTGTCACATCCCTAGCGTCTGGTAATGCACTAGGCTAGACCTCTTGCTGCATCATGTTTAAATTCAAATGAAATTTGAATTGAGGAATTTTCAAAGCCTCAGAAACCTCTAAAAATAACCAACAATTAAATCTTCTCAATGTGTCCAAGAAAATGTTCCTGTTATCCTCTGGAAATATTGGCAAGAGGTAAAATCCAAACCAATATTTTTGGTGTCTCAGAAACATTTAATTTGGGCATTTGAATTAAATCAATAATTATTTGAATTGGATTTATATTTACTATTAAATAAATATAGGTCCAATAATTCTGAAATATTTTTGTGGAGCATTGTTTTAATTCTTTTAGCTCCTAAAAATAGTGTCAGAAGCAAAATAGATTGAATTGGTTTCAAAACCAAATTCAAAACAAACAGAACAAAAATAGAAAACAGTAAATAAAAAGAAAAGAGAAGAAGTACCTGGCGCTCACCTGTGCTGGCCCAGCCTCCCCTGTGCAGCCCACCTGGCAGCCCACTGGCCGGCCCAGCACTGTGCTGGCCCGTGCCAGCCACCTGCTTCCTCTCGCCAGGCAGGCAGAGAGGAGCGCGCCCGCGCACGCCGAGCTCGCCACGCAGCTCCCTGGCCGCCTGCCTTGCCTAGACAGCGTGGCGACGCCTCGAAGCCACTCCTCGGCACTGCCCCGACCCCTCCGACACCCCATTCTCCCCCTGGCTCTCTCCCTCGTCCTCTCCCGTTATGCCCGAGCGCAGCCGTCGCCGCCGCTTGCCGCTGCCGCGACCACCGCCGTCCCCTCGTCCCATGACCATGCCCAGCAGCTCCGAAATCGAGCACCCCATCCCCACGCCGAAGGAAACAACCCGGAGGGCTCTGCTTCGTCGCCATCGACCCGTCTTCAACCTCGGGACACCGGAGATCGTCATCGCCGTTCCGTCGCCTCTGAGCCATCCCCGAGCGCGCCGAGCCTCCCTACGACATCACCGTGAGCCCCTGAGTTTTTCCCCTCACCTCCCCCTCTCGCTAGCTTCCTCTAGCCACCGCCCCACGAGCTCCCGAGGCCGCCGTCCGCCATGGCCGACCTCCTGCTCACCGCTGAGCTTACCACGCCCAGCTGTGCTATCCACCGTGCTCCCTGGGCCCCCTAGATGCGGCCTAGCTACCTGGTTCCCTCGAGGGCGAGCCATAGCCCTGCGCCCGTGCACCACCGAGCTCCGGCCACCACACTTGTCGCCATTGCCGTCGCTACGGGCCGCCATAGCCACTGCTGCTTGCACTGCTCGATGCGGACGAGCACGGGCAACGCGTAGATGCCCTCCGCCACGCTTTTGGTGGCCGGAGGAGCGATCCCGAAGCCCTCCGCCATGCCTGTTGCCGCCGGCGTTGAGCCGCCGGCCTGTTTGGGCCATTTGACTGGGGTTTGACCTCCCCCTGTGTCACTGACATGCGGGACCAGCCCGCCTAATTAATCTAGGTTAGTTTAAGTTAAAACGCTAACTAACCCAGTTAGTTAGGTTAGTCACTGACACGGAGGACCCACTGGTCAGTTTGACCTGGGCTGCCCGTTGACTCGCTTACGTCATGCTGACGTAGTGCTGACGCAGTAAATTCTTTTCTGGATTTATGTTTATATAGGAAATTCCAGAAAATGCCTAAAACTTCTAAAAATCATAGAAATTAATCTGTAACTCCAAATGAAATAATTTATATATGAAAAATGATCAGAAAAATTCAAGGAATCCATCTGTACCATTTTCATGCATGTTAGAACAACTTATAGCTGCTGTTTAGCACAAATCAATTAAAGGGCATTTATTTAATCACATATGGAGTTTGAATTTGAATTTTATATTCAAACCAACTTCATTTAATCTGTTGCTAGTTGCATTAGCCCAAAACACATTCATATTGCCATGTCATAGCATGCATCATATTGTGCATTGCATTGATCGTGTTTTTCTGTGTTGCCGGTATTTGTCCCCTCTCGATAGACGTGATACCGATGATGTGATCGTTGACACTGATGAAGACTCAATGTTATCTTCAGAAGTGCCAGGCAAGCAAAACCCCCTTGTTCATTCCGATACAATCCTACTCTCTCGCTCCTGCTCTCTTTTACTGCATTAGGACAACACCGATTCATCTGTTACTTGCTGCGGTAGCTGAACCCCTTTGTCCTTTGCATGACCTGTCGTTGCCACAGTAAATAGATGAAACCCACTAGCATGAGTAGGAGTTGTTTGAGCCCTGATGTGCCTACTCATTCATGTTTGTTTGTCATGCCTGCTACTACTTAGAGTTGAGTCAGGACTGATTCATCGGGGATGAATCAGAGGCGTGTGAACATGTCCTACTATGTGTGAGCTAAGTGTGTGAACACGATTTGGTAAAGGTAGCGGTGAGAGGCCATGTAGGAGTACATGGTGGGTTGTCTCATTGCAGCCGTCCTCAGGAACTGAGTTCTGTGTTTGTGATCCATGATTCAGCTACTACCACGCATTGGGCCCGAAACCAATGGACCCTCTCGGCTTCTTGATCACCCTTGTCCTCTGTCCAGGAGTTGCAAGTAGTTTCTGGTGTTTGTAGTATGCTGGAGGCCGTGCGCAGCGCTGACCGTAGGGGTGGGCTGTGATGCGGTAGGCACGTGGCACGGTGTACCGGGCGCCCGTTTGGTGTCTCGAGAACCCTGTTCACATCGTTTGGGGCTGTGAGCGAAACTCCGGCCGGATCTCCTCATGGATGGAACCCGAATAGGCGATAAACCTGGACTAGAGACTCGAGTGTTTAGGCAGGCCGTGGCCGACACCCACGTTGGGCTTCCGCTTGAAGGTTGCCGAGTACATGTCGTGTAAACGGCGGTAAGTGGTGAGAGCGTGTGTGAAGAAGTACACCCCTGCAGGGTTAACATCATCTATTCGAATAGCCGTGTCCGCGGAAAAGGACTTCTGGGTTGCTTATATCAGTTCATAGACAAGTGAAAGTGGATACTCTAAAATACGCAAGATAAGCATGAGTGCTATGGATGGCGTTCTCGTAGGGAGACGGGAGCGGTTCCATAGTGGTGTATTGATATGGTGAATATGTGGACTCGTGTGCGCCACCTCAAAAGAGTTACATTGCAGTCGTAGTTTAGGATAGCCACCGAGTCAAAGCTGGCTTGCTGCAGTTAAACCCCACCATCCCCTTTGTTGATAATGATGCATATGTAGATAGTTCTGATGTAAGTCTTGCTGGGTACATTTGTACTCACGTTTGCCTATTTATGTTTTTGCAGAGAGACTTCGGTCTCGCTAGTAGTTTCGCGTGGACTTCGACGTTTAGCTTGTTACCTCAGCTACGATCTTGTGCCCTCGGCAGGATCTGGTAGATAGTCAGGCTTCTCAGCCTTTTTCATTTATAGATGTCTGTACTCAGACATGATAGCTTCCGCTTGTGCTTTGACTTGTATGCTCTGATTGTTGGGTCATGAGACCCATGATTGTAATATCGCGCTCCTCGGAGCCTATTGAATAGATTACTTGAGTCATAGAGTCATGTTGTGATGCCATGTTGTATTTGCACATATCGAGCATATTGTGTGTATGTTATTGAAATGCTTGGTATGTGTGGGATCTGACCATCTAGTTGTTTATCTTTAGTAGCCTCTCTTACGGGGAAATGTCTCCTAGTGTTTCCACCGAGCCATGGTAGCTTGCTACTGCTCCGGAACACTTAGGCTGGCTGGCATGTGTCCTTCTTCGTTCCTGTGTCTGTCCCTTCGGGGAAATGTCACGCGGTGAATACCGGAGTCCTGTTAGCCCGCTACAGCCCGCTACAGCCCGGTTCACCGGAGTCCTGCTAGCCCAGTGCTACAGCCTGGATTCACTCGCTGATGACCGACACGTTCGATGCTGGGTCATGGATGCCTGTCCCTGTAAGTCTGTGCCACTTTGGGTTTACGACTAGCCATGTCAGCCCGGACTCCTTATCATATGGATGCTAGCGACACTGTCATATACGTGTGCCAAAAGGCGCAAACGGTCCCGGGCAAAGGTAATGCGACACCCGTGGGGATACCGTGCGTGAGGCCGCAAAGTGATATGAGGTGTTACATGCTAGATCGATGTGGCATTGAGTCGGGGTCCTGACACCGGTGCCATAGAAATCAACAACTTCGAAGGCATAAATCCGAAGGTGGTAAACGGTCCAAGAATCAAACATTATATCTCAAGTAATCCCATAAATGTTGAAACTAATGTTATTGAAACCGTAATCCCGGAGGAATACATAAGGGACACTTTCCAGAATGTTTCATACTCCGAAAAGGAATAGGTATGTGGTACGGTAAGTAAACCGACTCCAAAACAGTTCTAATAGCAATTTTTCTCCGTTTTGGAATAATTAAGAAAATAGGAAAATAAGAAGCAGTCCGGGAAGGACACGAGGCGTCCACGAGGGTGGAGGGCGCGCCCCCTGCCTTGTGGGCACCTCGTGTGCTCTCCCGACTCTGTTTTCTTGCACGATACTTCTTTTGGTCGGTAAATATTCATTATATAATCTCCCGAAGGTTTTGACCACCGTACCACGCAAATATCCTCTGTTTTTGTTTCGAGCTATTTTCTGCCAGGGTTGTCAAGGCCAGGCATCATGTTGTCTCCCTCCTCCAACAATGAGGGCAATGATGCTTGGCTCATGAAGATAGAGCTGAAGAGAGAAGAACCCGGGGAGATCAACAAGGATGATGGGATCAAGAAGGCCATGGGAGAT
Source organism: Triticum dicoccoides (assembly GCF_002162155.2). Lineage (NCBI taxonomy): Eukaryota > Viridiplantae > Streptophyta > Magnoliopsida > Poales > Poaceae > Triticum > Triticum dicoccoides. The sequence goes on from NC_041388.1 coordinate 24,241,912, forward strand.
CAAGCTCCGGTAGTAGAAGATGAAGACATCCTTCAACCTCATCACAATCTCCTTAACCCAATAGAGATTGAAGCTTTCAAGATGATTGAGTTAGCTCGCATTCAAAACAAGTATCTCACAAGTGAAAATATTTTGGTGAAGGAGCATATCCTCACACTCAAGGGCATTATCCGCAAATTGGAGGATCTTCTACGCTCGATGTGCGACTATCCATCATCACCATCATCTTCTTCACCAACCAAGAATAACTGAGCCTCGGGTATGGGCACTCCCCTTGGCAACTGCCAAGCTTGGGGGAGTGCCCCGGTATCGTATCACCATCACTTTTATCTCTACCGTTTCTCTTAGTTGGATCCTATTGGTAATATCTTGATCTAGTAGAATAAAGTTTTAGTATGATCTAGTTTTGAGTTTTTCTTTATGATCCTTCTATGTAATCGACTTTGTGAGCTATATATAACAAAGATTAGTGTTGAGTCAAGGGCTTGGTTATCTTGCTATGATCTTGAGGGAATAAAAAAGAAAGAATAAAAGAAATAAAGAGATCATATGGATCTTATGGAGGGTAATGACTTCACATATAAAGAGTATGATGAATAAAAGTTGTTGAGAGTTGACAATCATAGTTTTGGTCATCATTGCAATTAATAGGAAGTAATAAAGAAAAAGAGGTTTTCACATATAAATATACTATCTTGGACATCTTTTACGATTGTGAGCACTCATTAAAATATGACATGCTAAAGAGTTGACATTGGACAAGGAAGAAAACGTAATGGGTTATGTTTTCTTACATCTGAAATAAATTATATTGTCATGGATCATCCAACATGTTGAGCTTGCCTTTCCCCCTCATGCTAGCCAAATTCTTTGCACCAAGTAGAGATACTACTTGTGCTTCCAAACATCCTTAAACCTAGTTTTGCCATGAGAGTCCACTATATCTACCTATGGATTGAGTAAGATCCTTCAAGTAATTTGTCATCGTTGCAAGCAATAAAAATTGCTCTCTAAATACATATGACTTATTAGTGTGGAGAAAATAAGCTTTATACGATCTTGTGATGTGAAAGAAATAAAAGCGACGGACTACATAATAAAGGTCCATATCACAAGTGGTAATATAAAGTGACGTTCTTTCGCATTAAGATTTTGTGCATCCAACCATAAAAGCACATGACAACCTCTGCTTCCCTCTGCGAAGGGCCCATCTTTTATTATTGTCTTATACTTCATGCAAGAGTCACGGTGATATTCACCTTTCCTTTTTACATTTTATCCTTTGGCAAGCATAATGTGTTGGAAAGATCCTGATATATATAGCTAATTGGATGTGAGTTTCATGAACTATTATTGTTGACATTACCCTTGAGGTAAAAGGTTGGGAGGCAAAACTATAAGCCCCTATCTTTCTCTATGTCCGATTAAAACTTCATACCCATAAATATTGCGTGAGTGTTAGCAATTGTGAAAGACTAAATGATAGTTGAGTATGTGGACTTGCTGAAAAGCCCTTCGATTGACCCTTTTTGATGTTATGATAAATTGCAATTGCTTCAATGACTGAGATTATAGTTTGTTATTTTTCAATGAAGTTTATGATTCATACTAGAAATTGTGATTGAATTATTACTTTAGCATAAGAGATCATATGACAATATATGTATATGTTGCTGTTCTAAGAATGATCATGATGCCCTCATGTCCGTATTTTATTTTTATCGACACCTCTATCTCTAAACATGTGGACATATTTTTCGATTTCGGCTTTCGCTCGAGGACAAGCAAGGTCTAAGCTTGGGGGAGTTGATACGTCCATTTTGCATCATGCTTTGATATCGATATTTATTGTATTATGAGCTGTTATTACACATTATGTCACAATACTTATGCCTATCCTCTCTTATTTTACAAGGCTTACATGAAGAGGGAGAATGCCGACAGCTGGAATTCTGGGTTGGAAAGGAAGCAAATATTAGAGACCTATTCTGCACATCTCCAGAAGTCCTGAAACTTCACGGGAGCACGTTTTAGAATGTATATATAAAATATTGGGTGAAAGAAGTACCAGAGGGGGGCCACCCACCGTCCACGAGGGTGGGGGCGCTCCCTACCCCCCTAGGCGCGCCCCCTGCCTCGTGGGCCCCCTGGCAGCCCTCTGATGCCCATCTTTGGCTATATGGAGTCTTTCGTCGAAAAAAAAATCATAAGCAAGCTTTCGGGAAGAAACTCCGCCGCCATGAGGCGGAACCTTGGCGGAACCAATCTAGGGCTCCGGTGGAGCTGTTCTGCCGGGGAAACTTCCCACCAGGAGGGGGAAATCATCACCATCGTCATCACCAATGATCCTCTCATCGGGAGGGGGTCAATCTCCATCAACATCTGCACCAGCACCATCTCATCTCAAACCCTAGTTCATCTCTTGTATCCAATCTTTGCCCCAAAGCCTCAGATTGGTACCTGTGGGTTGCTAGTAGTGTTGATTACTCCTTGTAGTCGATGCTAGTTGGTTTATTTGGTGGAAGATCATATGTTCAGATCCATTGTGCATATTAATACCCCTCTGATTATGAACATGAATATGATTTGTGAGTAGTTACGTTTGTTCCTGAGGACATGGGAGAAGTCTTGCTATAAGTAGTCATGTGAATTTGGTATTCGTTCGATATTTTGATGAGATGTATGTTGTCTTTCCTCTAGTGGTGTTATGTGAACGTAGACTACATGACACTTCACCATTGTTTGGGCCTAGAGGAAGGCATTGGGAAGTAATAAGTAGATGATGGGTTGCTAGAGTGACAGAAGCTTAAACCCTAGTTTATGAGTTGCTTCGTAAGGGGCTGATTTGGATCCATATGTTTCATGCTATGGCTAGGTTTACCTTAATACTTCTGTTGTAGTTGCGGATGCTTGCAATAGGGGTTAATCATAAGTGGGACGCTTGTCCAAGGAAGGACAATACCCAAGCACCGGTCCACCCACATATCAAATTATCAAAGTACCGAACGCGATTCATATGAACATGATGGAAACTAGCTTGATGATAATTCCCATGTGTCCTCGGGAGCGCTTTCCTTTATATAAGAGTTTGTCTAGTCTTGTCCTTTGTTACAAAAAGGATTGGGCCATCTTGCTGCACCTTATTTACTTTTATTACTTATTACCCGTTGATGTCTACTACACAACCTTCTTCTTGTAGACATTGTTGGGCCTCCAAGTGCAGAGGTTTGTAGGACAGTAGCAAATTTCCCTCAAGTGGATGACCTAAGGTTTATCAATCCGTAGGAGGCGTAGCATGAAGATGGTCTCTCTCAAGCAACCCTGCAACCAAATAACAAAGAGTCTCTTGTGTCCCCAACACACCCAATACAATGGTAAATTGTATAGGTGCACTAGTTCGGCGAAGAGATGGTGATACAAGTGGTATATGGATAGTAGATAAAGGTTTTTGTAATCTGAAAATATAAAAACAGCAAGGTAACTAATGATAAAAGTGAGCACAAACGATATTGCAATGATAGGAAACAAAGCCTAGGGTTCATACTTTCACTAGTGCAAGTCCTCTCAACAATAATAACATAATTGGATCACATAACTATCCCTCAACATGCAACAAAGAGTCACTCCAAAGTCACTAATAGCGGAGAACAAACAAAGAGATTATGGTAGGTTACGAAACCACCTCAAAGTTATTCTTTCCAATCAATCTGTTGGGCTATTCCTATAAGTGTCACAAACATCCCTAGAGTTCGTACTAGAATAACACCTTAAGAAACAAATCAACCAAAACCCTAATGTCACCTAGATACTCCAATGTCACCTCAAGTATCCGTGGGTATGATTATACGATATGCATCACACAATCTCAGATTCATCTATTCAACCAACACATAGAACCTCAAAGAGTGCCCCAAAGTTCTACCGGAGAATAATGACGAAAACGTGTGCCAACCCCTATGCATAGGTTCATGGGCGGAACCCGCAAGTTGATCACTAAAACATACATCAAGTGAATCACGTGGTATCCCATTGTCACCACAGATACGCACGACAAGACATACATCAAGTGTTCTCAAATCTTTAAAGACTCATTCCAATAAGATTACTTCAAAGGGGAAACTCAATCCATTACAAGAGAGTAGAGGGGGAGAAGAAACATAAGATCCAACTATAATAGCAAAGCTCGCGATACATCAAGATTGTGCCAAATCAAGAACGCGCGCGAGAGAGAGAGATCAAACACATAGCTACTGGTACATACCCTCAGCCCCGAGGGAGAACTACTCCCTCCTCGTCATGGAGAGCACCGGGATGATGAAGATGGCCACCGAAGAGGGATTCCCCCCTCCGGCAGGGTGCCAGAACGGGTCTAGATTGGCCTTCGGTGGCTAAGGAGGCTTCTGGCGGCGGAACTCCCGATCTATTGTGCTCTCTGATCGTTTTAGGGTATATGGAGATATATAGGCGGAAGAAGTACGTCAGGGGAGCCACGAGGGGCCCATGAGGGTGGAGGGAGCGCCCATGGGGGTGGGCGCACCCCCTGCCTCGTGGCTTCCTTGTTGCTTCCCTTATGTGGACTCCAAGTCTCCCGGGTTGCTTTCCTTCCTAAAATAAGTTCCATGAAGTTTCAGGTCAATTGGACTCCGTTTGATTTTTCTTTTCTGCGATACTCTAAAACAAGGTAAAAACAGAAACTGGCACTGGGCTCTGGGTTAATAGATTAGTCCCAAAAATCATATAAAATAGCATATAAATGCATATAAAATATCCAAGGTTGATAATATAATAGCATGGAACAATCAAAAATTATAGATACGTTGGAGACGTATCACCCGTTAGCAATTACCTTATCACAAAACTATCTGCTACCGATAATTTCAGTGCTTGCAGAAAATGCCTTGTTGAAAACCGCTTATCATTTCCTTCTGCTCCTCATTGGGTTCGACTCTCTGACTTATCGAAAATGCTACGATAGATCCCCTACACTTGTGGGTCATCACCCTGCGCTCCATATCCAGACATGGCTGGATCATTTGCTGGGGATGGAAAGGGTTGAAGCTTGGGCGCTGGAGCTCGAGAGCAGATGGGCTGAGGAGGAAGAAGGCGTGTGGTAAAAAGGTGGATCCTTGTCTCCTTATAAAGGCAGTGAATATCAAGCGTCCCCCCATGAGCCTTAAAACTCGCCTACTCCCCAGGAGTCATGCGAGTGGCATAGTTGGATTACCCAAGTCCATATTGATGAGAATCCCGCAATAAGGGGACACAATCTCTGCTTTGACAAGACGTGTCAATGAATACCTCGTCTTGAAACGCGAAATGGGAGGATGGAAAACAGTTCGAAATAATAATAAGGCCGGAACACAATACCTCACCAAAAAATATGTCAGAAGACATACCCTATTTTTGTTTAAAGTGTTTTGCCCTCGTGGCCCAGGGTTGTAACTATTGTACAGAGCCGGATATATTTCTTTTGATCAACTACTTTTGAGTATTCGGAGGAGAAACTCGCCTTGCAATGCCAAAGACAATCCGCGCGCCAGACACATCGTCATTGAAGCCTGGTTCAGGGGCTACTGAGGGAGTCCTGGATTAGGGGGTCCCCGGGCATCCGGGCTGTGTGACGTGGGCCGGACTGGTGGGCCATGAAGATACAAGATAGAAGGCTTCCCCCCATGTCCGGGTGTGACTCTCCTTGGCATGGAAGGCAAGCTTGGTGTTCGGATATGAATATTCCTTTCTCTGTAAACCGACTCTGTATAAACCCTAGCCCCCTCCGATATCTATATAAACCGGAGGGTTTAGTCCGTAGAGGCAGTCATAATCATATAGGCTAGACATCTAGGGTTTAGCCATTACGATCTCGTGGTAGATCGACTCTTGTAACCCCTATACTCATCAAAGTCAATCAAGCAGGACGTAGGGTTTTACCTCCATCAAGAGGGCCCGAACCTGGGTAAACATCGTGTCCCCGGCCTCCTGTTACCTTCGACCTTAGACGCACAGTTCTGGACCCCCTACCTCTTCCGGTTTTGACACCGACATTCGCCCGGTAGCCATGGCCCGACGGAAGGTAACAACATACGCCATACTCCCGCCGGAGCGGTGCTTTAATCTGGAAATATTAGTGGTCCTGCATGCATCTTTTTGTGCTAGCACTCCTATATAAGGGTTGGTCGGTTGCTTCCCACGGACGTGCGCGCGCGGTGGAAGAGGAAGGAGAAGGGAAGCGGGCTGTGGAGTAACGTTTTTACCACAATTTCTTAGGAAACTGAGTGCAATAATTGAGTAGTTTTGCAAACTACCAGTACTACACCTGACACGGTTCAAAACCAATACCACCACCACGCCCACGTCTGACTGCCCTGGCCGACCAAACCCCCCTCCCTTGCTGGCGCATGCTTCCTGCGTGAAACGGTCAACGTCGCCCTGGAGCGTCAGTGTCTCATTAATGCCCGACCAGAGCAGAGGTGACCTCTCACTGGTGCCAACTTTGAAGCAGCGCGATGGCCGTGAGAGCGCCGCTTCTCGGTGCACGCGACTGCTCCATGTCGAGGCTGGCCATAGTTTGGATGAGTCTCCATCGTGGGGAGCCACACTAACTACGATGATATGGACTCCCGTTGCCCACAGTTATGGATCGTTCCATCTATGAAGAACACGTGGGACTGGAATGGGACTGGAACTACGAGACGGACATGTATCTAGGAGTGGACGTATGAACCTGAGTAATGTAGCACAGTAAGTGAAGTAGGAAGGCACAAATAGTATGAACATGCGTGGTATATAGGCATTTGTCTCTTACTACCACTAAATGTTGTATGTGCAATGCACGGTGATGTTATGGAGTACATGCCTAAGTACTCTACTACTACTATATTAATTGGAGGCACATATTAGGTTTTATATTTGTTTACGTGTATGCCCCAAGACCTTCCAACTAGACGTGTCTTTCTTTCTGGGTCGCACTTTGTATCGTTCATACCACTAGTACTACTATGTGTGGTCTCTGACCCAGAAGTGGAAGAAGTGGAGACGCTCTACCACACGGATCATGTCCCACTCCTTTCGCTGAAGTGTGGGACATCCAACATGTGCAGTGTTTGGCACTCCTTCGTTCGTAAGAGTTGAAATTGTAGCATTCATCAGAAATAAAAAATAAATATAAATCAGCAGTGATACTATACCACGCGGTTTCCTTGCTCCTCGATATCAGAAAAAATACTTCCATTCGCCAACATGTGGGACATCGACCATCCTGGTCCACTTGCCATGCAGGCAGAACTCCAAGGGAGAGTCACCCCGGTCGTCGTGCCACAGTAATAATGACTAATGAGCTGTCAAATCATAGGTCCAACCTTTCCCACTGTGAAGTTGCTCGGACGAAGGAACCATCATGACTTCATTGAATTCCGCTTCTTCAAGAAAACTATTGTACTAGCAGTACTACTAGCTTCAGTAGTTACTCCAGCAGAGGCCTCCTTTGGTTGATAGGATAGGAATTTTATAGGAATATGAAAATCATAGGAAGTGAGATGACATGCATCTCAATTCCTATAGAGAAAGAGATGCCATTTGATGCATAGGATAGGATTTTTTCCATTGAGTCTAGGCTAATGTTCTGGTAATTTGGTCTTAAAACTACAGTAGTTAGTACTGGTACATGCTCGTAATTAATTAAAAAAACGTACGGGAAACACAGACAGACACACACACTAACTACTAGTACTACTACTTCTCACATGCTGGACAGACGCCGCCGTTCTCCTTCCTGGCTTTGTCGGCGACACCCCACCGTGCTTGGATCTCCGCCGACCTCTCCGCAGCAGCGCATGCGTCCTCTTCTTTCTGGCGGCGGCGGGCCTCTCTTTTCTTGAGTGCTTTCTGACTTTTCTGCTCCCTCTGTGTGGCTTTGGTCGCCTCTTGCTCTACCGCCCATTCGGCCTTGGCAACTTCAAATTCTGCACACGTAGGTGTGAGGTCACGAGCGGCGATGAACTCGGCACGGCGCGATGCCGTCGCTTCCCTACCATTTTGTGTGCGGTCATGGGCGGTGAGGAACTCGACGCGGCGGGATGCCATTGCTTCTTTAACGGTTAGTGTGTGGCGCGGTGGCATGAACGACGCTTGGTGAGAGCTCTGGGGTGGAGTGGCCGGACAACCATATGGTGCATTGGTTTGTCAAGAGCTCAAGGACATAAGACAAAGGAAATCTGGATTTCCCTTCAATCCTGGTCATTTATTATTAAGTAAAACGCATTGGCGGTCATCGAACTTGTCTTGATAGCTCACTCTGATCATTGTATACGAGATATGGTGATTATACGGTCACTGGCTCAGCGTATAGCTCCATATTTGTCTGGTTGACCAGTCAAACAGTCCGCATGCACCTCATCAACTCATGTTCTTTATCTATCTATCTATGCGGGCCTACCTGTCAGTGGAGAAAGAAATATAAACCAAAATTATGCGTATCTGAGGAATCAAACCACGGACTCGTCATTGCAATGCACACTCGTCAGCCGAAAATGAAATACATTGCGTTAAATGCACAAACCAATTTTTTTATATTGTACATGATGCACACATATTAGCGCACATGGTCCATAGAGGCAAGTAGCATGTGCATGTGCATACACTCATGCTCACGCCGTCAAACCATGCTAATGCATGCACGTCGCCCTCTCAATCAAAGTCCTGCTCATGGCGCAACGCAAACGGCGAGCTCATCACCTGCGTGCCCCGGCGGTGCCTGACATTACTGTTTAGATGTTTGCTGGAGGCCTCCGCGAACACCGAGCATGTATTCACCTGGCTCAACACCAACGGTCATACTCATGACTCGGCACCTTGCTCATGTATATCATCCATCACAACGACAATCTATAAAACAGCTTAACTAGAGAGGGTACTATGGTACATATATATGTATCGTGAGTGATCGATCATAGTGCCACTTCACACGAGTGTGTGTCTGATTGATTCATCCATTATTCGTAAGTTATGCATGGTTGTGTGGTGTCTGATGGTGGTCGTCGAAGGCTAGCTGGCGACAAGAGCGGTTGCATGGACGCCTGGTTGTCAATACATGCTGCATACGCTTCAAAGGCTCGTCATCCATGAGTTCACATTTTACCACCACGCCAGCATCTGACCGCCTTGGCCTACCAAAACCCCTTCCATCGCTAGCGTGCGCTTCCCGCCTGAAACGGTCACCGTCTCTCCAGAAAGTCAATGCCGCATTCATGGGACTTAACTGCAGGTGCAGTTGGTGTGTCACTGACATGCGAGCCAGATGACTGTTGGGCCCACATGTCAGTGACCCAACTGTACCTGCAGTTAGGTCACTGCAGCAGCGTCCGCATTCACGCTCGACGCGACCTCTCACTGGCGCCGGCATTGCAGCAGCGCGACGGCCGAGAGAGCACCACCCGTGCGGCATCCTGGTGCAAGCGACTGCTCCGCGTTAACAATACCACGGCCATCCTTCCGTCCGCCGCCCACATTAATGACATGCGGCTGCCGACGAACCTACTCTGGTGCCAGCCGTGCATCCATCTACCGTGGCTCATTGCCATTCGCCCGCTATATTAACTTGAGCCCCAGCTCCGAGCCATAGCCAAAGACCCAGACTCATTCTCCCCTGGTCCCTTCCTTCTTTCGGCACCACTCCAACCATGGCCTCCTGGCGCTCCAAAGCTCTCTTGGACGTACTGTCGCAGGAGCAGACGAAGGACATCGGCGGCTCTGCTCCGGGCGCGCCCCAAAGATCTCTTGCACGTACTATCGCAGGAGCAGGTGAAGGACATCGACAGCTCTGCTCCGGGTGCGCCCCAAAGCTCTCTTGGACGTACTGTCGCAGGAGCGGACAAAGGAGATCGCCGACTCCCCCCTGATACGTCTCCAACGTATCTATAATTTATGAAGTATTCATGCTATTATATTATCTGTTTTGGATGTTTATGGGCTTTATTAGACATTTTTATATTATTTTTGGGACTAACCTATTAACCCAGAGCCCAGTGCCAGTTTTTGTTTTTTCCTTGTTTTAGAGTATCACAGAAAAGGAAAATCAAACAAAGTCCAATTGACCTGAAACTTCACGGAACTTATTTTTGGACCAGAAGAAGCCCACAGAGTATCGGAGATGGACCAGGAGAGTCCCGGGCTGCCCACGAGGGTGGGGGGCGTGCCCACCCCCCTGGGCGCGCCCCTGCCTCGTGGACAGCCCGGAGGTCCACCGATGTACTTCTTCCTCCCATATATACCCATATACCCTAAAAACTACGGGGAGCAGAATAGATCGGGAGTTCCGTCGCTAGAAGCCTCCGTAGCCACCGAAAACCAATATAGACCCATTCCGGCACCCTGCCAGAGGGGGCAATCCTTCTCCGGTGGCCATCTTCATCATCCCGGTGCCATCCATGACGAGGAGGGAGTAGTTTTCCCTTGGGGCTGAGGGTATGTACCAGTAGCTATGTGTTTGATCTCTCTCTCTCTCGTGTTCTTGAGGTGATACGATCTTGATGTATCCTGAGCTTTGCTATTATAGTTGGATCTTATGATGTTTCTCCCCCTCTACTCTCTTGTAATGGATTGAGTTTTCCCTTTGAAGTTATCTTATCGGATTGAGTCTTTAAGGATTTGAGAACAATTGATGTATGTCTTGCGTGGGATACCTGTGGTGACAATGGGGTATTCTATGATCCACTTGATGTATGTTTTGGTGATCAACTTGCGGGTTCCGTGACCTTGGGAATCTATACATAGGGGTTGGCACACGTTTTCGTCTTGACTCTCCGGTAGAAACTTTGGGGCACTCTTTGAGGTTCTATGTGTTGGTTGAATAGATGAATCTGAGATTGTGTGATGCATATCGTATAATCATACCCACGGATACTTGAGGTGACATTAGGGTTTTGGTTGAGTTGTGTCTTAAGGTGTTATTCTAGTATGAACTCTAGGGCTGTTTGTGACACTTATAGGAATAGCCCAACGGATTGATTGGAAAGAATAACTTTGAGGTGGTTTCATACCCTACCATAATCTCTTTGTTTGTTCCCCGCTATTAATGACTTTGGAGTGACTCTGTGTTGCATGTTGAGGGATAGTTATGTGATCCAATTATGTTATTATTGTTGAGAGAACTTGCACTAGTTAAAGTATGAACCCTAGGCCTTGTTTCCTAGCATTGCAATACCGTTTGTGCTCACTTTTATCATTAGTTACCTTGCTGTTTTTATATTTTCAGATTACCAAAACCTTTATCTACCATCCATATACCACTTGTATCACCATCTCTTCGCAGAACTAGTGCACCTATACAATTTACCATTGTATTGGGTGTGTTGGGGACACAAGAGACTCTTTGTTATTTGGTTGTAGGGTTGCTTGAGAGAGACCATCTTCATCCTACGCCCCCTACGGATTGTTAAACCTTAGGTCATCCACTTGAGGGAAATTTGCTACTGTCCTATAAACCTCTGCACTTGGAGGCCCAACAACGTCTACAAGAAGAAGGTTGTGCAGTAGACATCAATCTCTTTTCTTC